>NC_067220.1:24610895-24982561 GCF_019924925.1 Ctenopharyngodon idella
GATGTCATCACGCTTACTAACTATGCACTAGGGGTTGAACCGACTAGTCGACTTTAATGCTCTGCCGTGACACATAAGCTTGACGTCGACTAGTCACTAGTCCTATAGAGGGTGCAACAGCATAAGAAATCTTTGAAGTCCACAATTATGCTCCGTTTCCAAAATGACAAATAAATGCATACTCTGAGAGCGCTTCACAAGATGTGTGATTATACCATCTGGATACTCGAAATTGAATGGGAGAATGAACGTTTTAAACAGCTATACATTATAGCTCATAGACTTGTTTGTACATCACGCGCAGATCGCACACACACTCATTCAGTAGTGGGGAAATGTATTGTCGACACTGTTGTGTGATTTCTCAGTAAAATGGCTTAACTGAAAAGTTCTAGCATATATTTCTTAGTAACTAAAACCCACAGCTTCACTATTAGTAGAGAGACGCTGCCAGGTAGAATTAATTCACACACGCAATCACTCTCTCACTAATGCATTCATATAAATGTAATCTTTACTGTTACTTTATCTGTATCTGATTTAGAACAAGCAGAAATCTGTGTAAAATATAATGACCCAAAGACAAGAACTGATAAAAATGATGTAGGAGCAATAGCCATGGTGGGCAGTGCTGTCATATGCCATAGCTGTGCACAAGGCAATGTGTTCAAGTCTCAGCTGTCAGCTCAAGGTTCAGGCTTATTTGTTCTTTAATGACGTCATCAGCAACTAATCGACGTTGACGGAACTTTCATCACATAAATGTCTACTTTAAAGTCGTTCAACCCCTACTATGCACACAGTGATTGGCTGATGGGGAGGGGTCTCTGTCAGTGATTTATTCTTAGAAATATTGTAGAACGAGGTGTCATGTTGCCATATTCAAATAAAGATTTTGAAATGTATGCTAAGTGTCACTAATTAAACTAAATTATAAATTATAAATAAAGTATATGTTCAGCTAATTGTCAGCCTCTTACATGTCTGCATCTCGAGAGATTGCAGAATTCAAGCGACAAATTATGTTTTATAAACAAAGTTCGGGAGGAGCACGTTCACATTATCTATCCAATCAAATTATCTATCCAATCAGCTTGAGAGGATCGAGGCATATATATATATATATATATATATATATATATATATATATATATATATATATATATATATAGGTCTTTTGCTGTCGCCGGTGGATATCTGTAGTCGGATCGGGCCTGGTCGCGGCCTGGTTGGTCTGCCGAAGCATGTTGGAGATTCACCTGAGTTTCCCGCGATGGTTGTTCTGCCGGAGTGTGCTGGAGATTGACCGGATAGCTGCCGGTCATCGAGCCGGGGCTGACTGTGGTCTGGATGTCCTGTCGGAGTGTGTCGGGGGAGTTGCCTCGACCTGTCGCCGAGTGTCAGCCTGCAAGAAACATCGTAAGATGCACTGTTCCTGGACGGTTGCTGGTCATTGGGCCAGGGCTGGCTGTGGTCCGGATGTGCTGTCAGAGTGTGTCATAGGACCTAAACGACTTGTCACCATGTATCGGCTGGCGAGAGGCATCGCAAGCTGCAATACTTCCAAACGGTGAACCACTCTAAAGTAATTTGGAACCGCGCGGCAAAACCAAAGGGTGTTTTAGGAGGACATTTAAATATCGGAAGTGTATTCTCAAAACATGAACAACTTGAAAATTTGCTTATGGACTCAAATTTAGATTTCTTGTGTTTGTCTGAAATGTGGTTAACTAAAACTTCTCCTAGTGCTGCTTTGGCAATGCCTGGGTATAAATATTTCAAGACAGGATAGGAAAAATGGTAGAGGAGGAGGTCTCCTTATTTATGTTAAAGAAGTGAACAAGTTTTTGGTCCAATAATTAGAATCTGTTTTTTCTGAATTTAGTAGTAGGAAATTACTAGTCGTCCAATTTTTTATATCAGCTATGCATTCTGTTAATTTTTTGAATTGGTAAGTTTCGTCAGGGCGTAAAGAAATACAGTGCTGAGTATCATCAGCATAACACTGAAAACTAATGCCATGCAATGATATCTCCCAAGGGTAGCATGTACATAGTGAAAAGCAACGGTCGTAGTAATGAGCCTTGCGGTACTCCATATTGAACTTGTGATCGATATGACATCTCTTTGTTTACTACTACAAACTGATAACAGTCAGATAAGTATGATTTGAACCATGCCAATGCAATTCCACTAATGCCAACATAATTTTCGAGTCTATTTAAAAGAATATTGTGGTCGATAGTGTCAAAAGCAGCACTGAGATCTAGTAACACTAATAGAGAGATACAACCACGATCAGATGATAAGAGCAAATCATTTGTAGCTCTTATGAGAGCAGTCTCAGTACTATGGTACAGTCTAAATCCTGACTGGAAATCCTCACAGATATCATTTCTTTCCAAGAAGGAACATAGTTGCGAGCATACTGCCTTTTCTTGTATTTTTGACAGAAAAGGTAGATTCAAGATCGGCCTGTAATTGACTAATTCTCCAGGATCATGTTGTGGTTTTTTAATAAAAGGTTTGATGATAGCCAGCTTAAGTTTTCGGTACATATCCTAGTGATAAAGATGAATTAATGATATTAAGAAGAGGAGCTATGACCTCTGGAAGCATCTCTTTCAATAGCTTAGTCGGTATAGGGTCTAACATGTTGTTTCGATGATTTAACAAGTTTAGACAATTCTTCCTCTCCTATAGCAGTGAATGAATGGAATTTTTCCTCAGGGATACTACAATGCACTGTCTGACGTGATACTGTAGTAGACGGTTGCATGGTTGTAATTTCTCTCTAATATTGTCACTCTTGCAAGTAAAGAAGTTCATAAAGTCATTGCTGCTGTGCTGTTTGGAAACATCAGAAGTTAAAGCTTTATTTCTCGTTAATTTAGCCACTGTATCAAATAAATACTTAGGGTTATGTTTATTTTCTTCTAAAAGATTTGAAAAAAGCAGATCTAGCAGTTTTTAAAATCCCTGTAAAGCCATATTGAAGTATGTGTTCTAAGTTTGTCACACCACAGAAAAATGTTAACCACCCAGCCAAATTTGAATAATTAAAAAAATCGGCAAGTAAATGAAATAAGTTATCAAAATCTTTAAAAAATGAGCAGTATTCTCTGCTCTCAAACGCTGGGGGCGTGTCCGCTGTCGGCACTAAAACCACGCCCACTCGCAAGAGCTGCCATCTCAACTAACTTGTCTAATGTAGGGCTAGACGGTATGACCAAAATCGTATATCACGATATGAGTAATTTTATACCACGATAACGATATATATCACAATATAGTTATTTTTGCTTTAAATAAGATTTTTATGAAATCAAAATTTTCCATATCATTGAAATTTCATAACGACGAAATAGACCTACATGAAAAAACTTCAAGCACTAGAAAATGTATAAAATAATCAAAGGTATAAAAAAACCAATGCATAGTCTTTACTGTGTAAATTAAATATACATTTGTTCTTATTAAAGTTACAAAAGCAAGCAGTGAGAGATTTTCTCTTTTTTTGTTGTTTGATTAGCATTAATAATGACAGCAGGTAAATTTGGATGCTGTCTCTTTAAGACTGACTGCACCGATCCATTAACTCATGCCTTGTCTTTCTCAACTGTACCTTCACTTAAGACATAAATGGCTCTGTTTACTTGCAAATATGTGGTCACTTTGGCACATAGGTATGTGTATTTAACCGTTTAAGCCCAATTAGGCATCAAAAAGCACTCAAACGGTTTAAAACCACTTGTTTAAAACAATGCTTAAAAAATTATAAGCTTTCCTGACCGCGCAGCATAGCAACCTCACGCGACAGAGACGATCGTCCAAAATCTCTACCAGTTGACAAATTTCTACCGGCTAATTGTCTACCAGTATATCGCCCACCCCTACTTATTGTGCTTAATACACTTTAACATCGAGCACGTCTCTAATCCGCAATCGCCTTCTGAGAGAGGCAGGTTTCATGCGCGCACTTTGGCAGTGTGCCAGTCAGCACAAGCGCTGCACCGAGTTCCTTTTCAGGATATATTCCACTTATAACTTTTAACATCAAGCACGCTCTTTATATTCTCATTCATGCATTTCATCACTCTGAAGTGTCAATAGTGCAATATATTTACATACAACGATATACGATATAGCAAAATTTAGTAGAGTTACTGTGGACTACCTACTAATTATAGCACAAGCACACAAGGCAACTTGCACTCATTGGTGGGCTCATACTGCCGACTGTTGTCGACACATGCCGGCGCTGCGAGATGGGAGGATGAAGGCCGAGGCGGGAGATGGTCTATTCAGCCCCATTAACCAATAACAGCGGATTATCAGTGAATCCCAGTTGTCTCTGATGAAAGTTTGTGAAACTATCCAGTGTAGAACGATCACTGCAGAGACAATATTAATCCACCCCTTCTTCATATCATCGTTTTTAGGAAATTTAAATAAGGAGACTGAGCTGTTTTGTCTATTATCGCAACCAGGAAATATGCATTGGCGTGATGAAGGCATTACTAGCTAGCAAAATGTAGGCTGTATAACTAACGGTAATGAAACTTGAGATTGAGCGCGAGCCGCTGTAGCGTTAGGGGCAGCGCCATGCTCGGTGGCTCTAGTGCGTCATTGACAGTTATATAGTGTTAGGGGCGGGGTCAAGCTCGGGGGCTCCAGTATGTCATCGATCCCCTGTTTTAGCTCCACCCAAAAAATCCTGAACACAGAATTGGTGAAAAACTGTTTAACCCTCTAACTTCACAATTCAGAATTACATAGTTCACAGTCTTTGTAATGTGTTTCAGCAATACATTTGTAACATTTATAATTCTCAGAATTGACTTTACAGGGACATTAAGGCCTTTCTGTACTCAATCATTCTCTCTCTCCACGAAATTCAAAAAAACTTCTAATTTTGTTTTCTTCCAGCTGCGCTCCATTTTTCTGGCTGTTCTCTTAAGGGTCAGAGTGTGCTCGTTGTACCACGGCATTGGACTAATTTCCTTAATCTTTTTTTAAGCGCAAAGGAGCGACTGAGTCTAGTGTGCTAGAAAAGAGAGAGTCAGTAGTTTCTGTTGCAACATTGAGTTCCTCTAAGCTGTCTGGTATGCTAAGGCGATGAAACTGATCAGGAAGATTATTTATAAAGCAGTCTTTAATGGTAGAAGTGATAGTTCTACCATATTCGTGGCATGGAGGCAGTTTAGCAGCCTTGGCTAAATGTACAGTAGTCAACATTTGAGGTGGATCAAAACCTTTCATCAAATTGTCCTAAAACCTTCTTCTTAGAACAACTTAGTTCTTAGGACAACTTTAATTAACTTTTTTGATCCACTTCAAATGTTGACTACTACAGTATACAATAGACTAGATAATGACCTGAGATGTCATTGCTCTGCTGCAGAGTTTCAACGGCATCAGTATCGATTCCATGTGACAATATTAGATCTAAAGTATGATTATGACAATGAGTGGGTCCTGACATGTGTTGTTTAACTCCAATAGAGTTTAAAATGTCTGTAAATGCCAATCCCAATGCGTCTTTTTTATTATATGGATATTAAAATCACCAACAATTAGGACTTTATCCGCAGCCAGTACTAACTCCGATAGAAAAATCAGCAAATTCTTTGATAAAGTCTGTATGGTGCCCTGGTGGCCTGTATACAATAGCCAGCACGAATTTCAAATGGGATTTGTCACTTACATTACATAATGTTACATAAAGCACCATTACTTCGAAGATATTATAATTGAAAGACTTTTGAGTAATACTAAAGATATTACTATAAATTAAAGCAACACCTCCCCCTTTGCCTTTCCGACGCAGTTTGTGTCGATAATAGTAACCTTGAGGGCTAGATTCATTTAAAGTAATGTAATCATCTGGTTTTAGTCAGGTTTCTGTCAAACATAGCACATCTAGATTATTGTCCGTGTCATTTACAGTAAGTGCTTTTGAAGAAAGGGATCTAATATTCAGCAACCCAAGCTTTATAATTTGTTCATCAGTATTATATTTATTTGTTGAACATCAATAAAATTTTTACCCAATATTAGATATATGGTAATGATAATATAAACAACAAGAAGTGATAGTAAGAGATTCAAAAACCAAGCTGTACGGAGCTACAGATGCAAACCACTCTGAGCAGCAAGGCAGACAGGAGCAATCGATCCAGCGAGCAATCAAATGTGTGAAATAATCAATAATTCAGCAACCCAAGCTTTATCATTTGTTTATCAGTATTATCTCTGTTTTGTATTTGTTGAACATCAATTACATTTTTACCCTTAAATGGGTTTGGAAATTTTTTGTATTTACTAATTTGGGGTACAGACACAGTCTCTATGTGATAATATCTAGGTGAAAGAGTCTCTATGTGTTGGGATTTATCTGACTTCTGTGACGTGCGACAGCTAGCAGACGGTCAGTTTAGCCAGTCTGTCTGCTTCCTGACCTAGGCCCCAGTTTGTCATGTTTCAGCTCTAAGACTATGTGCCATACTACTAGAGAAAAGAGCAGCACCATCCCAGGAGGGATGAATACCATCTCTTTTCAACAGGTCAGGTCTCCTCCAAAAACTTTTCCAATTGTATATAAACCATGTATTATTCTGCGGACACCACTTAGACAGCCAGCCATTGAGTGATGATCGTCTGCTAAGTATCTCATCCCCGTCGGATGTCATGATGGAACATTTTCAGTAAAGTCCAAAAATACGTTGAATGTCATTTTTTTTGTCAAAATTGGGTTTTCATTAAATTATCATTCTGTAGCGTCTTGTCAGAGTACCTGAAAACCATACTTGAGTAAAAGTACAGATACCTTACATCGAAAATGACTCCATTACAAGTTATAAGTAACCAATTCCAATACGACTTGAGTAAAAGTCTTAAAGTACTGATTTTAATAGTATTTAAGTATTTTACTCGTACTGAATGTAGGTTCAAAGGTGCACTAGTCCTCGGCACCTAAGAGACATGCCAGTAAATAAAATAAAAAATAGTTGATTTGTAAGATTAAAAAAATCATGTTTATTTTCTAAAATCAAAATAAAACTGAACACCTCAAAATTGCAATAAATCAAGGTTGGCACAACAACCTCTTAAATGTCTGAAAATTCTCAAGTCTCAGTTAAGCTCAAGTGCACAAAAAGGCCATAAGTAAACCAATATCCTTCATAAAGGTCTTGTCAATACAGCGGATAAATGAAATAATGTTAAGTAAAATTAAATAGTCAAAGTCTAGTTGCACTGGATGAGCTGGTTTTGGTCTTATCACCGGCTGCAGTCATGACCTCATCTCCTAAATCAGACACCTGCGATTCAGAAACTACCTGCTAATGCACTCACATTCACGTAAAGTAGCCTTGTTGACAAGTTTGGGCGAGTAAAGGCAAAACACACAAGATATAGTAGATAGATGGTGATATCGCTTCTTTATAGCAGAAACAAACTTCTGCAGGAAAAGTTAGGTGCCATGTAAAATGTAATTTGTAATTGCATTACTCATCACAAATATATTGGAGTAAAAAGTACATTTACTTGTTCAAAAATGTAATCAAGTAGAAAGTAAAAGTTGCTAATATATTTGATACTCAGTACAACTACAAAGTAGTCAAAAAGATACTTAAGTACAGTAACGTCTAGGTTACTATTGTAACCCCCGTTCCCTGAAGGAGGGAACGGAGACGTTACGTCGATACTGATGTAATGGGGTCCAATGGAAAACAGCATAGCAACTGAGCCCTAACCCTAACGTTACGAGTGCTAGGGAAGCAGATGCTGGCAAGCCGTAGCGTAGTTTGGAGACAGCCTTTCCCTTCTGCTGAACTCCAAGCAAACAAAGAGCTGCTCAGAGCTTCTGAAGCTCTGCATGCGTTCCAGGGCACGAACGGGACACAACAACGCTAGGGCTGGGTCTGCCTCCTCCAGGGGCAGCGCTTGCAAGTTCACCACCTGGTCCCGGAAGGGAGTGGTGGGAACTTTGGGCACATATCCAAGCCAGGGTCTCAAGACAACGTGAGAGGAAGCCGGCCCGAATTCTAGGCACAATTCACTGACCGAAAATGCTTGCAGGACCCCAGCCCTCTAAGGGCTAACCTGATGATCAGGTCGTGCTTTCCTAGTGACCTGCCACCAACCACGTCGTGATGTGCTGCGATGGCGGCCACATAGACCTTCAAGGTGGAGGGGGACAGCCTCCGCTCCAAGCCATCTTGGAGGAAGGAAAGCACAGAGCTGGCCGAGCATTCTCGGGGGTCTTCCCGGAGGGAAGAACACTACTCAGCGAACAGACTCCACTTCATGGCATAAGCACGCCTCGTAGAGGGGGAAGCCGAAGTGATAAGTGGCCTACCGCCTGCGGTAGTTGGTCACTAAGTCCTCCGCGTCCCATCCAGAAACCACACGTGGAGGTTCCAGAGGTCGGGACACGGGTGCCATATGGTGCCCCTCTGCCAGGGAGGGGCTGTCGCGAGGAGCCTCAGCTCTGGAAACCAGGTCCGGTTGGGCCAGTACGGCGCAACTAGCAAGACCTGCTCCTCGTCCTCCCTGACCTTGCACAGTGTCTGTGCGAGAAGGCTCACTGGGGGAAACGCGTATTTGCGTAGGCCCCGGGGCCAGCTGTGTGCCAGTGTATCCGTGCCGAAACTCTCCTCGGACAGGGAGTAACAACTGGCGGTGAGCGGATTCGTGGGAAGCGAACAGGACTACCTGTGTGTCCCCGAATCGGCTCCAAATCAGCTGGACCACATAGGGGTGGAGTCTCCATTCCCCCGGGAGCGTGAGCTGTCATGAGAGCGCGTCGGCTGCACGATTGAGCTTGCCCGGGATATAAATGGCGCGCAGCGACCTGAGTCAGCGCTGACTTTAGAGGAGGAGGTGGCGGGCGAGTTGCAACATACAACAGGAGCGTAGACCACCCTGGTGGTTGATGTATGCCATGGTCGATGTGTTGTCCGTCCGGACCAGTACATGCTTGCCGTGCAGCAGCGGTCGAAACCGGCACAGGGCCAGGAGTACTGCTAGCAACTCGAGGCCGTTGACATGCCAGTGTCATCGAGGTCCTGTCCAGGAGCCTGACGCAGCATGCCCACTGCATACGGCACCCCAGCCAGTGGTGGAGGCATCTGTTGTGACAACAACATGCCTGGACACTTGTACTAGGGGCACTCTGGCCCGTAGAAAAGCAAGGTCCGATCACAGGCTGAATGTACGGCAACAACTCGTGCCCTGGCGCCATGCCCACCTTGGGACTTGGTCGTGTAGCCAGTGCTGAAGCGGTCTCCTACGCAGCAATCCGAGTGGCGTGACCGCGGCTGTGGATGTCATATGCCCCAGGAGCCTCTGAATCGCTTCAGTGGAACCGCTTTTTTCTGCGAGAATGTATTCAGGCAGTTCAGCACCAACTGTGCATGCTTGCTGGCGAGACGCACAGTCATACTGACCGAGTCCGTCTCTACACCTAGAAAAGAGGAGGCACCTCTTTTCTCAGTTGACCCGAAACCCCAGATGGCTGTGGTGCCTGAGCACCAGGTCCCTGTGTTCGCATGACTGATCGTGAGAGTGAGCCAGAATATGTCAGTCTTCAAGACAGTTCAAGATGCGAATGCCCACCTCCCTGAGCGGGGTAAGGGCAGTTTCCGCGGCTTTGGAAAGACGCAGGTAGGCAGGGACAGCCTAATGGGGAGGACCTAGTACTGGTATGCTTGACCCTCGAAGCGGAGCGCAACACGGTCTGTCGAGGTGAAAAAAAAGTACGTGTCCTTCGGGGCTTTGGAAAGACGCAGGTAGGCAGGGACAGCCTAATGGGGAGGACCTAGTACTGGTATGCTTGACCCTCGAAGCAGAGCGCAACACGGTCTGTCGAGGTGAAACAAGAGTACGTGTCCTTCGCTGCAAACCAATCATAGGGTGAACACACACGAGGATGCATTCTTGCGTGAGCAACTTGAACGGAAGCCTGTAAGGGGCCCAATTCAAGACACAATCAAATCCAAGACCGGCCATAAACCACCGCTATCTTGGGTACGATGAAGGACGCTTGCAACCTTCATCTCGGCTGGAGGGACAGGCTTTATTGCGTCCTTCGCCAGCAGGAACGCAATGTCCACTCACAGGACAGGGGTGTGCTTGTCTGCCATGAGGCAAGCAAGACACCGCTCAACCTGGGGGACAGCCCAGCGAACTGAATCACACAGGACAGGGGTGTGCTTGTCTGCCATGAGGCAAGCAAGACACCGCTCAACCTGGGGGACAGCCCAGCGAACTGAATCACGCAGTCAAGTCTGACTGTCCAAATGGGCCAGCGGGATGGGCTGGGAAGCTCCAGTGAGGCTCCCAAGGTCTGTACGAGTGGCACCAAAGGGACAACAGACGTACCCGCGGGGGGCAGTGAGGGTGCTTGGGCCTAACCCAGGAAGCACGGCGTCCCGAAGTAGAGGCAGTGAGTGTGGTGCACCTGGATTTATGGGTCCCATGAGGGACTGGCTAGGGAGGCATGAGGAAGCAGCACATCCTCTAATGCACACTCCCCGCCTGTGGCGAAAAAACGGGCTGGGAAGGAGGAAGCAGAGCGTCGCTCACTGCCCACGCACACCCTGTATGACCAGAGAGTCAGGAAACCACTCTTTCTTGAGAATTTGGGACCACTGGCCATTGAGCCAATGGCGGAACAGAAGAAAAATTCTCCACCCGGCCCCCCTCTTCCGGGGGAAGGAGTGGTGCATACACCAGCTCGTGAGAAAGAGCCGTTCCCTGAAACTCCGGGTCACCTATTCCAGGGCCGCCTCGCTAACCATTAGGTTTAGCGGTGACCTGGGGACGGGCTGCATCACCTTCCTGCAGAGGGCTTGGCCTCACAGCAGAGCCGGGGTGGAGCACTGTTCGCAGGGGGATGTTCTTGGTGAGAAGCAGACTGGACCCCAGTGGAGAATGTCTGCTTCTGCACTGTAGGGAACTGCTGTGCAATCCCCGCCAGTGTCGCCAAAGAGATCACCTTGTGAGACGGGAGCATGAAGGAAGCGCACTTTGTTGACATCTCCTGGACCACCAAGGTGGACATCGTCTGGCCGAGGGCCTGTGCTGCGACTTCTCTCGCCCAGAGGGCAAGGTCAGTCAGCATGCCCGGGTCCTGCATCAACCCCGGCTCAGAACTACCCTCGTCCGTTGCCTTGGCCAGCAGGATGACCATAGCACGCAAGAAGGAGGCGGTCTGTCCATCAGCACTGTGAGGCTTAACAGCTAGAGCTGCCATCACCCCACAGGCACTGGATGGGAGACATAGGTGATTCCACCAGGTGGCAGCACTCTGCGGGCATAAATGCACTGCAGTTGCACAGTCCACCTGAAGAACCCCCATGAACCCAATGACCGCTCCAGAGACAAGGGTAGTGAGAGAGGAAAAACTGAACAGATTTTGGCACTAATGTGCCTCCATACTGCCAAAGCTCTTCATGCACTTCCGGGAAGAAAGGCATAGGGGCGAAGCGATCTTTCATGTCGCGCTCCGAGCCCAGAACCAATCATCCAGCCACAATCGTTCAGAATGAGTCTGAGTGTGCGGCAGCCCGGGAAAGCATGGCTGTCAACTCTGACACATGTCAGAAGTCCGTGATTCAGCTCATTATCCACTAATGCGGCCACGCCCACGGAGCGAGCACTATTCAGATGCAAATTCTGAGGCAATACATGTATACATCATCTCAATCGTGTATTTATTGTCTTGAAAAGTGTTTATCTGTATGTTAAAGCCATGGTTAGAGACCTCTGGAAGACATGCTGTTAGTTCCTGGAATGTCCTGTTCTTCTAATTTGTGGACTAAATGCACAGAGCGCCCTCCGGCTGCAAGTATGAATTGAAAACACAGTATCCAGCGTTCATAGTGATGACAATAAATATTGAATAAATATTACTTCTCTGTATAGAAAATTGACATAAACATATGAGAATCCATCAATATTTCTCCAAATGTGCATGCTTTTAAGTTAAAAGGCTATATGAAATGCCATAGAGGTAACATGAATGTTCAGATGCTTTGCATCACAGAAATACATTATATTTTAAAGTATATAATAGAATACCATTATTTTAAATTCTAATAAAATTTTACAGTATTGCTGTTTTTTCTGTATGTTTGATATACACCATGATGAGCTTGAGACATGATCACAGAGGGTTTTTTCATAGCCTACCTGACTGAAAGGCCTCATTATTATGCAGGTCATTAGAGGTCTTTATGCGATTCTTTTGTCTTCTCAGGTGTGATTACCTAATTATTCATGATGATTCACGCCTCCACGCATACTGTGTTTCTTGACAAAAAGTGTCTTACAAAAACTAAATCAATATATTGTTTTATATGAACGAGTAGGCAGGATAATTTTTACATCATTTTGAAGCAAAAACTCTAGTCTACAACCTCCAATACCCAGAAGTCTTGTGAACACAGATTTAATATATTTTTTGGCTTTATTTCAGTGACTTAAGTTTTTTTGTTATTTCAATAACCACGCATAAATGTTATTCCTCCAAAAACACATACATGTACATACATGTTCCTCACATATTATTGTAGCCTAGTTTGTGCTGAATACAGTGTAATGACACTTTTTCCATTAATATGTTTATGAACAACTGAAAAAAGTACAAATGTCAGGGCATGTCAAAACTTCTCCAGGGCCCCGAAAACCCTCAGACCCCAGAGGGTTAAAAAGGCCCTCGCTGCTGTGCTTGCCCTTTTAGGGAAATACTCATAGCTGAAGTGCCCACGGGTGAATGCTGCCCTGTGTAAACAGCAAGCTGGATGCAAACACCGCTGGAATGCGCCATCACACCTGCAGAGAGATCCCTTGACGAGCTGCAAGCAAAATAGCAATTAAAATTGCTGTTTTCGGAGTGTTCTCCTGATAGCAATTAAAATTGCTGTTATTTGCTCAATTTACTCTCAGTAGAGGTGAATTGGAAGAGCGATCACTGTACAACCGCTCGGCTCCAAAGCAAAAGTATGAATGCAAGTGAGTAGGCCGATCCTATTTATACCCGGATACCGGGGGTGTGGTCCGGCATGTAAATCTCATTGGCCAATTCCCATTGGCTCGTTTTGTACCCTTGGAGGTGATTGGGCTCCCATGCGAGACCCCATTACGTCAGTATCGACGTAACGTCGAAAGTGACTGACTGAATGGGAACTAATTACATTTACTCAAATACTTTACACCACTGCATCTTGTCTATCATCTCTGAAAATATCTTGGCAATATTCACCTGTTAAGTGCAGAAAAATAGCGATTTATAGTGGCAAGGCTGTCTTTAACGTTACTGTTTAAGAACACACCGGGAAAAAAAAAAACGGCCATAGCTTTCCCTCTCTTAACACTACAAAGACAGTTCACCTATCAAAATAAACCACATAACATGTAGAAAGGTGTATTAATGCAAATTTCCTGCCAGTCCTGTATAAACTACAGCACGCAAAGATTTTTTTTTCTAATACAACGTTATCGTGAGAAGGCGGAGCACAAGAGAACAACAGAGCTTTAATGAACACACATGTTCTAACTATGTGTTTATTAGAGGTTGAATTTAAATCAAATACTGCCAAACTGCCCATACTACTTCTGAATAGGATGTCTGCTTCATAAAATGTATGAAAATATGGAAACATATGGTTCAGATCACTCAAATAAATGGAGGTGCCCTTAAATGGTCAGATATGGAGCTTGGGTGTCATCTAGTGAAAAAGTTTGGTACTGCGCCCAAACAAAATCTTACTGAAAGCTCAATTTTTGAAATATTTCAACCTAAAATTTGGAATGTTGACATTTTTGGCTTTTATTTTCATGCAGTTTAAGAGTAAAACATGCTTTGTAATATATTATTATAAAAAACTTTCATAATTTATTTCACTTCTACAATAATCTGACTAGTGTCTTCTTTAAAACAAGACCAATCTTAGGTCTATATTCCAAAGCATTCTTGAATTACAACAATTTGTTTTGGATAGCGCATTTTTATGTCTATGCGAAAAAAGGGGGTGACAGTTATTTAAAACTGTTTTTCTCAGAATTCCGTTCCTGAAAATCAGAACGATCAGCCGACTTCAGATTACCATAACTTTTGTTACAGATAAGCTATGAAAGAAGTAAAAACAGATTTGGAAAGGGCTCAAATCCAGCTTTCATGGTGATAAATTTCACCATGTGATGGGTTTTCGCAGATCACACACACACATACATACATACATACATACATACATACACACACACACACACACACACACACACACACACACACACACACACACAGCCGACACACTTAGTTACCTCAATAGTAGGCTTGCTGCGATAGTGTTCAGCCGCGACACCGGTTACATCACTTGCCCACCACGGCAATTAAAAATTAAACTACTATTAAAATCTGAACGTGTCTGATCAATGCAGCATGAGCCGAACGAGAGTCACAGCACAGATCAGCAGCAGGAGTCAGATTTCATTTATCATGAGAGTGAGGAGCTGACTGAATTCCTCCCCTTGGACAGTATGCCATATAGGCTTATTTTACTTGTTTACTCTATTTAATTATTTGTGTGAACAACTGCCAGGTGGTCTGAGTTTGTGATTTGGTCTTAATGACTTAGGAATTAGGACTGACACGCCCATTATTTTTAAGAGTTTATCTTAAATCGGCGAGTTAGGAGCTTTAGCCTTAAGATGTTTTCTGAATACGGCCCCTGAACAAGCTAATCAAGCTCTCTTAGTTTACTGACTAGAAAGTCACAAGCAGATGAATTTGATCATGTGTGGACATAACATAACTCTGTAAGACCATGCACTTCGAGAAACAGAGTTGAGGACTCCTGACCTACTGATTAGTCAATAATTACTGATGAAAAATGAAACCATTTTAATTTGTATAGATTTATGAAATATTTGTCTAATATTCAGTTATCTTCTCTCTTTTTCTTCTTTGTGATTGTGTGTCAACCACCCAAAAGAGAGCCACTCAGGCACAGGTCACTGCATCTTTCGCTGTGCAAGTACATTAGGGCTGTCACGATTCCTCAATAGGGTATATGTCAAACGTCACATGACCAAACCGAAAAACTGGTCTCATTGCATCCGCTTGTCAGAGAAAGTGCAAAGTATGAAAGAGCAGTATGAACTGATGGCATATCTATGGACTAGGTAATCAGGTAAACAGTGAAACTACCAAGTTCACATTGTTCTAGGTGTTTTATTCTATTAAATATCTAAATTTAGTGTGAAGAGGAGAAAAAAAAAAAAAAAAAGCTTTTAAATATCAATCTGCATATGCTGGGGACATCAGTTATGCTCATCTTTGCTCGCTCCTTTTAAGTTATCTTGAATAAAACAGCTAATTTTTTTATGGAGTACATACCAAAGACCTGAACCGGAAGCGATCTGATCTGTTTTACAGAATACGGAAGTTAGATTGCGCATAACCCCTATTAAATTCAAGTACTCAATTTAAAAAAATCCTCAATTGCAATTTATCCGTGTCGAGTAACCGACAAAATACTGGTAGTGGCGCATTCCAAGGACGAGAATCAATGAACCGCATTATTAGTGTTTTCTAAGGCTGCACGATGTATTAAAACCATTTAAAACCATACATAGCATAGTGCTATGTATGGTTTTAAAGCAAAATTCACAAAGACTGCGATTCAATTAAATAAATATATGCACTGCGTGTTTAATATATATGCACTATAATTATTTACATGCGTGTAGGTTTCCTGCGTCTTAGAGTGGCTCCGTTCACAGTATCTGCTGCTCCAAATGAATCATTATCATTTACAGGTGCTGGTCATATAATTAGAATATCATCAAAAAGTTGATTTATTTCACTAATTCCATTCAAAAAGTGAAACTTGTATATTATATTCATTCATTACACACAGACTGATATATTTCAAATGTTTATTTCTTTTAATTTTGATGATTATAACTGACAACTAAGGAAAATCCCAAATTCAGTGTATCAGAAAATTAGAATATTGTAAAAAGGTTCAATATTGAAGACACCTGGTGCCACACTCTAATCAGCTAATTAACTCAAAACACCTGCAAAGGCCTTTAAGTGGTCTCTGTCTAGTTCTGTAGGCTACACAATCATGGGGAAGACTGCTGACTTGACAGTTGTCCAAAAGACGACCACTGACACCTTGCACAAGGAGGGCAAGACACAAAAGGTCATTGCAAAAGAGGCTGGCTGTTCACAGAGCTCTGTGTCCAAGCACATTAATAGCGAGGCGAAGGGAAGGAAAAGATGTGGTAGAAAATAGTGTACAAGCAATAGGGATAACCGCACCCTGGAGAGGATTGTGAAACAAATCCCATTCAAAAATGTGGGGGAGATTCACAAAGAGTGGACTGCAGCTGGAGTCAGTGCTTCAAGAACCACTATGCACATACGTATGCAAGACATGAGTTTCAGCTGTCGCATTCCTTGTGTCAAGCCACTCTTGAACAACAGACAGCGTCAGAAGCGTCTCGCCTGGGCTAAAGACAAAAAGGACTGGACTGCTGCTGAGTGGTCCAAAGTTATGTTCTCTGATGAAAGTAAATTTTGCATTTCCTTTGGAAATCAGGGTCCCAGAGTCTGGAGGAAGAGAGGAGAGGCACACAATCCACGTTGCTTGAGGTCCAGTGTAAAGTTTCCACAATCAGTGATGGTTTGGGGTGCCATGTCATCTGCTGGTGTTGGTCCACTGTGTTTTCTGAGGTCCAAGGTCAATGCAGCCGTATACCAGGAAGTTTTAGAGCACTTCATGCTTCCTGCTGCTGACCAACTTTATGGAGATGCAGATTTCATTTTCCAACAGGACTTGGCACCTGCACACAGTGCCAAAACTACCAGTACCTGGTTTAAGGACCATGGTATCCCTGTTCTTAATTGGCCAGCAAACTCACCTGACCTTAACCCCATAGAAAATCTATGGGGTATTGTGAAGAGGAAGATGCGATATGCCAGACCCAGCAATGCAGAAGAGCTGAAGGCCACTATCAGAGCAACCTGGGCTCTTGTAACACCTTAGCAGTGCCACAGACTGATCGAATCCATGCCACGCCGCATTGCTGCAGTAATTCAGGCAAAAGGAGCCCCAACTAAGTATTGAGTGCAGTACATGCTCATACTTTTCATGTTCATACTTTTCAGTTGGCCAAGATTTCTAAAAATCCTTTCTTTGTATTGGTCTTAAGTAATATTCTAATTTTCTGAGATACTGAATTTGGGATTTTCCTTAGTTGTCAGTTATAATCATCAAAATTAAAAGAAATAAACATTTGAAATATATCAGTCTGTGTGTAATGAATGAATATAATATACAAGTTTCACTTTTTGAATGGAATTAGTGAAATAAATCAACTTTTTGATGATATTCTAATTATATGACCAGCACCTGTACATGCGTGGAGCATCTCAAGCTCCATTTCTGCATATGCTGCGAATTGGGTTGCTTATTAACGTTCATCATTTTTATTTATATGTTCATCATCTTATAGGGTAACTTTTGAGCAGATTTTTTGTTGAAAGCTTGACCACTATCTTGGACACATAAGTTCCTACACTTCTTGAGTGCTCGTGTAGTATTATAAAATGGATAGTTCTGGTCCTTGATTATGATTGGCTGAATTGCTTTTGAAACCGCTGTAAAATACTCTAAAACACACACACGACCTCATTACATCAGTAATGGTTATTTAAGTCGTTAACTTAATTCAACATATAAATATCACTTGTGTTTATTACAAATAAATTACTAAATGAACAAAAATTTGCGTTTCATTTACAATCCTGTGAAAACAGGAGGTGCTGCAGAACCCCTACTTCCCGCTTCAATGTCGGCACGTTATTTGAGCAGACTTTGCTTTTCCGGTGAGTGCGAGTGTGGAACGTTGGCTTGGAGCGTTAGCGACTGAGCAGAGAGGGCACACACGGAGCGGAACATTAAGCAGAGCAAACTGGGTGCCAGTACAGAGTCGCTTCGAAGTTGTGCATCTTCGGAAGTGGAGCCGCTCGCAAAGTTACAAAAAATGTTGCGCGACAATGAAACCTGAGCATTAAACACTGATGGGCGGCCTTTTTTCTCTTTCGGACAAAAAACGAAAGTGCCATTTTCGGCAGATAATTTTTGGTGGCCGACATTTCGGTGCATTCCTGACCGGAACCATCTGTTTCATAATTTAAAACCTACACCTGGAGAAGGTTAAATAAAAGATGACTGTCATGCTATGAACCTGACATGACTAATGGACAAAGTTCACTGTCCTTGAATCTGCTCAAAGTACACCCAAAGATGTTGGATGAAATGAAGTTTTGTCAACAACTAAGTTCTTCAAACTTCTTTGAGACTCCCATATAAATGTACAATGTATGGATAATCTCATGTACTGGTAATGTGGTTTAAGAGCTACATTATCCTAATGAATTCTTTTCTTTCTTTTTTTTTGCAGGTCTAAGCCAGCCACAGTGGACACAGTGAAGCCACAAGCACAGTTCATAGTTCTTGTATTTCTATAATACATTAAGTAATAAAAAAAGTCATGTTAATATTTTGTGTCAGAAGTTTTTTTTTTAAGCAACAAGGACAAAACCAGTGTATAATTGTAGTAATAATTTAAATTATTTAATTAATCAGTGGCCTAATTAACAGCTACCAGTTAAACATACAACTCAGAACCAATGCAAAAACTGCAATGAAAACCATTAAATATTTGCAAATAAAGACCAACTTGTATTCGATGCACACTTTTTTTTTTAAATCGATGCATTGCATCGTTAACTTTTATGCCGATACACCGATGCAAATCGGTGAGTCTTACCATCCATAGTCCACGTATATTGGACATCAGCTTGTTTATATTTGTGAATCAAGGCTCAAGTTTCAAATAAATTCACAAATTCAAAAGAGCATTCACAGACATTAAAGCAGAATACCAGTGCAAACAACTCAACATTTTTGTGTGTGAAATTTAAGCTATACAGATGCACTATTTATGGAATAAATTGTGAACAAATAACTGTTATATAAGTGCGTTCTGTGAATACATTTGTGAATGTAGTGCTGTGAATTGCATTTGTGCACTGCTTTGTGTGTGGATCTCGAGTGCATTTGTGGATTGCAGTGTGTGGATCTTTTGGATGCATTTGTGGATTGCAGTGCACAAATTTGTTAGAGGTTTTGATACTGTTTTTACTCCATATTTGTGCACACGAATCTTTGTTGTATTGAAAAATGGTTAATGTCTATTCCCAAACATTATTCTTGTACAGATAATGAACTCTGGAGCAAGTTCTGTTAAGGAAATGAGCAGCAATCAAGAGGGAGATGATGAGAAAAGGAGAAAGTCATCTCAAGTATGTATCTGTCCATTTCTTAAAAAAAATAGTGTCTCTGATCCTGTAAGTCCCTCACATGTGGACTGGGCTCTCAATGACGCAAACTGGCATGTTAATCTCCTGCATGGTGGGGTCCTATGTGTTTGACATCATGCAGGTGGCTAGCAGTGAGGTGGAGGAGGAAGAGGAGGAGGAGGAAAAGGATGATGGTGGGGACGTGGAGGTTTCTGATCAGGGACATCTGAATGATGAAGTATGTTCTCTTACAGAGTGGTATGTTTCATGTGCAAAAGAGATTGCTTGCAGCCGTGAAAAGGGGACAGGATAGATCACATACAGATTATACTCAACCAAAATGTGTTTGTTTTTTTGTTTTTTTAAGTAGACACTGCGTTAATAACTGTATTAGTCTGCTATCAATGGCTCAAGCCTCCGTTACTAGTTCTGAAATGACATTTTGGAATTAGTAGCAGGCTTAGGATGAGATGCGTAACAAATTAGTCCAATATTTGTACAATAATAATCATAATATATTTGTCAATTTCTTCAAATTAAAAAACTGACTTTTATTTTGACGGGTTGTAGTGAAGAGCTTTGAGTTTCAGAGCGTATTTGACAATGGTTTTTCTCAAATAAAATGATAATGCTCGTTAAGCGTTCTCTCAGACCAGCCTTGGATATGTTTGTGTTCATTTCCTCAGAGAGTGAGACGGCAAACATTGAAAACAATATGAACATGAGTATGTAAAATTTAAACATGTTTATGTAAACCTTTAAATCCATTACAATATTTAGGCTATAGATTAAGATACATTTGGACACATCAAGACATTTATCCTGAAACAAACTGCCTTTTCCTGCTCTGCAAGTTAAAACACTCATCAGTTAGGCTATCCGACACTCTCCATATGAAAGAGCAGCAATTTACATTTTTATATTGTCTTACATTATTGTAACATCATTGTAGCATAGACAGTGAAGGAATTGAATCATTTACATGTCGTAGTATTTTTGTCATAAATGTTTATTAATTGTTAAATATTCCATTGTTTCAGTGATTGAAGAATTAAAACTGAAAAAGATGCTTTACCTGATCAGATGATTTAGCTAGGCCAGCTTTTTCCGAGCAAAACAAACTTTATACTCATGTTCTTTGTCACCATGAACAACATTTTCAACTGAATTAAATTCCACAGGGATCCTGGTATCATCACAGCAGTGTTTTTAAAAAACTGTTTTTGGATAGCGAACCGCTGTTTGTTGATATTCCGATTAGAAAATGTAAATTCAGTAACACTGGTGTATAAAGTTTGTTGCTTAGTGTAAAATGGAAATGCATGGTAATTTTATACCCTGTATGTCAGCAAAAAAAAAAAAAATGGTGTAACATAAATCTGTGTTTTAGAACAGCATGGAGACACAAATCTCTCTGCATTAATCCAAAAAGAAGAAGAAGAAAAAAAACCTCTATTTGTTCAGGATTTGACCCTGTATCACTGGCATTATTGACCAACGCTCTGCCACTCGACTACAAATAGACTATCTGTAAAATGCCCAGAAATTCCCTTTTCCAGCAGTACCCAGAGTGCCAGTGCATGCGAGAGAGAAGAGCTCTTCATTCCTCTCACTTCGCAATAGTAAAAATAATTGCATTGCAATTTTTTTTTTTTTTTTTTTTTTGAGGTGACATTTTTGACACTAACTGTGAGATATGATGGTCTTGTGGCATGTTTGTTTTTTATTATTATAGTGCAAGCAAGGAGGTGCGTTCAAATCCTGATCAGTGATGCATTTTGTGGAAAACAGCAATTCTAGGCTAATAACAGTTCATTTTATGGGAAAAAACTAACACAACATAAAATAATGGTTATTTATAACTTAACTTAAATTTTCGCTTTAATAACACTTTTTTTAAATTGGTTATGAACCAAGTGTGTTCATATTATCGTCTTTACTGACTGCATCATCTTATTTTCCATCCCATCACACAAGGAATACAAACACTGATCTCTGTTTGCAAAACTGCAATAATTAATAAATTTAACTATCCCCAGACTTTATGAAGACCTGTGTTGAAAATGTTTAGGCCAATTTACGGAGACCCACGCACAGGGAAAAAACATATATACTCACAAGTTTTATTAGGCTAATTTGTCCCTGCGTTTTAATTCCTTGTAGTTAAATTGTGGCTACCTTTTAACCTTCTTATTCGTTTCTTCGTTTTTCAAATCATAACGAATTAATAGTGTTCTCACTTTTTAACTAATAGACTCCAAAGAACGATTTAAAAAAAGTGATCAACAATTTCTTAATTCATTTACATAGGAACGATTTAAAAAAAAAATGTGATCAACAATTTCTTAATTCATTTACAAAGGAATGATCTAAAGGGTTAGTTCACCCCAAAATGAATATTCTGTCATTAATTACTCACCATCATGTCGTTCAAAACTCATAAGGCTTTTGTTCATCTTCGGAACACAAATGAAGATTGAACTATGAAATATGAAATATGAGAGATGCCTGTTCCTCCATTGACTGCCTTTGCAACTACCACTTTGACGCTTCAAAAAGTTCATAAAGAGATCAGAAAACTAATCCATATAAATCAAAATCTCATCGGTTATGCAGCACATTTGAGCTTCCGGAAGAGGTTTGTTCTTGTGCGTTATTCTAGTTAGGTTGAGCTTCTGCTTATGTTCGCTGATCAATGTTTACATGTGAGTAAAAGCCTAAATTAAATCTTTTCATCATAACAAGCAGTCGATTCTCTTCAGAAAATTTGGACTAAACCGTTCAATTCATATGGATTAGTTTTCCAATCTCTTTAAGAAGTTTTTGAAGTGTCAAAGTGGTAGTTACTAAGGCAGTCAATGGAAGGAAATCTGATAGCATTCTGTCATCAAAAAGATTTTCATTTGTGTTCCGAAGATGAACGAAAGTCTTACGGGTGTGGAACAACATGAGGGTGAATAATTAATGACATAATTTTCATTTTGGGGTGAACTAACCCTTTAAAGTTACAACTCTTCATTTTGAGGAAATCTATAGCTTTTTAAGCTTAACAGTTAGACATAGTTTATCATATAGAATTGAAATTGTATTGGTAATCCTTTAGAAATAAACGATATTCAATATTTCAGTCAGCGCAACATTAATAAACAAATACTGAGTGTACAGTTAAGCAACTGGCTCTCTTTTTCTGTTAAACAACTTAAGTATAATATCACTGGAGTGACAATGCAGATATTTTATATAATTTTTTGTGGTCCCCAGAACTCATCACAGAAAGATACCACAAATGTCTCTGCCAAAGCTAAAAGAGGAAGAAAAAGAAAGGTAATCATTCTGTACTTTGTTGATGGCTTTATCACAAGGCCGTTACATTGACCATTACATTAACCATTAGAATTGAAATACAGTGGGTACGGAAAGTATTCAGACCCTTTTAAATTTTTCACTCTTTGTTATATTGTAGCCATTTGCTAAAATCATTTAAGTTCATTTTTTTTTCCTCATGAATGTACACACAGCACCCCATATTGACAGAAAAACACAGAATTGTTGACATTTTTGCAGATTTATTAAAAAAAGAAAAACTGAAATATCACATGGTCCTAAGTATTCAGACCCTTTGCTCAGTATTTAGTAGAAGCACCCTTTTGATCTAATACAGCCATGAGTCTTTTTGGGAAAGATGCAACAAGTTTTTCACACCTGGATTTGGGGATCCTCTGCCATTCCTCCTTGCAGATCCTCTCCAGTTCTGTCAGGTTGGATGGTAAACGTTGGTGGACAGCCATTTTTAGGTCTCTCCAGAGATGCTCAATTGGGTTTAAGTCAGGGCTCTGGCTGGGCCATTCAAGAACAGTCACAGAGTTGTTGTGAAGCCACTCCTTTGTTATTTTAGCTGTGTGCTTAGGGTCATTGTCTTGTTGGAAGGTAAACCTTCGGCCCAGTCTGAGGTCCTGAGAACTCTGGAGAAGGTTTTCGTCCAGGATATGCCTGTACTTGGCTGCATTCATCTTTCCCTCGATTGCAACCAGTCGTCCTGTCCCTGCAGCTGAAAAACACCCCCACAGCATGATGCTGCCACCACCATGCTTCACTGTTGGGATTGTATTGGACAGGTGATGAGAAGTGCCTGGTTTTCTCCACACATACCGCTTAGAATTATGGCCAAAAAGTTCTATCTTGGTCTCATCAGACCAGAGAATCTTATTTCTCACCATCTTGGAGTCCTTCAGGTGTTTTTTCATGTCTCTTGCACTGAGGAGAGGCTTCCGTCGGGCCACTCTGCCATAAAGCCCTGACTGGTGGAGGGCTGCAGTGATGGTTGACTTTCTACAACTTTCTCCCATCTCCCGACTGCATCTCTGGAGCTCAGCCACAGTGATCTTTGGGTTCTTCTTTACCTCTCTCACCAAGGCTCTTCTCCCCCGATAGCTCAGTTTGGCCGGACGGCCAGCTCTAGGAAGGGTTCTGGTCGTCACAAACGTCTTCCATTTAAGGATTATGGAGGCCACTGTGCTCTTAGAAACCTTAAGTGCAGCAGAAATTTTTTTGTAACCTTGGCCAGATCTGTGCCTTGCCACATCTCTGTCTCTGAGCTCTTCAGGCAGTTCCTTTGACCTCATGATTCTCATTTGCTCTGACATGCACTGTGAGCTGTAAGGTCTTATATAGACAGGTGTGTGGCTTTCCTAATCAAGTCCAATCAGTATAATCAAACACAGCTGGACTCAAATGAAGGTGTAGAACCATCTCAAGGATGATCAGAAGAAATGGACAGCACCTGAGTTAAATATATGAGTGTCACAGCAAAGGGTCTGAATACTTAGGATATTTCAGTTTTTCTTTTTTAATAAATCTGCAAAAATGTCAACAATTCTGTGTTTTTCTGTCAATATGGGGTGCTGTGTGTATATTAATGAGGAAAAAAAATGAACTTAAATGATTTTAGCAAATGGCGGCAATATAACGGAGTGAAAAATTTAAGGGGGTCTGAATACTTTCCGTACCCACTGTATTTGATTTGGTTTTCACAGATTGAAGCTGAACAGGACTCTGATACAGAAAACTCAAGCCCCACTTCATGTGCTCCTGGTTTAGATGTATTATCAGCAGGTGAAAATTGCCCTTTCAAACTCTGTAGATGTTTTTTTTTTTTTTTTTTTTTTTTTTAAGTGAAACAACACATCTATAAATATGGATTTGGTGTCTTTGTTCTTATTTAGGTGGACCGATTCCGTTACTAAAGCGCAGAGGAAGAAAACCTAAAACAGAGAAATCTCTGCAGCTGCAACAACAGGCTTCAAAGGAACCACTGAGGTCAGGTGGTGATTTTTTACAAATGTCTGTGTTATTAATAGTACAGATTCATTACATTACAGATTAGATGCATTCTGATATTTATTGGCCGGTCATTAATCAAATTATAACCATCGGTGGTTGTTATCTGAGAGAAAAAAAAAAAGCTTTAGACCAAAATACAAATTTTTAAAAGTAAAACCAAGTTGTCAAGGCAACCATTAGGCTTTCTGATTTCACACACCAACAGTGTGTGTGTGTGTGTGTGTGTGTGTTTGGACCACTGATCTATATAAATGACTGGATTGCTCATGATGTGTTTTCGTGATACTGGTATTTTTAACTTCAGTACAATACCTTGAAAAATATTGATATTCAATACCATTTCCGATACCCCGGGGGGAAAACGCTGCGTATACTGTCATATAGATATTTTTAATATTTAGTTTTTGTCCATTCATTGAAAGTCTAGGCAATCATTAATTTCTTCTGAAGAGATCACTTTATATGATGACAGCTTTTAAGCTTTTATTCATATATAAATGTTGATCAATTACCATTAGTTATCTCATAAATATTTGAAAACTCAGTGTATTTGTTTTTACAATGGGGTAATTTTGTTGCAATAGCTTACAGCACAAGGAAGCTTGATTTCAAACGGTAAATTGAATTAAAAAAAAGACTAGTAAACAGTAATAAAAATAAGAACAAATAAAAAAATTACTACCAATAGCACAAATAAATACAATAAAATAAAATCTAATTTAAAATAACATTGGATAATCTTCATTTAAAAAAATTAAATACAGATTAATCAATTAAGTTTACACAAGGTAATCAGTCAAGAGCTGTAAGTGATTTTCTCTTTCTTTTGTTGTTTGATTAACATTAACAACATAGAGATCGGCACATAGATTCCAAATACTGTTACACATGCGTTTTCTTCCTGAACTGTTTACGACTGTGTTTACATTAATACTCACCAAGATGGACATTGTGACATTTTTGTGTGTATCTGACCATTAATAAGCTGCAAAAAAAGACCTTATTTTGGCACTTGTGAGCTGTATGGTAGAGGCTGCTTTATTATTTATGTGCGCTTCGGATGTGCATGAAATCTGCAGGAATGAGTAGGATTATGCTTAATCCCATGCTGAAATTCAGATCTCATCACACCAACACTATTTACCCTGAGTGAATGAGACGACTGAATGAAAGGTGGTGGCTATGTGTCAACTCGCTGTTGGAGAGGAGAGCAAGAAAGCGCAGCTGGTATTGGTGTAGTGATGCTGTAGAAAGGAGTATTGGAATCATTTCAGATATTTCAGTATCGATACATATCGAAATATTGATATTTTTGACAACACTATTCACCAGTATTCCCACAGTCTATTGAATTAATAGGAAATCATCTGGTTTTCATGAGAAAAAAATTACCTTAAGAGTCAGCATTTTTATCTGAAGTCTTCCTTTACATTTTAAAATGCAAACATCCTACACATTTAAATGGTTATTTGTTTAATGTTGGGAATTTCCCCTGCTTATTAAGTTACGTTAATCTTCATTACAGTAGCGAATATCAGGTCAGCTGATGGAAGAGACCTCAACATTTGTATTACAAATGTCAAAATGATTCTTCTGAAATCTTCTGATTACAGATTTTTGCTTTGTAAGGCATGCACATACAACTTAATTCACCATGTACAGTTATTCACTGTGGTTATGTAATTTTTATGTTGTATAATATTGTTTTTATTTGTACAGTAATTGTAAATGATTGAACAGACTTAACTTAAGATTCATAACGACTTAAACATTGTTAAATAAATACTTAGCTCAACAACATATACAAATCACACTTAATTTATATGCAAACTGTCATGCAAGTAAAAAGCCAAAGAATTTGAGCTGACCTGTGGCTTTTTAATGGTTTCCAAGATCTCCAAGAGTCAAAAGTGGATGTTGGTCTACAAAAAGACATCAGGAAATAACATACACACTTCACAACTTATTCAGAGAAATGATGCTGACTGTGTATAGATTTAAAGACATGAAGCTTTGTTTCCAATCATTTATACTGTCGCTCCAAAAAGATGATGCATACCTTTTTAATATAATTTACCCAGATAGTACACGTACATCTCCAAGATGTCTTATAAAGAGCACTTTGTCTGGAAAGCATATGCCGTGTACAAATATCTGATAAACATCTTTAAAAAGTCAGTTTTACATACATTCTAATCCATAAACATTTTAAAGACTTTTTTTAAATTTCTATTTAATTGGGCGGTCTTCGTTTGGGGGCTACACTTGTGGTCTTCGGGGTCTCTGGAGACCCCAGGCAACAAAATGTAATTTTGTAACAATATAATATATTTTTTAAAAACCAATGTAATTTTACTTTGTTTATTAATGTTTTTACTCAACATTTGTGCAGTTTTTGGAGGATTTGTGGTATCTTTTAAATTTATATAAATAAATTTAAAAAATATTTTTTTAAATAGGTTTTTATGCAAAAGCAGCTTTTTATGTAAAATTCACTTTATAAAAGGCCCAGATTTCTAACTTTCATTCATGGGGATAACATGGATAATTTGACATGATTTAGTGTAAGATTTTTGCCCATCTTTTGGAAAATGCAGTTATAAAAGAAAAAAAAACTATCATTTTTACCAGTAGATGGCTATTAGAATGACTGAAAGACTTTCTTTTCACAAGTTTTTTTTCAGTTGGATTCATATCTAAATGTTATGAAATCACAATTTTAACAATAAAAATTACTTTTTGTCAAAGTTTAGCATTTTTTGTACTGAAAAAAAAACAGGTTTTTCAATAATGTCATCAATAATGTAATCTCCAGAGACCCTGCTTAGAAATTGGACAAAATCCATTCTCAAAATCAGAAACAACGCACAACACACATAGACAGAAATGAAGTGGCACACTTCCAAAAATGCAAAAAACATCCTCAATACAAAATCAACATGCTCACACACACATGCGTGCACACAAAAATAAAAATTATTATTGAAAAACTGATTTTGCCCTGTACAAAAAATGCTAAACTTTGACAAAGTAATTTTTATTGTTATAATTGTGATTTCATAACATTTAGATATCAATCCAACTGAAAAAAAACTTGTGAAAAGATGTCTTTCAGTCATTCAAATAGCACATAGCAAATAGTGGAGCTCTGCAGCCATCTACTGGTAAAAGTGATTTTTTTACTTTTAAAACTGCATTTTTCAAAAGATGGGCAAAAATCTTACACTAAATCATGTCAAATTATCCATGTTATCCACATGAATGAAAGTTAGAAATCTGGGCCTTTTATAAAATGAATTTTACATAAAAAGCTGTTTATGCATAAAAACCTATTTAAAAAAATGTTTTAATTTATTTATATAAATTTAAAAGATATCACGAATCCTCCAAAAACTGCACAAATGTTGAGAAAAAACATTGATAAACAGAGTAAAATTACATTGGTTTTAAATATATTAAATTAAATTATATGAGTGGACTATATAAAATTACAACATAAACATTCATCAATCAGTACTTTTTTTACTTAAGTACATTAAAAATCAAGTACTTTTGTACTTTCACTTGAGTAATATTTTATTATACGTATCTGTATTTTACTCAAGTACTTGATTTGTGTACTTCGTCCACCACTGACGGTCTCTGCATCTAATGAACCACACGACTACTACTACTACTACTTTGTGCGTATTCAACGTAGTGACGATCAGGGGTGGGTAGTAACGAAGTACATTTACTTCGCTACATTTACTTCGTTATATTTGTTTTTTGTTTTGTTTTTTGAAAATTTGGATTTTTAAGAGTAGATTTACATGTGAGTACTTTTACTTTAGCTTGAGTACATTTCTAATGAAAAAGCTGTACTTTTACTTCGCTACACAGGGCGGCATTCCTCTCGTTACTTTATTTTAATGCAATACTGTAATGTTAAGAAATGCGTCGTTTATTCCAAGTGCGCGGTCTTTTTTTCATGAACAAATGTCCCATACACGAATCACTCTGAGTCGATTCTGTTCAAAGACTTGATCAAACAAGTTGGCAAAACTGTCTAAATTGGTTCGCGAATCAGTTTGATTGATTTGTTCAGTTCCCTGCACGCACTGAATCATCTCAAGCGGTTCAAGCGGATGCATCCTATTTTTTTTTTTTTTTTTTTTTTGAGATATATATATTAATTTATCCATTAAATAAGGTACCATTTTTCGGACAGTATGAAATGAACACCTGTCGTCCCGCCGTAATTTGTGGGTAGCCTACCTATTGCGCAGTGGTGGCGCCAGCGACCTGTTCGTCTTGAAAATTAAGGCCTTTGCATAGACACAGTTAACCAGTTTACACGCGCCTGCAGAAATATACATTTGATTGCATTTTGGAGAACAGACAGAAGAAGATCCGACAATGTGCATTTGATCATTGTTTGTGTTCAGATGGTGGTTACAAGTGAGTGCACATGTAAATAATTTTCTCTCTTTCTTTCAAATGTAGCTGTATACAAAACAAAGGATATGCAATGATATTCGGATTACAGATGCCAGAAATAATGCTTTTCTCTTTGTGTTTGTTGCAAAGATATCTAATTATGAAACACACTCTGTAGAGCAGTTTGGATGACTTAACATGTAAGGGGACCGGCGGTGTATGTAGATAGAAATGGCTCATTCTAAGGTAATAAAAACATAATGGTTCTTTATGTAACGGTCTTTATTCACCACTGAAAACATAGTTATGTATATTATATTACATTTCTGTCAATAGATCCTCCTAAATATTACACAGTGGACCTTTAACTTCATGTAGCTGAATTAATATTATAATCAATTAATCTGTTCGTCCAGCGAACACTCAGTATTGATCGTCTATCAACTGTTGAGCAATTTTCCGTTGCTACAGAAAAATAACTTTTTCTTAGCATGTAGCTGTAGTCATAATCGTTACATTGACATTGGTTTATAAGCAGACCAGAATCAACTCGCATGAATGTGCACAAGTTTTATTTAACTAAATCACGAACACATAACTAATCTAAACACACACATACACACATCACGCATACATGGGAAATTAGAAAGTGGAAATGAATGAAACCGTAGCATAACAAAGGAATGGAACTATGAAAAGAGTCATTTAACGAGCTGAAAGAACCATCAGTTTCTCACTATAAAGCACCTTTGTTAACAAAGGGGTTCACAACTTAATACTAAATTGCTGTTTATTGTTCAAATGTACGATGTATACATTTTCAGTGGTCAAAAACCAAATGTGGGTCACTTTGCATACAGCTGTTACTTTTTCCCTTTTAAAGAGGAATATCTGAAGAACAAATAATGTTGAAACTAGAAATGTATCTCATGTTTTCTATTGACTTAACTGCATAGAACATACCTGTCTGAGTGCCATAAATATTCCTTTTCCAAAGTTTGCATGCCTGTAACTCTAAAGTATTCAAGATATCTTCATATCTCTTGGATTGAACCATCGAGGGCCTTTTAAATGAAGATACCAAAAGAAAAGTTTAAGAACCAGAATCGAAAAGGATATTAAGATATATTTAATACTTCATGAGTTACAGGCATGTAAACTTGAGGCAAAAAACACAAGAAGTGCTTTTTGCCATTTTTGAACGGTCACTGTTGGCATATAATGAAACAAAGATTGCTAAAGTCAACAGATTTTACTAATAGACCTGTGTAAAAATAAAATAATGATGCTGTCATCTTTCTAAAATTTTTACACCCCTCTAATTTGGCTCCAAATCTCAGGTGAAAATTGTCATTTTGACCCCCCCGTCTACAAAATGGTGGATAACTATTATTAATATTTTGGCTATCATCACTTTTTATGTTGGTCTTTCTACAGAAAAAATATTAACAAAATCAAAAATTTGAGCCAGGGACCTCTGGTTGAGTTGACACGGAATGACCCATGGGTGACTTTTGGGGGGGAGGGATGTTTGTGTATTTTGGGTGAGCATTCCCCATTGTGAATAATGTTATAGTGTTATCGCTCTCAAATCAAGTTGAGTTTTGGTTGCATGCATTGTTGTGAAGATAAAATAATGTTTTGCCCATTACATTTTCTGTTGTATTGACTGACTTACACATATGTCTGCAGACACCTAGCTGTGCAGATTTATTTATAGGTTTAACAACATTAATGTAAGCCAGGGGTGTGCAATCCTGCTTCTAGAGGGCCAACGTCCTGCAGTTTAACTGCAGTCTATTTCAACACAATTCACTCTCAAGACAAAAGGTAAAAAAAAACAAAGCTGTCACTGGAGTGGGGCCCTTTCAAAATGTACACCTACCTAAAGAGCACATATTAGTACCTTAACGGTACATATTGGTATACCAAAAGCGTATATATTTGTACCTAAATGGTACATATTAGAACCTTTTTAAAGGGTAACCTCCCAGTGACAGCTTATGTACCATTTCTTTCTGAGAGTGTAGCCTGGATATTTCTAGTAATCCCGAAGACCTTGCTTAACTGGTTCAGGTGTGTTTATAGGGTTGGAACTAAACTTTGCAGGACAGGCAGTGACACTCAAGGAGCAGGACACCCCTGGCATAGGCCTTTCACATAAATTGAATGTAATTTATCAACACCTATTGCATCTTAAAATATAGAGCTCATGACAAATGAAAACAAAATAAAGTACTTTAGTTAGACAGTAGTTTAGTAGTTAGAAAATACTAACCAGAGCTTTGCTGGATGAACATTAAATGCATAAAGCAGTGGGAATAAACAATACCTTGTAAGAAATTAGCAAATTATCTGTTAAATGTAATTTGTAGATTAATGTATTGTATTTGATTACTTAAAGCAGCATGATCGAATTAATGTTTGATTATGTGTTTAACATTGATTTTAATTTGAACCATTGCAGAAACTCTCCTCAGATCACAATTCATATATTGCTATTATTGAATTATATTTCGAATCCAAAGCAAACTATTAACAACATTTTTTTTTTTTTTTATAACCAACGATTTACACTGTATTCTGGCATGTATATTTAACAGTACAGTTCCTATTCATAATTCGTATTCCAATTTAAGGCCTGTAACAGGCTACTGTTTCTCTCCAACCCTGCTAACTATTTTCTTTGTATTTATAAAGGGACATAGGTATGGCCTACTACAAAAATTATACATTGCTCTTAAATATAGAGATAATAAATAAAACACCAAACTCTGTGTCAGCATACTGTACTGCTTGTGATGTCTCAAGTGTCGTACATTAGAGGAGAAGCTGATTTTGCAGCGGTAGCACTAATTATGTGCCCAGCAACATATTTCTGCTTCAAACGTCAGTGAGTGGTGGTTCGTGTGGCGACAAAAGCTTATTAAAGTGGGATTTGTCAGTGTGCCGTACAGACTTTTATTCTACTTAACAGAATTAAGGCCGTACTGAAGACGGCGGGTTTGATCAATCAGATGAAAGGGGCATTTCAGCACTTCCCACATGTGCGAATAAAATCTAAACCGATTTGTAAACCAAACGAGCCGAAATCTCATTTTCCGTTTGTTAAAGTAAACGAAAAAACAAATAGATGAGCTGTCTTTTCATTTCTCGTTGTTCCATTTGAAATAGGAAATTAAATGTTCAAAATGTATACAGACCCCTCTCACTTTCCGCTATGTTTTCACACAAAACAAAACCTACACTGCTTGCTATACCTGAGACTGTTGCTAACTTTGCTTAATGCTGGACAGTAGTTTTTCAAATCCTAGTAATGTTGTAATATAACCGTCTGGAATTGTCGTGTTTATTGTCAAACTGGTAACTGTTTCATCCTTGTATCCCTCAAACTAGAGTGAGCTTGGCGACCCCTCATAAATCTTTAGACCCCACTGCTTTAACAGATGTGATGACAAAAAAAAAAATATGGAACCTGCATTTGTGTGTAAAATTATCCATTAAATCAGATTTAATGTATACCTGTCTAGCCTGAAAACGGCGAGCCTGCTTGTGTTAAAGAGACACATAGATATGCATGATTACTCTTTAACACACACAATTTTATTCTTAAATAACAATGATTCGCTATGTCTGTTAAACCTTTAAAGTACAATCACAGTGGAACATTCAAATCTGTGTTGGCGCTGCCGCTGAGCCAGAGAGAGCAGTTGTCGTGTAGGTATGAAACAGTTTCACAAACAGTCTTTTCAACCTCACAGTATCATTATTTCTGTGTTGCAATAATTCAAAATATCACAGAAGTGCTAGGGTAAACATTTATACAGTTTGGATATAAACATTGGTGTCTACGGTAGCGTTTTTAAATAGTATTAAAATTAATATTTTTAAATAGATTGCAGCAATTAACATTTTGTCAGAACCTCAAGTAAATTACATATTTTGTTTAGCTGTCTATTCATAATCGTGGGAGAATTGTGGTCTCAATTTATCCACAATCGTGCAGGTCATTGAGTGAAAACAGTAGCTATCATAACTTTATTTTATGAAGCTAGTTGTGAGTTGTACACCAGTTGTCAATGGTGACAAGACCCATGTCATCAGGAAATCCAAGGCCCTTCCTGTGTTCTCTGTCTTCACTGGTTATGACACAGTATCTTCATTTGCAACCAGAGGCAAGAAGACCGCATGGGATACCTAGAATGCAGATGACATGACAACAGAGGCCAAATCTTCTTCTTCATTCTTCTTCGGATCACAAATTAAGATATTTTTGATGAAATCCGATGACAGTGAGGCCTCCATTGCCAGCAAGATAATTAACACTTTCAGATGCCCAGAAAGCTACTAAAGACATTTAAAACAGTTCATGTGACTACAGTGGTTCAACCTTAATGTAATGAAGCGACAAGAATACTTTTTGTGCACCAAAAAAACAAAATAACTTTATTCAACAATATCTAGTGATGGGCGATTTCAAAACACTGCATCATGAAGCTTCGAAGCTTTACGAATCTTTTGTTTCGAATCAGTGGATCCGAGCATGTATCAAACTGCCAATTGAAATTTTGAAACACTTATGACGTGTGACTTTGGCAGTTTTTTCTTTTAAGGTGACCGTTATTTTAGAACATTATTTTAAATTCCTTGGCGACGCGTCATGCAGCCACACTATGACAGTTATCGCGCTTATTTCATTTTTTCCTTTTATTCTAAATATTCACAAACTTGTTAACTATATCATTAATTATATGATATATTCCGATTGTCATATATGTGGAAGTGAATGTGTTTTGTTGTTTAAACACCTTTATAATGATCCTGTTAGTTGATAAAACAGGATCTGTCTGATTTATGTCACATAAATTCATCCATTTTTCCCGAAATACATAAATGTAAGTGGCTGGTGAACTAGGAGTAAACTTCATTGTTTCATACACAATATATCTAATATAAATAAAAAACTTAGTCAAATTATAATTGAAAGGATTATTTATTTTTAGCCTAGTACTTCATTTAATTAGTGACTGCAGAGCAAAGAAACTGGACGCCAATACTTTGTCTCCAAGATCTCCTTTTTTTGGTTGGAGGGTCAACACAGCTCTTCAGCAACTTTGAGGCAGTTTACCCCTTGCTTGGTATTCAGCACTTCTAGGAGATCTTCTCCTGTTGTTGACCAAAAGGACTTATAAAAGTCCACTGGTATACCATCGATGCCTGGTGTTTTTCCAGACACCATCCCTCGAATTATGTTTTGTAGCTCACTCATACTCAGATGGCCAGGAATTCCAGCGTTGATGCTTTCAGGCACCAAAAACAACCGCCCACTGGCGAATATCCGAAACATCTATCAAAAGAATTCCAGAGTCAGATTGTAAAGCATGAATGGTTCTTCTTTGACCGTTCTTTTTTTCCAAATTAAAAAAGAATTTTTTAAAGCATCCATTTGATTCATACCTTGATTCGTCCTGACCAAGGCCCCCCTGTGTTATGCAACCAAGTAGATCAGCCAATTGTGTGTTGTTTTTTTTGTTTTGTTTGTCACTTATGTTTGTCACTTAATAATGCAATGTTGAATTGCCAATAAGCACTTTTGAGTTTTAAAAGATTAATAAAAACCAAACATTTGACTATACAATGGTCAGAAAAACTAACAGGTACAGTATGACATTTTCTTATGATACTGTAATGGTGTTTGGAAAAAAAAAAAAAGAAAAAAAAAAGTAAAATCTGTCCAGCCTTGCCATAGAAATGATCATGCAGATGAGTCCAAGTATATTGTTTTTGCATACCCTTTAAGCGTACGCAAAAACAATTTCTTCTACTTGAAAAGAATATGGGTTAAATTTTTTTTTCACAAAAAGAATGGCTACTTCACCACTAAGTGAAGTATTATGACTTAAAAATGAAAAACCACCCCGTTCTCTAGCACAAACAGAAGCATTATTTAGATCACTATGAGTTTCCTTCAGCGTCACCACATCTAACTTATTTTGTTTTATACGTTCATAAATTTCCACTTTTTTTCTTACAATCTTACTCTATTAATATTCAAAGAAAGCAGTATTAATTTAATTCATTTTTAAAAGAAAAGAAAAGAAGAAAATAAAAAAACAAGCAAAAACTGCTAAAAACAAAACCAGAAACCCATAACATGTCACTTTAGGCTTTTTACCTATTATAATTTACAAGATCAGAGTTTAAAATTCCTACAATTTTCTTCAACCAATAAATTTCCTTATTTGTCATTAAGCTTTCTGCCATGAACAATTTGGTTTTGTCAATGAATTGTTTGATGTCTGGAAAATATTCACAGACACGTACTCCTCTCTTATTCTTCATTGCTCTGAGGAAGGGTTTAATGTCTTCTACCTCATAATCACGACCGGATGAATCTCTTGAATCCAAAGATTCATTGCCACTTTACATCTCTTCTTTGTTATAATCATCAACCACTTTTTTTTTCTTTTTTTTTTTTTTCTGTTTAGCAATTTGAACTTCACTTGAACTTTTCCTGTTAACTAGAACTTTGAACTCTTACCTTAAAAAGGAACAGGCTCAGATTGCTATTCTACAGGAAACCCATCTAACTGAAACAGAACACTTAAAGCTCAGACGAGGATGGATGGGTCAGTTTTTCAGTTCTTCCTTCAATCCTCATAGTAGGGCAGTAGCTATTGTAATTCATAAGAAATTTCAGGTTTGAGGATATGATGATAAAAGATACAGCAGGACATTATTTTTATTTTAGGCCAGCTTTTTGGAGAGTGAGTCCTTATTGGAAGTGTGTATTCCCTTAATGCATTTGAACCTACTTTTTTTCTGAATTAATTGCCAATATATCATCATTTTCTGTTAATCACATAATTATTGGAGGAGACTTTAATTGTGTGTCAAACCCAAGCTTAGACTTTAATCCACCTAAACACACAGCTGCTTCGAGACAGGCCAATAAATTGAACCAGCTTTGTGAAGATTTGGGCCTGCTTGATGCTTGGATAATCATAAACCCTAATGTTATTTTACATTTTATTCACACCAGCATAAGATGTCCTCTAGAATAGACTGTGTTTGTGTCCAGACAGATCCTGGATAGAGTAAAAATTGTGATATACAATAGGCATATGTACTATATCTGATCATAACTCAGTCTCTGTAGTCATCTCTCCACCTTATTTTAACCCTGCATCTCGTCATTGTTGATTACAATCATCGCTTCTTAGTAACCCTAAATTTATTTTATTTTATTTATTTATTTTTTTTAAAGAATGGGTGTTTCTTTTATTGAAACCAACAAGCAGCCTGAGATAGATCCATCTCTCTTTTGGGAAACAGTGAAGGCATATATTATGGGGTAAATAATAGGCCAGTATTGAAGTGTATAGGAAATGCGCAACAGTCATAACTTTGTTTTTGTTGAGTTTATTTAATTAATATTGAATATTAATTCATGTCAAACAAAACGGTGTGTTATTTTCTCTGCCAACTAAACTTCCAAAGCAAAGTCATTGTGATTTTGAGTTGGCCAGCTAAACAAAACAGGCGTAAGAAGTAGACTAATGGACATTGTATGGGAGAAGATGTGAGGGATATTCATATTTATGAAATAAACACCTATAATAGCCTAGCCCATTTCTCTTGCATGCGTAGTTAGCCATAAGTGTATTTGTCTACACAAATACAACATTAACAAACATTATAAACACTATTAACATGTGAACTATGTGTATTTTACTTCCCCTCACTCCATGACAAATCCATGATTGGTATTCAGGAAAAAAATAAAATAAAAGCAGGTGGTCTATAGTCTGATGAATCACATTTTCTTTTACATCACGTGGATGGCCGGGTGCCTGTGCGTCGCTTACCTGGGGAACACATGGCACTAACAGTATTCCCTGGTGGCTGTGGCCTCTTTCAGCAGGATAATGTGCCCTGCCACAAAGCAAAAATGGTTCAGGAATGGATTGAGGAGCACAACAGGTTTGAGGTGGTGACTTGGCCTCTAAATTCCCCAGATCTCAATCCAATCAATCATCTGTGGGATGTGCTGAACAAACAAGTCTGATCCATGGAGGCCCCACCTCGCAACTTACAGTACAGATCTGCTGCTAACATCTTGGTGCCAGATACCACAGCACACCTTCAGGGGTCTAGTGAAGTCAATGCCTTACAGGTCAGGGCTGTTTTGGCAGCAAAAGGGGGACCAACACAATATTAGGAAGGTGGTCATAATGATCGGTGTAAGTAGCCATGTATAATAAAAACAGTATATACATATACATAAAACATATACATAGTAGCCTATATAAAAAAATTAGCCTATATAAAATGCAATTAATTACAAACAACACTTACTTATTTACATTTATTAACATCATTTCCATATTTGCGATGTAACATTTGGATGCTAAACTATTTATGTAAAGAAGGCTCGTACTTAAGTTGGGTCCCATACACATAAATCAGCATCTTCACATGCAGAGAAATGAGGGGCATTTAATTCCCGCAAGTTGTTTATTCATTGTTCAACCCCTGAACAAAACATGAAGTGCTTCTCATCCAGGCAGATAAAGAAAATGGCACAGCATTTATAGGTAATTTTGATGACTGACATCAGAGAGTTTACTGATATTTTGGTACTGATCTGTGAATGGTATAAAGACAGAATGCTGTTGTTTTTGTGAACAGCATATATGGTGCATTTACCGGAAAAGTCAATCTGGTGATTTTGCGGTAATTTACCAGGTTTAATGTGTAAAAGGGGCTAGTGATTATCTTGGGAGAATATTCAGTCCATTCCTATCAATTTGTGCTTAGAAAATGTGAATGGCAACAGTACAAATGGAACCAGAACATTATTTCTGATAAACAACCATAAAAGGCAATGTAGCTTACATGCTGTTATTCACGTTTAAAAACTTAGCATGTGGTGTTATAAGTCGGATGTCATTCACTCAATGCACACTACTGAGTAGTTTTAATAAACAAACAGCTCTAACTTTTATTTGTGTAGTGCTAGGACAGCTTGAGTCCTAATTCATTGATACTACACTGACATTGTTTTTACATTAATCAAAATAATTTGACAATTCAACTTTTTATAAGCAGCAGCATATATATGAGATTCAACTTGATTTAAGTCAGTTTAATGCAATTTAAGTTGAATTGACTTACAAAAATGTTGATTATACTTATAAAAATTAAAAAATAAAAAATTCTTTGACGCACCCTTGAGTACATTTTTTTGGGGGGAAATAGCTGTATTTTAGTATGGGTTTTTTGTTGTTGTTGTTGTTGTTTTCATTACTCTTTTCACCCCTATTCACATTTTTTAATATACTAAAATAGCAAAGAAAAACATGAATTCCTGCTCTAGATCTTTATTTAAAAAGCATGGTTGTGTTGTGTACAGCTGTGTCTAAAAATCAGATTGTTATGTGTCTGATTTTCTTTTTTGCAGATTAGGAAAAGATGGAAAGAGAGATGATAGAAAAGGTGACAAGAGAAAAGGTAAGACAATACAGTAAATGAGGAAATGCTATGCAGCCCTTAGATAATCACCTAATTACCTAATTGTAATTATACTTTTTCAATTCTTGAACTATAGAAGTTTCTGCAGAGGCCAGACTGCATAAGTTGCATGGGGAGATTAAAACATCTTTAAAGATTGATAACCTTGTAAGTACAGACTCCAGTTCAGATGTTTTTTTCATTCTTTTTTTTTTTTTTTTTACCTTTATTTAATATGCTTTTTTTTTTTTAGTATGCTTTTTACAATGCAGATTGTTTTAAAGCAGCTTTACATTGATAACAGGAAAATAATGTAACAGTTTGTTTTGGCTGTACAGCAGCTTTAGAAGAAAATAATGTCATTGTCCCACTTAAGTTCAGTATTGATTAATTTCCATTGTAAAAATCATTAGTTATTAATTTAGTTAATTTATCTATAGAGCAGCTCTAGAGAAAACAGTGATGTCATCGTCCAGCTCAGTTCTGTTTGCATACAATGGTGTCAGTGCAGGCAGATCAGTAATATTGTTGAATAGTAGGTGTTCCCAACTAAGCAAGCCAGAGGCGACAGTGGCAAGGAACCCAAACTCCAACAGGTGACAGATTGTAGAAAAAACCTTGGGAGAAACCAGGCTCAGTTGGATGGCCAGTTCTCCTCTGGCCAACAAACGAACAGTGCATGATTATAATTCAGGCATTATTACAGGTCAGAAGTCAGATTGGGATCGGAACATTCAAAATATTTAATCTGCTTCCATCTGGTTGAAGAGTGGATTCATCACGCTGTTATAGAGACGGGTTTGTTGATGATCTGTGCCACTGGGTGTCGTGTCGATGAAGCTCTCACAGGGGATAGTCTAGTTGCATAGATGCAAACTCCTCCCCTTTCGAAAACAGGAGAGATCAAAATTTGATGGGGGGGGGTCTGAGAGGATAGTCTTTGGACAGGGTCACTTTGAATTAAATTATGGGAATCACGCCTTCTAAGTTGTCCTCTAAAAAAAAAAAAACAAACATTACCATTTTGCCAACGAATACAACTTTAGTTGAGCTCTACTATACTATATTGTCATAACCCCAATGTAATTAAACATTTTGCTTTTACACACACAAGATGTTCTGTGTGATTTCATAATTCATTTATGTAATCTGCGCAGAGTTAGCGAACATACTCAACTCATAAGTCAATATGAATATTAAATATAGCCGAATTGAGCAGCATCTGTGCATTTCTGGCTTACTTCAACACAACTGTCACTAAGCAACAAATAAAGGCGCGCTGGTTTGTTTGCTTTGAAGGGAATAGTGCAGACCCAAGAAACATAATAATTTGGAGTAAATAACCCCAGTGTAAAATGGAAAGAACCACCTCGGAACAATGATGCACATCTGCCAAATTTTAGCAGACCCTGGCCAGATATAAACACTGATTTTGCAGCAGCGATCAAAATGAGTAAATGACCTTTGAAACTAACTTTAAGCTTCAAATAAAGATTGTATTACATTGCTATGGCAGTAGGTGGCGACCAGTGATTTTTAAAATGTATTTGATAGATTTGTTCAAAAACTCTGGAAGAAACAAGTCCTCATTAATTTCAAACAATTTTATTACACAATGAATTCAATTGAAATAGTAAATATTTTTTATAATATTTTAGACATTTATAATTATAAATAGACTCATTTATAGCATTAAATAGAACATTTTGTCAGAACCTCAAGTAATTACATGTTATTTTGTTTAGTTGTCTGTTTTGTTTTCAGAATCGTGGGAGAACCGTGATCTGTATTTAAAAAAAAAAAACAGATTATCCAGAATCTTAAATTAATCTTAAAAGAATATATAATATATTTCGCATATAACTTATCATCTGATCTGGATACGGCCCAGATCCGGCTGACTACGATTAACCTCAGGATAAACAGAGAGACTAATATTAGCGTAGATGCCATTCTTCTTATGATGCAACAAGTACATCGGATGTTTTAGGAAGTATTCCCGGTTCTGGCTGAACTAATTTATGCAGCCTAACATTCTTGTATATAGCTTTTAAACCTTATTTCTGTAATCAGTTGACACCTAGATAGACTGATATCGAAGTTCTTAGAACAATTTGCTCATGCTCTTTTTGAAATAAATGTATTGACCTTGTTGTTGATTTTTAATTCTGGCCATTTAAGTAAATGCACATTCTCTCCATTCTTAGGATGTGAGGAAATGTTTAGTTGCATTGGATGAGTTGAGTTCACTGCATATTACTACTCAGCATCTTCAGAGACACTGTGAACTCATAGCTACTCTTAAAAAGGTATGATTGAAAACATTTTGGGGTCAACATTGGACAGTTGTCATGTGTATTAATTACTATTGCACACCACTTACAAAAGAAACAACAAACTTAAAAAAATAAAAAAAAATAAAAAAAATAAATGAACTGAAACAAATCATAGTTTTATACTGTCTTTACAGATCCGCAAGTTCAAAGCCAGCCAGGATGTGATGGACAAAGCCACAATGCTGTATAATAAGTTTAAAAGCATGTTTTTAATGGGAGAAGGAGAGTCAGTGCTCAGTCAAGTGCTCAATAAAAGTCTGACTGAACAGAGACAGTTTGAAGAAGCCAAGAGGGGAGTGCTAAAACACACAGAACAGATCAAAGAGCAGAAAGGTAACAAACTGACTGACCTGCTTGATTTACAGCTTTCATTTTCATTTTACATAGTAAATAAGCATAGTGTGTTAAATTCCATTCCATGCTGAACTATCACATCAATAATAAAAACAATAAAAAAGCATAAATACTAGATTGCAAATAATAAGGAAAATTCAGTAACACTTTACAATAACGTTCATTAATTAACATTAGTTAACTACTTTAGTTAACATGAACTAATAATGAACTGCAATTATACAGCATTTATTAATCTTAGTTAATGTTATTTTCAACATTTACTAATACATTATTAAAATCTTGTTAACATTAGTTAATGCACTTTGAACTAACATGAACAAACAATGAACAACTGTATTTTCATTAACTAATGTTAACGAAGATTAGTAAATACAGTGACACATGTAGTGTTCATGGTTATAGTTCATGTTAGTTAATATATTAATTAATGTTTAACTAATGAACCTTACTGTAAAGTGTTACCGAAAATTCTAACTTCACTGACTTAACTTCTCTGACATCATATTATGAAGAAGCAACCTTCTGTGGAGACACAGAATGTATGTATATATGTATATATATATATATATACATATATATAAGTTAAGGCATGGCCAGTGGACAGCAAAATGCTCATTGGGTCAGCAGGGTCAGACAAAAACAGGTGGAGAAGAAAAGACACATGTTAACTGCAAAATAATTAAGAATTAAGGTGAAGAATTAAGTGTGAAACCATCAGGAACCCTTTAGTCTCCAGTGCCGCCATTTTCCAGAACTGCAACCTACCTGGAGTCTCCAGAAATGCAAGGTGTCAGGATCTCAGAGACTTAGGTTAGTGTTGTATAATACATGAATACTGGTTCATTTTTAGTTAATCTCCTATCCTGAAAAGTCCATCTTGTAGATATAGAATAAAAATGATCTTTCAAAACGTACTGCCAGATTCTGAAAGATGTATAAGATATAACACTTTAGCTTGTGATTCTTATTAAGTGGGGGGTCATTTTTAGGATTCTTTACCTAACCTAAGCCTTTGAGATCCTGACAACTTGCACTTCTGGAGACTCCAGGTAGGTTGCCGTTCTGGAAAATGGTGGCGCTGGAGACTAAAGGGTTCCTGATAGTTTCACACTTATTTCTTCACTTTAATTCTTAATTATTTTGCAGTTAACATGTGGCAGGGGGGCTTGAGCCCCTGCCCCTTTGATCGCGAAAGTGAAAGTGCCCTTTGCGGTCGCATCACGGTGCCCCCGCGTTCCCATTTCTCCTCCCCTGGAATGCAGTTTCTACCGAGGGAGACCCACAACCACCACCCCCTCCGCTTCACTCCAACTCCGATGCACTAACAAGGACGCTAAACAGCGCTGGAAAACTTTTCTAATATTAACGCAGGTCCTAAAGCTTTCCTGATAATAACCCTTCATTTTCCAATGATATTCTTATGAGATTTTCTCTTTTGTGTTGTGTCCCCCATCTCTTTTTCTGCAGTCTTTCTTCAAATCCCCCTTTTGCTCGTTCTCTCTCCTCCACTGTCATACGCCCCCTAATGCTGATTGGCTACGTGTTTGTTGTTGTGTCGGTCCGACCAACTTTCCAAACAGCGTTTTTCAAATATCCTTTAATTCTTTGTGGCATAGATTAAACAAGGTGCTGGAAACAGCAGAGGTTTTTTTTGGTCCATATTGACATTATAGATCTATGACAGATCTACTTCGCTTATTTTTGGATCTGGAGATGCTGTACTATTTCAGAAGATGCATAACAATCTGGCATAATCTGATCATGAACAGTTGACTCCATCTGGTTTACACAGATCATCTTGTTTTTGGATCCGGAGATGCTGTACTATTTCAAAAGATGCGTAACAGCGCCCCCTACCGTATAAGATTGAGAACATGGATTGCCGGAAAAACACATCAATGCATTGTCAAATGGTGGAAAATCTTGTCAATGGTGGGGAAACAGTTAATAATTAATTTCCAAATTTAAGTTGCTAACACTTTTCTAGCACTTTTTAGCATGTTGTTAGCATCTCCTAGGCTAGTAGTTACACTTTGCTAGTGATAGATAGATCACTAGCCTGATTAGTTTTCATATCCAGTCCTGATCCAGTCCTGATAATAAAAATAAGCCTAAATAGTAGACCAGTATGTTGGATTTGCCAAGCCAACATAACAAACTTAAATAATAGATCAGAATGTTTGCTTTGTCAAGCCAACATAAGTTTAAATCAAAGAATAGTATGTTGGCTTTCTCAAGCCAACATACACTTAACAAAATTATAAACGCAACACTTTTGTTTTTGCCCCCATTTTTCATGAGCATGTTAATTTCATCATTTACTAATACATTTTTAAAATCAAGTGTTGTATTTGTTAACATTAGTTAATGCACTGTGAACTAGCATGCACAATGAACAGCTGTATTTTCATTAACATTAACGTTAATGGTTAGTTAATATATTAACTAATGTTAACAACTTAACCTTATTGTAAAGTGTTACCATTATAAGTTAACCTTAAAGCCCAAAGTATAGTTCACTTTTTATGCGAGGGTCAGTGTACAGTGCGCGTGACGGGAATTTCATCATCAGAAGAGTATGCACGTACTGTACACGCACAGCCGGATTTTTGTAACCGCAAGTACTTGTACGCATAGGTCACACATGCGCATTTAATTGTTTTTGCAGTAATTAGTTTATCCACAAGGTGGCAACCTGGGGACCCCCTGGGGGCGTCAATTCACAAGGTAGTCAAAGAAAAACTGCATAAACAGAACAGACCGGAATGCATGCAAGCGAAAACCTCAGTTATCCATAAAAAAAAATCTAGAGCATGGGAGTGCGCACAAGTTGACTTGCCAGGTAAAAAAAAAAAAAAAAAAAAAAAAAAAAAAAAAAGCATCTATTTACCCATATTATTCGAAACAAATGGAAAAAAAAAAATTGAATAATGGATGACAAAATCACACCCACACAAAAATTTATAATATATATATAATTTTTTTTTTTTTTAATTGATTATAACTGTCAACATCTGTCCCTAGACTGCGACGTGGGAATCACCTCAACTGCACAAAACACTTTCACTATGAGAGAAAGCGCCTGCTGCAGTGATTCCAGACTAAAACAACCACCACTAATCAATCACATCATATTTCTTTGAAAGTTTCTTTGGATAAAAATATATACATTTATGTTGCAAAATGTTTTTTTTTTTTCACCCAACAGCCACTCCCTAATGCACATCCATGATAACATAATTCCAAATGATGTATATGTAAATTATTTGTTTAGCAAAAAGCACAAACTTTGTTTCCATGTTAACAGATACCAAGATTTTGAATGGAGACTTCAACCCTGAAGAGGATGCTGAGACAAAGATGGAGAAATTAGGATAGAATATCCTATGTGTTGTGAAAAACAAGTAATATCTTGTTTGTAGTGTGACTAATCCCTCGGAGGAGTCTGTCTGAAGATGTTGTTTGTTCACTGAAGAGCCATCAGTTGCCAAGTGGAGTGATTTTAATTAGGGATTTTAATCTCAAAATATCATTGTGATATTTACCATACCTACTTGGTTTAAATGTGTTAAATCTAAGTTTTACTGTATAGCTTTGTTCTGGTGTTGCATCTTTAAAATGATTTATTTTAATACAGGCAAATGTTGATTCTTGCTTGTGTTTCAGTATTCATGCTCTTAAGACTGCTGTCATAAATGTGTTTTAGCCTTAATAAAGTAGTGTTTACTTCAGAACATTTCGTTTAACCCCCTTGGTACTGTTTGGTCATTAGCGACCAAAAAAAAAGTATGATTTTGGTAAGAAACTTGGTGAATTTTGTGGCATTTGCTATCTGAACATACACACACAAAATACTGTACATGGAACATTCTTAAAAAAATAGTCACACCGTATTGTTTGAGGCCTAAAATAACTACCATAGGAAACAAATGGGAAATATGAAAATACAGAGCAATCTTTTGGTGTACAGTCTACAAGTGGGCCAGGATGCAGAAAAAAAGCACAATGCATTTAAGGAAAAAAAAACTAAAACAAGAGTTAGACACACAAATGAACTGTAACACCATTTTTTTGAGAATGAAAATCAATTTAGCCATAATGCAGAAAATACCACCATGGAGTTTAAACTAAAACATTGAGACTTAAACTGTATGGACTAAAATATTACACCGGACCATTACACCGTGAGCCATATAACAGGGACGTTAATGACCACAGTCCCAATACATACACATTAATATGCACTGTGAAAAAATGAATCATTGGTCTTGTAATTTTAATTAAATTAAGGTGATAATTAAAAATGTATATATTTTATTAATTAAATTGTGGTTCATATCTAGAACATTTCACTAATAAAATCAGATACATTTTCCTAAAAATTTTTTTAAGGAAATGCAGTTTTGAGACTTGAATTGAGGAACCAATTAAGCTAATAAAATTAAGATGGTTACCTATTTATTTTAAGAGAATTATTTCAATTATGCGACTTCATTTAGAGACACCATTGTTAGTTCCCAGCGTGCTTTCCATATGGCTGGAAATGGAGAGTAAATATTGAAATTAAGTGTTATTTTATGTGTTTTTGAGTAAAGGGAAACATCTGTTAATGTTTAATGTTCAGTTATGTTTGACATTTAAAAGAGTTTCTGTTATGTTGAAGTTTTGATCATTACCATTGTGCAGAAGAGTAGAGCTTATTGTTAGGTTGTGAATAACTGCATGTACTAATAATATGAATCATGTTGCTTTGTTCAATGAATAGTAACTATAAAATTGCCAGTGCAGAAATAAGTTTGTTCTTACTTGTACTGTGCTAGCAGCATACAGTGAAAAATACGTGAAAAAAGGGGTGCAAAATAGCCTCTCTCTCTTTTTCTCTCCAACACACACACACACACAGTGAGAAGGCTGAGTTTGAGGCTGCTTCAAAAGGCCGTTTCTCATCGTGCTGCTGTGAAATACTGAACGGTTGTTCAAAACGCAAACTAACTCTCTGTTGGAAAAAGAAAACCAGTGTCGCTAAAAAGGTTTTGATGGATGACGATTGTAATGTGGGTAAAGACGATTACAGTGACATACAGCAGTCGTACATAAGGCATGCGCGAGTCCGTTATTATGCGCAAACAAACCGCACATGTGCTCTCTCGACTCACTGATCGCTATATAACATCGTATTTCTGCATGAATACAGTTCAATATATTCGCGTAGTTGTCAAAATTAATGTACTGTGAGTGTTTTATAATGGATGCTCGCTGAACAAGCGTGTTTTGGGGAAGTTTGAGAGGATCAGTGGTGTTATATGTATTTAATAATTTTGAATGGATCCGCATAGTATATAAATTTAGTCCTTTGGTATCTCCCTGTGGTCTTGTTTGGTGTGGCAGGTTGACTTGTGCTTATTTAAGTTAGGGTACAACGGGGCAAAAGGCGCCTTTGATTTTATTTTCCTCTAAACCACTAGGTGGCACAAAAACTTGCCGTAGCACTTTCCTAAATACCCGCTTTTCAAGATGCACGTGTAAATTTGTCTGATCTTTGACACGACCGGCTGACTATTCCATTTGTTGACATGACATGGTTAGATTCAGATGGTAAATATCATATATCAAATTTTGTATCCACCTTAGAGATAATACCCATATTTATAAGGAAGCAATCATATTTAAAAATATGATATTAATCGTATCATAATAAAAATCTCTTATTGTTACTACTGTAAATCTATATTAAATATTACGGGATCTCCTTAATGCTTTAAGGATCTTTACTTTTTAAAATAATTTTGTTTCTGTATTTTTAAAATATATTTATAAACATATTTTAATGACAGTATATTTATTGAACAACAATTAATTATTTTATTAATAAAAATAAACAGAAAATAGTACAAACTTTGATAAAGTGATTCTTCTGAACAAGTATTAACCTAGACATTATTAAAAACATCATTTTAGCTAAATAAATAGATATAAATAGAAAACTTTATTGTCATTATAAAAAAATATAATGAAATTTGTTTAGTAGCTCTCAGAGACCAGCAGCCTCAGAAAAACAAAAAGTAGAATCCACATAGTATAAATAACTACAACATAATATCACAGTATATGCAAAGTAATATATATACAGTGGAATTAAATAATGCAAACAACACAGTGCAAATAAATCTAACCAAAGTATCAGTACATCAGCAGCCACGCTTTGTGTAACTGTTCAATTCCAGTCTGCCACAGCTATGTAGTATTTGTATCAATACTGTGTGCCTTTTACCCCATCGCCACCTCATACATTTATAAGATTTTTAAACAAAATAAACCACTTTTATGAATTGTTTTCACATAAAATCTGTTTCTCCATCAATGTTCAATACAAACATATATTTTTTCTGCAATCATACACTTTGGGAGTAGTGAAAAGCACATTTTCTTAAGGTGTGCCTTTAGCCCCGTTGTACCCTACTGTATAACTGAGCAGAGTAAATACCTTTAAGTTGTAAAGAATGTTTGCAAAGAATGTTTGCAAAACAGAACACTGACGGTTTGAATCTATCTTGAATTTGTTCTTTAAAAAATAATTACTTGGGGTTGAAAAGTAGGCTAATAACACTACAATACAAATATTTTAGTGAATTAAAAAAAAAAAAAAATGGGGGGTGGGCCGTGCAGTATTGATTTGGAGAGGAGGGGGGCCTTGGCGTAAAAAAGGTTCGGAACCACTGTTTTAGAGGTACTGTAATTAGACTCATGCATCCATCTGTTTTGTCTGTGTCAGCGTGTCCCCTCATAGAACTTAAAATATATATGATCTGGTTTAATTATTAGGCAAGGAAGATGATCAGATCTTGGTCTTCCTATGATCATCTGAAACTAGATTAAATAGTTTATATATATATATATATATATATATATAAACTATTTTATTATATATAAACTTAATATATAAATTTATATATTAAGTTAATATATAAATTAAGTTAATTTAACTTATATTAAGTTAATATATAAACTTAATATATAAATTAAATATATATTATATATATTTAATTTATATATTAAGTTTGTATAATATATTTAAATAGTTAATACTTCGATTACGAGATTCGTGTACCAACAATACTAATACTAACAATACTAAAAATACAGAAAAAGATAAGGTGATCAGTGATATCCAGACTGTCGATCTCATGGAAGCTGATGGTATAACACCTTCTCAAAAGAAGATCAGATCTTTCCTCGGTATGATTTTATATTATCAGCATTTCATTCAGGACTTTTCTGCTAAGGCGAAACCTCTTTTCAGTCTCCTATCAGATCGGTCACAGATTAAAGCTCAGAAGAAGTGTGGTCGTATGAGGAAGCCACTCAGTGTTGTGCTTTCACCTGAGGGTTGGACTAGTGAGTGCCAAAATGCTTTTAAAATTTTAAAGCAAGAACTTCTGCACAGTGTGACTTTGGCTCACCCAGATTTCTGTCATCCCTTTATTCACTCTGTTGATGCTTCATTTGACGGCATAGGAGTTGTGTTATCTCAGGTGCCCCCTGATGAGAAAATTGCACGCCCGGTTGCTTTTGCAAGCAAAACACTCTCCAAGTCTCAGATGAATTACCCAGCACATAGACTTGAATTTCTGGCTTTAAAATGGGTCATTTGTGACAAGTTTAGCCACTGGCTAAAAGGGAGACATTTCACAGCATGGTCTGATAATAATCCCTTGACTTATATTCTAAACCCAGTTTGTGAACAGCGATGGGTGGCGAAGCTCGCTGCATATGACTTTGACCTGAAGTATGCGCCAGGAACGAAGAACGTTGTTGCAGATGCCTTGAGCAGAGAGCCCTTTGTTAAGTCTTGTGTCAGCCATTGTCTGTTAAATGAACCATACTTTTCTCTTTTGGATGAGGTTAATGGTGTTGTTACTAGAACTGTGCAAGATGCCTTTCTAATGGTGTTGTTACTAGAACTGTGCAAGATGCCTTTCGTGTCATTAACCACTGTCAGAATGTGCAGGCTACCAGTGAAGGCGAAACTGAGAATGGGCTGCAGGGTGAACGACTCATGTTCCAGATCCTTTGATGCTGCTGAAGTTTCTGCTGCCCTGGGTGCTCGCTGCAATGGTGGAGTTAGTCCTTTGCCCATAGCCAGTCCAACATCACTCCAGCTCCCTTTTGAAGATCTAGAGACAGAGTCATGAACTATGTTCTGAGATGTAAGCGTCCTTCAAAGAGTGAGAGAGCGAAGGAACCTAGCTCTGTGACAAACCTTCTGAAGCACTGGAAAAAGCTAACGATTCATAATCATGTGCTGTACAGAGTAAAGAAGGATCGGCTGATGAATAGGAAACTCTTTCAATATATTGTACCTGATTCCCTGAAGCGTGATGTTATCCGTGGTGTTCATGATGCCACCGAACACCAGGGGAGAGTGAGAACTCTCTCATCAAGCTTTATGTGAAGAGCTGTTAGAGATGTGTTAGAGACTCCAGAGCCAGATGCTTGTGTGCCCCTTGAGCGCATTCGAACCTCTGAGCCAATGGAGCTCATATGTATTGATTTTTGGAGTGCTGAACAGATTTCAGGGAAGGTCGTTGATGTCCTAGTAGTGACAGATCATTTCTCTAAGATGGCACACACCTTCCCCTCAAAACTGCTGAACAAGTTGCCCGTCGCCTTTGGAATGACTTATTTTGCATTTATGCATTTCCAAAGAGAATACATTCAGACCAGGTTGTGAATTTTGAGAGCAAAATCATTAAGAACTTGCTTGAGATGGCTGGTGTTCAAAAATCACACACCACACCACCCTATCGGTAACGGTTTAGCGGAACGTTTCAACAGGACTCTGGGGAATATAATAAGAGCTCTCCCAGTTAAATCCAAGGCGAAGTGGCCACAGCTTCTACAGACGTTAACCTTTAGTTATAATTGCTCTGTACATGAAACAACCAGGGCTGCGTTCCAGTTAGTTTTTTAAAAGCCCTTCCTTCGCTAACTTCCCTCAGTCTCATTAACTCGGATGTACGTCATTGCTTACGTTGCATGAGTGCCCACTACTGGCGAAAACTTTGCAATGGGCTGAATTGGAACGTCCTAAGCCCTTGATCACTTGGAATCCGCAATGGAGCTGATTTATTATTTATTTTTTCCCTTTACAAAATTGTTTAATGCAGCATTCTATATGTATATAAGTGTGTTTTAAATTTAAAAAAAAAAATATATATATATATATATCATAGAGTTGTTTGTGGTGGGGTAAAATAAACGCGATATGCGGTGATGTCACAATTGTGTTGCATTGTGGGTTATGGAGCTGCCTGAAGTGTACATATAAAGTAGACTCGCTCCCTCGGTCAAAATCGAGGGAGCGAGGGTCTGTCCATATAAACTTCCCTCGTCCACTTCACGTAGTGGAACGCACTTCAAAATGGTGGCAGGGATTTCCCCGAAGGGAAGTGCTTAGGGAAGTTCGCGAGTGCATGTCTAAAACTGGAGTGGAACGCAGCCCAGGTTCGCACCATTTTACCTTATGTTTGGCTGTTTCCTGAGGCTACCGATTGACATCATGTTTCAGCATGTCCTTTGTGATGATAGGGTCATCAGCCATCATGAGTTTGTCTCTGCGCTGAGAAGAGACCTGAGCACAGCTGCAGAAATTGCCTGGAAAAACTGTCTCAAAGAGCAGAACTGCCATGCTATTCTTTACAATCAGAAGGCCAGAGGTTCACCCTTAGCAATGCGAGGTAGAGTTTTGCTGGCTAACCGTGGAGAGAAAGGCATGAGGAAAGTTGCGGACAATTGGGACTCTGTTCTGTATGAAGTACAATCGTTCTGTATGAAGTACAATCAGTGAGACCAGAGATTGAGTACAGGATTAAGGATGTCCAGACTGGCGCACAGAAACCTGTTACTTCCAGTGAATTTTTATCCTGGGATGATGATGAGGAGCAGTCAGTTCGATCAGCTTCCACCGATGCTACCCGTGGCAGTGCTCTTGATTCTGCTCTCATGGACGATCCTGATCCTGTTTCAAAGACACCTGAATGGTTACTGCAGATGGATGGAACATATGATAGTGATGTTATACAGAATGCCACTTGTAGTGGAGCTTCAGACATGCTTGATGAGATGACTCCTTCAGCGTGTTCTGACAATGATCAGCACAGTCCAGAACCTGAGCACATTCCCGAACCTGTTGAGAGTACAGAGAGTTTACCTGCATCAAAGCCAAATGAGTCCTCTAGTTGTGTGCAGGAACCTGATAACAGACGTGTCCCTGTCATTTGCTAACAGGCCACATCACTACACAATTGGGGAGATCAGTTACGCCCCCTAACAGACTCATTTGTGAAATTGATCAACAAATTGTGGGAAGTGATTCACACAGTGATGCAAGTTATTTTTCAAGGAACTAATTTTGTTGTTGAGTGGATAAGGAACGTTTTTGTTTAATATGTCTGAGTCTGAATGAAGATTTATATCTAAGAGCCATTTGTGATGTTAAGAGTTTGACTTTGAAGTGAGTTTTTTTAAAAGAGTTTCTTGTGTTGTTTGCACTGAGAAATTTAAAGAGCAAAGAAACATTTGTAGCCTCTTGGGCCTGGTTTCACAGACAGGGCTTAGCCTAAACCAGGATTAGACCTTAGTTCAATTAGTATATTTAAGTAGCTTTTATAAACTTTCACAAAAAAAAAACAAATTCTGGTGTGCATCTTGAGACAAAACAATGGTAGTGGCACTGACATATTTTAAGATCTGTCAGAACAAGTTGCTTTTAGTTAAAACAGCTCAAACATGCATTTTAGTCTAGGACTAGCTTAAGCCTTGTCCGTAAAACCGGGGGTTAGAGTGTGTAGACTGCACCTCATATAGTCTGTGTTAAGTGTGGGACCTGGTACCATTCCATTCTTATGCACTTCCTGGGAATAGAATGATTTTTTGACATACTGTATTGTAAAGCTCTTGTACTCACATCTGTTTTTTTTTTCTTTCTGCAATCTATACTGTATGTTGTTGCATATATTGGTTCTAGCTCAATTTAGCAGAATTTAGGGGGGATGTATGTAATGGAGTTTAAATAATGTTTGTCAAATTCATGCATAAATTGGGAAAACTCGCCACTGGATGTTGCATCAATCGCATTTGCGCACATGATATTGCGGGGCAGAGCTATGTCATCAGCAACAGTCTCATATTTCTCCCTGCTGACTTCTCCTGCAACATCGATGCACAGTACTCTAACCAGCTTTTGGTCGTGTTTGTCCCAGGGACAGTAAAGCAACCTTGAGTGACCATCCACCTAATCTCTGTGAATTAATCCATCAACACACACACAGTCATATATATATATATATATATATATATACAAACACACATACACACACACACACCGATCAGGCATAACATTTTGTACACTGACAGATGAAGTGAATAACACTGATTATCTCTTCATCACGGCACCTGTTAGTGGGTGGGATATATTAGGCAGCAAGTGAACATTTTGTCCTCAATGTTGATGTGTTAGAAGCAGGAAAAATGGGCAAGCGTAAGGATTTGAGCAAGTTTGACCAAATTGTGATGGCTAGACGACTGGGTCAGAGCATCTCCAAAACTGCAGCTCTTGTGGGTTTTTCTCAGTCTGCAGTGGTCAGTATCTGGGTGATTCTTACGAAATCTTAAGCCGCTTTTCCACCGTCGGGCCAAACGGTTCTAAGAATGGTAAGGAATGGTTCCAGTTGTGTTTCCACTGGAGCCTGGTACGGCACGGCACAATTACAACCCGTTCTCGGCCCGGAATTCTCGGCACAGTTGTCTCATTAGACAATTAGTCTAAGGATTTGTCTAATTAGACAATTAGTCTAAGGACTTTCTCCGTAGCTGGCTAAGCACTCTATTTAAACACAAATTAATAATAAAATTAAAGGAAATATCTGATCATCCTCTAACGCGATCGTTATTTACATGTAATATTATCAGTAAACCATTGCGTTACCAAGGCAACGACTGACGCTTTTGTATTACATTCCAAAGAGTGGCCGTTATCAGCCCCACAGTGGAAAATGAAACCGTAATCGTACCAGCTGGCCTGGATCGACACGGAATGGAACGGTTCTGCAATAAGAACCGTTCGGCCCGATGTTGGAAAACCGGCTTTAATTTCAAAGATTTCAAACATGTAAATTTTAAAAATGTTTGTATCAACAAATTTCCTTTTTAGACATTGAAGGGAACCCCTGGTGTTAAGACTTGTATGGCTTAATATAATGTAAATGATGTATCTTACTGAAATATGTAGTAGAAAACCCATGAAAGATTTACATTATTTAAAAAATCCATTACATATTTGGACCGATTTGGACAATGGGCGGCGCCATTTTGTTTAGGTGCACAGTGCGTTCTATGTCGATAACGTCTAATGGTTGCACTCACTGAGCTACTGACACTGTCCTATTGCTATTTTTACCGCAACACAACTCGGAATATAATATACGATGCCACATTGATGACACATGCCACTTTTGGCTGTCATTTTCAGTCGATGAGCTACAAGAGAAGCGATGTAAGTCTTTACTGCTTTAGCGATAAGAGGAGAAAAGAATGGGAAGTTGTGCAGAATGTGGACAAATAAAACTTCCTAAGTGCGTCTTTGTTCTCTTCACTTTAGCCCTGATGACTTTGAGGCTTTTTATCTGTATGTTTTGGTGCAGTGGTAATCTAGTAACTCATACAGGTCTTAATTTCCACGGGGTTCCTTTTAAAACCCGATCAGCCTTTTCAATTTGAGCCAGAGCGCAAAATTAGTGAGGATGAAAACATCGAAGCTGTGCAATGTCTCTGTGGCTATTCGAACTACTGTTGTATGACTGACATGTTAAAATCGTCTGATCACCTGAATGCATACACACAGTTAAACATGCTGAGAAGATGTTTATGCCAGGGGTCTCAAACTCAAATTGCCTGGGTGCCTTTGCTGTGATTGACACCTCATAGGAGGTTCATTTTAACATTCAAGCACAAGAAAGCACAACATTTCAGAAAATTTACTTTCCTTTGCATTATTTCTCATTTACTTCAAATTTCATTACTAAAATATTTTTGCCATACTTCACAAAAAAATGTAAACAGCAGTGTCTCTATCATTGTTACATACAGTATTAGTTTTTAACAGTTAGTGCAAATATTTTCCCTTACTTTATTTTAGCTTAAATAACATCGAAATCTTGCACTGAACAACACTGTTCTGAACAAATGCAGTCTCTGAATGTATTTGTACGCTATTCTATTTCTTACCAGACACCTGGCAGCGCTTCTGCTCACACAGCTGAGTCATTTGTCCAAGATGCTTTTTGAGCATCGGTAAAGCCGGGTGCACACTGTGCGATTTATAATAGTCCTTTTACGATGGTTGCTTGTCAGACTGTACGAACATGATCTTCAGGTCACACTGTAGGATCTCAGCTGTCGTTTATGTCAGACTGTACGACAGTCAAGACGCGTTAAAAACGGACGCATCATCAACCCATACACGTTCGATGACTGTGAGCGGCATTACACACGGGACTGAAATGGTGGCTAACAAAGACATCTCTATCGTTAATTTTGATCACGGCTTGTCTTGAAAAACGTTGTAGAAGTCACACTGGAGGATTGTGCGCCAAATCTTCTGACACTGCCAGAATTTCGTCTGAGGTAAAATTTGATCGCAACGGTCATTAACCGGCTGTCTGTGAACATGTCAAACTAGCGATCAAAGACTACAGATTTTAGGCTAGGATTATAGGAATCTTTTAGGATTTGCAAAATTTGTCCCAGACGACCAAATCGTGGCCAAAATCGCACAGTGTGAACCAGCCTTAACTTATAGCATCTGACGCGTTTCGGTGGTTTAAATCGACACTCGTGACTTGCAAGTGCTTTTACTGTTATGCCAAGTTTACACTACAGGATTTTAAGCCCGATTTAAGCCGATTTGCAAGTTAACGAGCTCGCCAACAGGTCGGGCTGTGATCGGGGGAAAATCAGCGGGTGATCGGCGCTCGCTAATCTTTATGTGTGAACTACTCAACGACGCATCAAAGAGGCTCACTGATGCGACACCAGACAATCTAGCATGCTAAATATCTGGAGCTGTCGCCAACTCGATGTCCTGTGGTGTCATGTGTCGCAACGAGCCACAGCCAATGAAATATACACTGATGTCTATGGAAGCAGCAATAACAATCCATTCAAATATAATTTGCCCGACGTTTATTCATATCATATACACATTGTGTAAGTAACTATAAAGCTCACTCACTCTATTGTTCTCCCAGTTCACCGGCCACATGTATTTCGGGACAAATGGATGAATTCACATTATATATTAAGATCAAGGTCATTATAAAGGTTTTTAAATGACAAAACAGTCACTTGCACATATTTGAGATGAGAATCGGAATATCTGATAGTTGATGACATGGTGAGAAAAGCAATACATCTGTCATACAGCGTGGCCACGGTGTGTCACGTGACAAAGCGTCGTCATGTCCATTTTTAAATAAAGTCGTTGGGTAACAGTTGTCAGCTCGTGTATTGTGTAACCTCACATACTCTTTGCCTCTTTCTGATGTTACTTCAGCCATACATAAGCCCATGTTTGACCTACAGAACATATATCTGGCAAATTAGTCCTCGCTCATGAACTTTTTATACATACTTATTGACTCTATCTGATGTTAGATAAGCCAGACATTACTCCATACAAAACTATTATAAGTTTTTATATATACTCATTGATGCCTTCTGATGTCACATCATCCAATATAGAAGTCTATATTTGACCTACTGAACATATTTCTGGCCCAAGAGTACTTTATCTTGAACTTTCTATACATACTCATTGACTCCATCTGATTTTATTTCAGCCATACAGAAGTCCATATTAGACCTGTGTAGCGTCTGCAGTAGATCAGATCAGTGGTGGACAGTAACGAAGTATTTTTACTTCATTACTGTACTTAAGTAAATTTTTCAAGTATCTGTACTTTACTCGATTATTTTTATTTTGAGCAACTTTTACTTTTACTTTACTACATTCCAAAGCATGATATCGTACTTTTTACTCCACTACATTTCATAAAACATATCGTTACTCCTTATTTTAAAATGAAGAAATCGTCACATGCTCAGAGAAGCAAAAGCGGTGTCCGATTCGTGCACGAACTGATTCTTTTCAATCATCCTGTTAAATCAGTTCACAAATCACATCAAACAATTCATTCGCGAATTGGACCGATCGTATTGCAGCTGTTCTCGAGTCAACAAATCATTGATTCAATGATCCGTTCAGAGCGACTCACCAGTGAATGAATTTACAAATCTGACTGAAAATTAGCCAAGAACTGGGGGAGCCACAGCTCGTGTAGACTTCAAATAACGGTTGTATCGATTACATCGTTACGCCACTAGAAGGTGACAAGTGACTGTTAAAAGTATTTGACATTGAATGATTCATTCAAAAGATTTGTTAAAAAACATTGATTCATCCAGTAATGAAACAAGTGAAATAGTTATGAGTGAGTCATTGAATCATTCATTCAAACCCATTTTTAAAAAAATAATAATTCATTAAATATTTTTAAATAGACTGCAGCAATTAATATTTTGTCCTCTAATAATTAATTATACGCAATTTTGTTTAGTTGTCTGTTCAGAATCATGGGAGAATCATGATTTCTATTTGAAAGAAACAAATAAAAATCTTGATTCTCATTTTATTCAGAATCGTGCAACTCTAACACAAATTAAAATAACATGCACGTTCATCTTCCCCACTGCTGTAGCAATTTTTTAAAAAGTTATGTATTTAGCCCTATATGTTTCGTCTGATTTTATATTGTTTGTCAACACACATTACATATTATGTATCTGCATCCACTAATCTTCCATCCATACTGACTAGTGCTGGCTATTTGACAATTCATAATCATTCATAATTATTTTGAGCAATAGGATTATATAAAATATATAAAATAAAATAAAATTATATAAGTGGCCTATATATAAAATTACAAAATAAACATTCATCAATCAGTACTATTTTACTTAAGTACAAAATCAAGTACTTTTGTACTTTCACTCAAGTAAAATTGAAAAGGAGCCTTAAATACTTTCACTTGAGTCATATTTTATGATACGTATCTGTACTCTTGCTCAAGTTCTTGATTTGTGTACTTCGTCCACCACTGGATCAGATTAGCAAGTCAACTATAAACTTCGTTAAAGTGTTACCTTCTTGATCTTTTGTTTGTAAATCTCACACTGATTCCGGCCTCGCTGACATTAACAGCTCACTTGACACATTTTATGGCCGTGTCGATGGACCCACGAATCTCTCCCTTGTGACTTCAAACGATCGCACACAGAGGAACATACCAGGACTCTCTTTAGGCCTAAGTCACATTCATTAAAATATGATTAAAATGTAATCCTGTAAGCCTGTATTTCAGTTTAATCATGTATTTAATATTAAGTTACGATTATAGTTGTGTGAATTGTACCCCAAACCTTTATATGTGAGTGTAAGACTGTATCTGTGTCTTTATGTCTTTTCACCCGGCCATGTTTAGGCTTGAATGAACCCTCTCAGGATGCTTTAATTAACTATGTATGTTCTGTTACGATACCATGCATTAGTCTATTTCTAAGGTCTTTTGAAGTAAAAGTTACCAATTCTGAAACCATCATAAATTATGCAAATTGAGCCGCAAGACAAAGAGAACTTCTCCCTCCTTAAAATCCACGCTGGACATTGGCTGTTCACTCAAGGAGGTGGTTTGGTTTGTTTGTCTTTAAAAGACAACGACACACGTCCTTCCTCTGTTGAGTCTTCTTCATCCATTGAGTCTTCTTCACCCGTCGCCCTCACTCTTCGTTATCTACGAGACGGACTCTTAAGAGTCTTTAAGGAATTCCTTCTTTATTTTCCGGTTATTTTACTCTTAAGCTAAAACCTTGTTTGAAAGTCCCGCCGAAGAACCATTTCTCGGAAAAGGACCAATCGCTCCAGCCGCACGAACTGAAACTCCTTCAGAAAGTATAGAGCATTCTTTTCGAAGCGTTTTAAGCTTCACGTGTAAAGTTGAGTTTCCTTGCTGGGTCTCAAAGGTTTTAACTGTTTGTAATTTTGCCATTTCGTATTCTATGTATGCTCGTTTGTTGTATTTTTAGTCATATATTCGTATCTATTAAATACATTATATTCATGCTCTATTGTTTCTGTTGCTCATTCAGAAAATCAAGTCACTTCTACGTTCCGATTTTGCAAACTGCTTTACGCTTTAATGCTAGAATAGGAAATTACTCTTCGTGGCCAGAGGAAAAATTACCTTTTATAATAGTCAATAAGGAAGCTGATAGTTTGCTGGTCAAACTAGACCAGTCTTTCTCAATTAACTATTAAACTAGAACTAATCCTGAACCATGTATGTAATTAATTATATTCCGTTGTAATTAATTCACAATATATGTGCATAATTCCCTTTTTGGTCGATTTATATTATAATTAATCATAACGCGTTATGATTTAATTATATATATATATTTCACCCATACTTTGAGCTAATTAATTAAATACCTGTAATTCGCTACAGAAGATTATTTTGGTGGAGATACGCGAGCAACGTTTTAAACTCGGTTTTGTGTTTGAGCAACTCGGATTCAATTTTATGTGTGATTAATGTTATGCGTGCTTCATTCACAGTGAGACGAGACGCAAAGCGCCCCTCACTCTGGAAACGTTAACAAACTTGTTAACCGTTTAAAATAAACTGCAGTTCATTAATATTTAAACTTGTTCCTGCAAAAGGAGACAATCTTTTTACAACACAGTTTTAATATTAATTTCCACTCGAATAAAACGAAGAATTCGTTTTTCAGCGTGATTAAAAGATTGAGTGAGACGAGATTCTCTCTCTCTTTCTAGAAGGCCTCATAATTTCGCTATTAAATTTAAATTATTATTGCGTATGTCCGATAATCCAAAATAGCGGCTCACTCATTCGTAGGTGGGACATTGGCCCAGCTAACCAGCGCACCACCTAATGCAAATCTAATCTGAGAAACCCTGTTTATCTGATCGATTTGTGAAATTGGGAGTTTATTAACACCTTGATCCAGTGTTAATTTGCAACAGCAGCGAATAAATCCTGCTAAAAAGTTGCATATTCGTGTCCAGCGAACTGGCACAAAAGAATCCGCTGAGATTCTAAATACTGTAAGTGATAAGTTGCAGTTAAATCGGTCGTGCGCTAGATTTAAAAGTCACGATTTTAAAGTAGGTGGATGCAGTACCTCTGACTAAACGCCAGGGGGCAGTCTGTTTAGGTGTGTGGCACACCCTCCCTACGTCATTGTTGTGTGGACTCATTGACGCCACCTTGTGGGCGTTCTGCGTTAGGTCTGTTTTTCGTACCCTTTTCTGTTTTTGGCATTATTTCAATTTCTCCTGTGGCTATTTTAATTTTGTTTGCTGTTATAACTTTTCATCCCTTTTACTTTATTGTTTGCTAGTATTTTTAAATGTGGTGTACTGATTTAAATTTGGTTTAAACATGTTAAATTGTAATTTGAATTAAGTCCCCTTTTCCAACAAAGGGAATTCACTTTCTGGAAGCGCTCCCCCTTGTGGACACTCCCCAGATAAGTCAATTCCCTCCCCTTTTCGTCTTTCATTTTTACATTTTTTTTTTGGTTTTTTTTTTTTCAAATTTAAATTTTTCTCTTTCTCTCTTGAATTATTTTACTTTGGGATTCCTTCCTTTTGATTCCTCATCGTTGTATTTTATTCACGCTTATTTCTTTATCCTGTTTTTTTTTTTTTTTTTTTTTTTCCCTGTTAACAGCCTTTTCACACCCAAGCCTCCCTTATTTTATACACTTATTTAAAATTTAATTAAACAAAGTTTAATTGAAATTTAAAATTAAGTTTTAGTGTCATCAATTGGCATTTGCTCATTAAGAAGCATTCCCCCTTTGGGGGGCATTCTCAAATAGGGAAGGTTTTTCTCCTCTCTTTCCCTCCCATTCTCTTATTCTATGCACTTATTTGAATTTACTTAAACAGAGTTTAATGAAAATTTGAATCAAGTGCCACTGAACTGTTTTTACTTTGCTTTGTTTATTTCTGTTCTGCTCCTTAGCTAGTTCATTCTGATTGTCATTATAGACCCAAATTCTCTTGCCCTACACACTTAATTATTTAAATTTGGTTTAAGCAAGATTTAGATTTAAATTTACAATTAAGTTGTGTTTATGTGAACATTGGTGTACTTGCAGATAGTGCCACCTCTAATGCTCGGTGGTGAGTCGACGGTTGTTTCAGTGAGTTCCAGTGAGTGGAGTCACCTGGCCTGGCGGATCCGGCGCTGGCTGTGTGTGAATCGTGGACATTTCTGACCTCGTACCACGGGCGACACGCAGGCGACATCAGCAAATTGGGTATTTCAGGTGCAGGGAGGCAACGAGTCCAGGCTGACAACAAGGGCAATTTTGTTTAATTTCCCTGATTAGGCTTCCGCAAGACGGAACCGCCAGTTTGGAGTAACTGCCCATTGAGGGGACAGACTCTGGGTTCAAGGAGAACTCAATTTTGACCCGTCAGGCTGGCCGTTGGCAAAACACCTCGCCTGAGTACATTTGCAAATCTACCAATTGTGCTAAAAGTCACTGTTTGAGTGTTTGCATTGTGGTACAAAGGGGACAGGGTGCCACGGACACCGCAGTCGAGTGTTGGAGCGTCTAGGAAAGGTTGACGCCACCACTGAGTCCTTATCTAAACAATCACAATTCACCCAGGCCTAGAGTAACGACATACAGTCCACTCACTTATTGAAAGCCACAGAATAGTAGATATTCTCTGATTATTTAAGTGTTTGACCCTCCTACTCTTAAACCATACCCTCTCCTTAGGTTTGATAACTCAACAGTGCCCTCATCAGGCCTGCCATGAACCCTGACTGTGGTAATAAGTTTAAGCTCCTTAACTCCCCTCTATCTCTTTCTGCTCTTATCTTACTTTTGTTTTATTTACTCGTTAATCGTTTCTCTTTTGCCCTGGTCTATTTGTTTCTCTGTTGTGTTCTGTTTCATCAGTTCACGTAAAAGCAGTACCTGTGAGAGCCATCACGGAAGCTGAATAATAGATAAATGACCAAAGCAGCCAGAGTCATTAGAGGACCAACTGAGCTACCGCCTGTCAAAATCTTTATTTAGATCTGGCACTCACCCACACAAATCGGTCCATGTGGTCATTCCCGGCTATCAACAATAAGTGTCTGGCCTACATTGCACTAACTGTCTGCACCAATTAGTTGGAATTACACACAAAGTTTACCAAATCATGTATTATCGTAACTCATTGATCCTGCACGTGCTTGCATTGGTTCTGTTCGTGCTGTCTTTCTCGCCAACAGCAAGCCAACGTGTTCAGATCATCCAGCCCCGGCACCCACTGGGACCATCTCGAGACCTGGTTGGGTGCCCTGACCAGCACGTTCCTGCCCAACGGCGCTGTGGACCCCAGCACCTGAGCAACGAGCAGCTGGACAGAGTTTCCCCTGGGCAGTCTAGAATCCCTAGTTCAAAAGGGGGTTGAAAAAACACTGCCCAAGACGTCCAGCGTCCAAGAACCTTCGCCAGCAGCTGTCAAATCCGACTACCAGCAGCTGCGACGGGCGTTGATCAAAGAGTTTTCTGACCCTGAATGGGACCAAGGGCTCCCTGCTGCCATGGACCTTAAACAGGGCCGACTGGAAAACCCACAAGCTTACTACAACCGACTGCGAAGGGCCTACTTTGGAGCACGTAACGAGCCAGGAATGGAGGAAGATTTCAACTTCAAAACTCTGTTTCTCCGAAATCTGCACCCTGTGGTGAGTCATCATCTGGGAGTTTTGGCCTGCCCACGCAGTATGTTTACTCAGCAGCTGCGAGACTTAGTCCACAAGGCTTATTCTAAGCAAAAGGCTGCATCTGAAAAGACTGTTAAAAATCCAACCATTTATCCAGTCTCTGATCACTGCCCAGAACTGGCCCAAGCCATTACTGTGGAAAATGATGTGAGAATTGAAGTCCTGGTAGACACCGGAGCAGATCTTACTCTGATGTCATCTGACCTTTTTGAAAGACTCAGAGCTGAAGCTAAGAGACAAAATAGAACTCTCAAATCACAAAGATGTGAGCTAAATGTGCAGTCATACAGCCAAAATGAGGTCCAACTTGAACAAATAGCGCCCATCCACCGCACAATCGGTCCAATGAGCTTGATACATCCTGGGTACATATCACATCCTGGTCAACGAACAGGAAGCTGTAGTACCAGCTTACATCAAAGGGGGCGCTGTTCGGCTCAACATGCGACGTGGTCAAACCCTAAACAACACGCTGTGTTTCTTCCAACTTTCACCCGAAGGCGTGGAACTTGGACTCACTCGGGAAGCCACACCCCTCACTGAAGTGTCATCCCGTGTAGTCTACATCTTGTTCAACAACTGCACGGCTACCGACATCAGAATTCCCAAGGCCTACCATCTGGGATGGCTAGTGAGTCACGACTTCCATGACAAAAGGTTCGTAGCATATGCCAGCAAGACACTTCTGTCACCAAAGCGTAAATACTCGGACTGTGAAAAGGCTTTGCTCGGTACTGTATGGGCCATCCAAAGATTCTCCAACTACATCGGAGCACAAAAGGTTATCCTAGAGACCTGTCACCAGCCTGTCACGTTCCTCAACAGCCAACATATCCGAGATGGCGTGGTCACCAACTCACGCATAGCCACGTGGCTGATGGCCCTCCAGGGGCGCAACGTTGAGGCACGATATGCCCAAAACCACAAGTCTGCACTGGGCAACGGCTTGGCTACTTGCCAAAACTGCTCCGATGACACACCAGCTTTAACACTGGAGGCAGAAGTGCCACAACAACAACAACCAAACTGTCACAAGTACTTCAAGAATGCGTGCCAAGGTATGCCCACTGCCTACGTCGATGGATGTTCCTACAACACTTCAAGTTGGGTCCCCAGTCATCGCAGTATGCTGAAGTAGCAGCTATTCTCATAACCCTTCAAATCGCCTCGGCCCATAACATCAAAGAATGCCTCATTCGCACTGGCTCAAACTATGCCAGACTCAGTTTCACATGCCACCTTCTGGGCTGGAAACAAAATGGCTTCAAGACCGCAAACAACAAGCCGGTCAAACATCAACACCTGTTCCAAACATGTGATGACATCACCCAAACACACAACATGATTGTTTACTGGAAAAAGGTGAAAGGACACTCAAAGCAACCAGGGCGTGACAAAGACTCGAATGACCAAACTGATGACCTTGTCAAGCCTGGCGCACTACATGGCAATCTATGGTCACCCCCACCCCAGTCGCCCACCCTTAGTGTGGAAGCTATAACCCACAGCCAGCGAACTGTTCCTACAACAGTTCCCACCTCACAGCCACTGTCAATGGCTCCACAAATTTCCAACAATGATATAGCTGACATCCGAGCCTCCGACACCTCCATAAAAGCTGTATTAAACCACCTCTCAGATCCCTCCAACCACCCGATCACAGCATCTGATTCCACTGCAGCCCCAGCCTCAAACAACTGCATGAGAGCAAACACATGCTGCGTGTGGAAGACAACATTCTCTGGTATGTCCCTGATGACCTCACAGCGCCAAAGCTTGTAGTGCCACAGGGCCAAAAGGGGTTGCGCTAATGTACGCTCTCGACGCACCATGTGCTGGACACCATGGCACCAGAGCCACTTATGAGACACTGAAACAAGTGGCATACTGGCCCAGCATGCAGCAAGATGTGGCAGAGTATGTCAGAGGGCGTCTGGTTTGCTGTCAATTCCAGTCCCAGCTAATCAACATTACTCCCATCGACACAGCCCTCCAAGCACTGTCCCGACTACCCATCCTAACCAGCTCACCTATAGTCCAGGCTTGGACTGCTACCAACATGGCCCTTTGCCTCTCCTCGGCAATTGGGTACACACTGATACTGGGTATCAGTGAGAGTCCAGGGACAGGTGCCTGCCTGCCCCTTCTCGAGGCTTCAAAGGGAGACAGAGGAGAGGAGGTGTCAAGCTGGAGAATATGCCAAGCCTCACCGAGATGGACCGAAAACAAGTAGGAACCACCTGCTGCTTGAACATCATGATCCATTGGCCATCCGACTTTTGTTACCGTCCAACGAAGTCCACACAGGAACTTCATCGGCCGAAAGGGGGACTGTAGCGTCTGCAGTAGATCAGATTAGCATGATTGCACTAAACTCAGATCGAATTACGGCAAGCCATGCGGCCACATTCCAGACGTCGTCAAACTCCAATACACGTATGCGCACACACAGAGGAACATACCAGGACTCTCTTTAGGTCACATTCATTAAAATATGATTAAAATGTAATCCTGTAAGCCTGTATTTCAGTTTAATCATGTATTTAATATTAAGTTACGATTATAGTTGTGTGAATTGTACCCCAAACCTTTATATGCGAGTGTAAGACTGTATCTATGTCTTTATGTCTTTTTCACCCGGCCATGTTTAGGCTTGAATGAACCCTCTCAGGATGCTTCAATTAACTATGTATGTTCTATTAAGATACCATGCATTAGTCTATTTCTAAGATCTTTTGGAGTAAAAGTTACCAATTCTGAAACCATCATAAATTATGCAAATTGAGCAGCAAGACAAGACAAAGAGAACTTTTCCCTCCTTAAAATCCATGCTGGACATTGGTTATTCACCAAAGGAGGCGGTTTGGTTTGTTTGTCTTTAAAAGACAACGGCACACGTCCTTCTTCATCCATTGAGTCTTCTTCATCCGTCGCCCTCACTCTTCGTTATCTATGAGATGGACTCTTCCTTCTTTATTTTCCATGTTTGAAAGTCCCGCCGAAGAACCCTTTCTCGGAAAAGGACCAATCGCTCCAGCCGCACGAACTGAAACTCCTGCAGAAAGTATAGAGCCATTCTTTTCGAAGCGTTTTAAGCTTCACGTGTAAGTTGAGTTTCCTTGCTGGCTCTCAAAGGTTTTAACTGTTTGTAATTTTGCCATTTCTTTGATTACCTCTGTTTTCTTGACTTTACTTTCGTTTTATTCTATGTATGCTCGTTTGTTGTATTTTTAGTCATATTTTGTTACGACCCGCTCGTTCCAAGCCGCAACATAAAAGAGGGATTAGACCACGAAATCAAATTCCAGAAAAAGATTTATTAAATTCAACAAATTATACAAGCAATAATAATGAACAGAAAATCTAGGGGTATATCAGAAACAAAAAAACAATAACAAAGAAATTATGCTACATGCACCAGGTCAACACAAAAATGAGTCACCCCTTAGGAATGTTCCCCAGAGAGTGTCTGTCCACTAGGAGTACACAGCCATTTTTATACTGTTGGTAATCATCAATTAATGGGTGGGAACCAATCAGGAACCCCCGCATTCTGCACCAATAGGTTTAGTAGGCTGGGGGACGTCACACCTCCCACTCCAAAAAGAGGTTCCCTAAAGAACCGACAAAAGAAAAAAGAAAGGATAAAGGAAAGAATTGAAGAAGAGAAGAGAAAAAGAGAGAGAGAAAGAGAGAAGATTCCCGACGCTACTGGGATATCTTACGCACGAGAAAGAGCATCGGCTATCAAGTTATCCTTGCCACGGATATGTTTAATCTGCAAGTGAAAAGGTTGCAGAATAAGACTCCATCTCAGAATTCTTTGGTTCTTACCACGAATTCGATCTAAAAATGTTAACGGGTTGTGGTCAGTGTATACTACAATAGGGACCACAGACGGAACTCAAATAGACCTCGATGTGTTGAATGGCTAAAACAAGGGCTAGAGCCTCTTTTTCCACTGTAGAATACATTTGCTGGTCACGGTTAAACTTCTTGGAAAAATAACTGACCTGATGCTCAATCCCATTTACATCTTGTGAAAGAACAGCGCCAGCACCATAAGCGCTAGCATCAATAGCAAGGACGAAAGGTTTTTATAGTCAAGTTAGCTTTAGCCAAACCTCAAAAAGCTCCCTAATTTGTGCAAGATGTTCAGACCAAGAAGAACTGTACAAAACGACATTGTCCAGGTAAGCTTCACATCCCCTCAACCCAGACAACACTCGATTTACTAGCTGCTGAAAAGTAGTGGGAGCATTTCGAACTCCAAAAGGCATAACAGTGTACTGCAGAAAGCTGTCAGGTGTAATAAAAGCAGATAGTTCTTTAGCACATGAGGTCAAGGGCACCTGCCAATAGCCTTTTAGAAGATCGAATTTATTAACAAACTGGGCAGAGCCCACACGATCTACGCAGTCATCGATTCTGGGAAGAGGGAAACAATCAGGTTTCGTCAAAGAGTTAAGCTTCCTGTAGTCAGTACAGAAATGATAAGAATGATCAGATTTACTCACCAAAATACAGGGAGAGCTCCAAGAACTGAAACTAGGTTCTGCTAAATTATGAGCAAGTAAATAATCCACCTCTTTCTGAAGCAACTTCCTTTTTAGGGGATTTACACGATATGGATGTTGTTTTACGGGTTGAGCCATACCAACATCAATGTCATGTTCAATGACATGAGTTCAGGTAGGAATATCAGAAAAGAGTGAGGGGAATGAACTTACCAACTTGATTATATCTGTCTTCTCTGATTCACACAAAAGAGACAGATAACCAGCTAAATTAGCTAGAACCTCAGAATTGTTGAGGCGCCCTTCCACTTCTCCTCAAAAAGGACCTTTAATCTCCTCCAGATTGTCAGCCACATCTACAGATGCTGTAGAGACACTCGGATCTAGAAGTTCAGTAGTTGTCACAACATCAACAGACAGAGAAGGTACAGGAGTCACATATGATTTTAATAAATTAACATGACAAACCTGTACTTTCTTTCTACGATCAGGCGTGTTTAAAAGATAGTTGTTGTTAGGATAACACTTCACTATCGTATAAGGTCCAGTGAACCTAGCCTGAAATGGACTACTCAGAACAGGTAGCAAAGCGAGCACTTGATCTCCTACTTGAAAATTCCTGGACTTTACGATCATACAACCTCTGCATCTTTCCTTGAGCCTTACCTAATTTTCGTAGAGCAATAGCTCTGGCTTCATAAAGTCTGTAACGAAAACTACTCACGTAGTCCAAGACATTCTCAGGTGGATCAGATGTTTTCTATTCATCTGCCAAGACAGCAATAGGGCCCCTGACAGTATGTCCAAACACTAACTCATTAGGACTAAAGCCTGTGCTCTCTTGCACAACCTCACGAATAGCTAACAGCATCCAGGGAAGTCCATCCTCCCAGTCACAATCAAGTTCAACACAATACGATCTCAAAAGTGACTTAAGAGTCTGATGGAATCTTTCCAGCCCTCCCTGACTCTGAGGGTGATAGGCACTCGAGATGTTGTGTTTAACTTTGAGTTGTTGCATAGCTTTAATATAGGTTTCATAGACAATTGGAAAAGTTTCTGGGGCAGACCTGACCTGTTGAAAAGAGATGGTATTCATCCCTCCCAGGATGGTGCTGCTCTTCTCTCTAGTAATATGGCACATAGTCTTAGAACTGAAACATGACAAACTGGGGCCCAAGTCAGGAAGCAGACAGACTGGCTAAACCGACCGTCTGCTAGCTGCCTCACGTTACAGAAGTCAGAAAATTCAGATAACTCCCAACACATAGAAACTCTTACACCTAGATATTTTCAAATAGAGACTGTGTCTGTATCCCGAATTAGTAAAAACAAAAAACTTCCAAACTCATTTAATGGTAAAAATTAAATTGATGTTCAACAAATAAAAAATAGAGATAATAATGCTAAACAAATGATAAAACTCAGGTTGTTAAATATTAGATCCCTTTCTTCAAAATCACTTATTGTTAATGATATTATCAAAGATAATAATCTAGATGTGCTGTGTTTGACAGAAACTTGGCTAAAGCCGGACGATTACATTACTTTAAATGAGTCTAGTCCTCAAGGTTATGATTATCGACACAATGCCCGTCAGAAAGGCAAAGGGGGAGGTGTTGCTGTAATCTATAGTAATATTTACAGTATTAGTCAAAAGTCTTTCAAATATAATTCCTTCGAAGTGATGGTACTTTACGTAACATTATGTAGGTTGACATTTGTGCTGGCTACTGTATACAGGCCACCAGGACACCATACAGACTTTATCAAAGAATTTGCTGATTTTCTGTCGGAGTTAGTATTGGCTGCAGATAAAGTCCTTGTTGTTGGTGATTTTAATATCCATGTAGATAATAAAAAAGACGCATTAGGATTGGCATTTGCAGATATTCTAAACTCTATTGGTGTTAGACAACATGTGTCAGGACCCACTCATTGTCGTAATCATACTTTAGATCTAATATTGTCACATGGAATCGATATTGATGCTGTTGAAATTCTGCAGCAGAGTGACGACATCTCAGATCATTATCTAGTCTCGTGTATACTACATTTAGTCAAGGCGGCTAAACTGCCTCCATGCCATAAATATGATAGAACCATCACTTCTACCACTAAAGATCACTTTATAAATAATCTTCCTGATCAGTTTCATCGCCTTAGCATACCAGAAAGCTTAGAAGACCTCGATGTTGTAACAGAAACTATTGCCTCTGTCTTTTCCAGCACATTAGACTCAGTTGCTCCTTTGCGCTTAAAAAAGATTAAGGAAATTAATCCAATGCCATGGTACAATGAGCACACTCGGGCCCTAAAGTTAGCAGCCAGAAAAATGGAGCGCATCTGGAAGAAAACAAAACTAGAAGTATTTTGCATTTCGTGGAGAGAGAGAATGATTGAGTACAGAAAGGCCTTAAAATCTGCTAGATCTGCTTATTTTTCAAAACTTTTAGAAGAAAATAAACACAACCCTAGGTATTTATTTGATACAGTGGCTAAATTAACAAGAAATAAAGCTTCAACTTCTGATGTTTCCAAAGAGCACAGCAGTAATGACTTTATGAACTTCTTTACTTGCAAGATCGATAATATTAGAGAAAAAATTATAACCATGCAACCGTCTATTACAGTATCGCGTCAGATAGTGCATTGTAGTGTCTCTGAGGAAAAATTCAATTCATTTACTGCTTTAGGAGAGGAAGAATTGTCTAAACTTGTTTAATCATCAAAATCAACAACATGTATGTTAGACCCTATACCGACTAAGCTATTGAAAGAAATGCTTCCAGAGGTTATAGATCCTCTTCTTAATATCGTCAATTCATCTTTATCACTAGGATACGTACCGAAAACTTTTAAGCTGGCTATTATTAAACCTCTTATTAAAAAACCACAACTTGATCCTAGAGAATTAGTCAATTACAGGCCGATCTCAAATCTCACTTTTCTGTCAAAAATACTAGAAAAGGTAGTATCATCACAACTATGTTCCTTTTTAGAAAGAAATAGTATCTGTGAGGATTTCCAGTCAGGATTTAGACCGTACCATAGTACTGAGACTGCTCTCATTAGAGTTACTAATGATTTTCTCTTATCATCAGATCGTGGTTGTATCTCTCTATTAGTGTTACTGGATCTTAGTGCTGCATTTGACACTATTAATCACAATATTCTTTTAAATAGACTCGAAAATTATGTTGGCATTAGTGGAATTGCATTGTCATGGTTCAAATCATACTTATCTGACCGTTATCAGTCTGTAGTAGTAAACGAAGAGATGTCATATCGATCACAAGTTCAATATGGAGTACCGCAAGGCTCAGTACTAGGACCGTTGCTGTTCACTCTGTACATGCTACCCTTGGGAGATATCATTAGGAAGCATGGCGTTAGTTTTCACTGTTACGCTGATGATACTCAGCTCAATATTTCTTTGCGCCCTGACGAAACTTACCAATTCACAAAATTAACAGAATGCATAGCTGATATAAAAAATTGGACCAGTAATTTTCTACTACTAAATTCAGAAAAAACAGAGATTCTAATTTTGGGACCAAAAACTTCTTCACGTAATAACCTAGAACTGTCTAACACTTGATGGCTGCTCTGTTAAGTCTTCGTCGTCACTTAGGAACCTGGGTGTGCTCTTTGATACCAATCTTTCATTTGAAGGCCATGTTACTAGCATCTGTAAAACCGCATTCTTCCATCTTAAAAATATATCTAAACTACGACATATGCTCTCAATGAAAAATGCAGAACAGTTAGTTCATGCGTTCATGACCTCAAGGCTAGATTACTGTAACGCTCTACTGGGTGGTTGTTCTGCTCGCCTGATAAATAAACTACAGCTCGTACAAAATGCAGCAGCTAGAGTTCTTACTAGAACTAGGAAGTATGACCATATTAACCCAGTTCTGTCAACACTGCATTGGCTTCCTGTTAAACATCGTATAGATTTTAAAATCTTGCTAATTACTTACAAAGCACTAAATGGTTTAGCTCCCCAGTACCTGAGCGAGCTCCTAATTCATTATAGTCCTTCACGTCTATTGCGATCTCAGAATTCAGGCCAGCTGATAATACCTAGAATATCAAAATCAACCGCAGGCGGTAGATCCTTCTCCTATTTGGCACCTAAACTCTGGAACAATCTTCCTAGCATTGTTCGGGAAGCAGACACACTCTGTCAGTTTAAATCTAGACTAAAAACGCATTTCTTTAACCTGGCATACACATAACACATTACCAATTTATATTTTCAAATCTGTTAAAGGATTATTAGGCTGCATAAATTAGGTCAGCCGGAACCGGGAACACTTCCTATAACACCTGATGTACTCGTTACATCAGAAGAAGAATGGCATCTACGCTAATATTAGTCTTTCTGGTTATCCCGAGGTTTACCGTAGTCAACCGGATCCGGGCTGTATCCAGGTGAGATCGAGGACCTGCGCCTTGACACGACCACAACGCAGCCCTGAAGTATCAGCAGAGATTGAGTCAACTAGATCATCCATTGTGAAGGCCTCATCGACACGACAGCCAGTGGCACAGCTCCTCAACAAGCCGTCCATAACGGCGTGATGATACGATCCTCAACTGGATGGAACTGGAATAAATACTTTGAATGTTGCGATCCTATCGGACTTATGATAGCTACCTGAATCATAACAAAGCACTGTTCGCCAGAGGAGAACTGGCCCCCCGACTTTTTTATCCATTTTAACATCTATTTGCCACCTGTTTGCCACCTGATGTCACCTGTTGGAGTTTGGGTTCCTTGCCGCTGTCGCCTTTGGCTTGCTTAGTTGGGGATGCTTGACATTTGACTTGACATTTGATATTCAACAGTGCTTTGATCTGCCTGCATTGACACCATTCTTTAAGAGCTGCTATGCAGCCAAAATTATATACCAGTTATCACTGTAAAGCTACTTTGACACAATCTGCATTGTAAAAAGTGCTATATAAATAAAGGTGACTTGACTATACAAGAACCAACTTATTACATTGTGCATTGATCAGATAACACACCATATGTGCTATTTGCATTGCAATAAATACAATAAATAACTAATTTCACATGCATTGAAGAGATAACACATAACACAAAACTGTGACTGCATTCAAAATATGAATTATCCGTTGTGCAGTGAAGAATAACATATAAGGCATGCGCTGTTTCATCGCAATGCACACAACAACTAACATATTCCGTGGTGCAATGAACTGAAAGCAGTTCAAAAATATGAACAACATATTTCTGGCCCAAGACTCGTCAAACATGAATTTTCTATACATACTCATTGACTCCTTCTGATGTTACATCAGCCAGACAGTTGTCCACATTTGACCTCCTCAACAAACCGTCCATACCGACGTGATCACCATACAGGGTGACCACCATCAAACAAACCAAATGTGGGACGATTACTAAGTTTGTGTGGGACAATGTGGGACATGTTACCAACACTAAAACATAACCTGAAGCTATATCTAACTTAATAAAAACATTTGTATTCTGCCTTTCAGCTGATAAAAATACTTTGTTCTTTAGTCTCTTCCAGAAAACACCATTACATCACAATGTAACATAACATGTCTTTATTTTACATGTCATTTAAATTCAACATCACTGAGCCCAAAGGCAGCAGGCATCATGCAGATAACTATTTTTGAATAAGGTGACCAGATTTCTGATATGGAAACTGGGGACATTTCCTATTTTAGTGGTCAAAATATTACCAAAATCTCATTTGTTATTATCTATTTATTAAAAAACAGGGACAATACATTTTTGAATGTTTTTGTTTTTAATTGTTGTGGGTTATTTGTTGTGGGTTATCCTTATAGGCTATTATTACATTAATAATTATGATTTAGTTTTATTATTAGGATTTTTGCTCTGGTTTTAATACAATTCACCAAAAAACTTTTACACTATTAATAGTAACCACCGTAAAAGCAGCTCAAAACAATATGCCTGTTATAACATGACTTTACAAAAGCACATTACATTACAAAAATATAACAACATAAATATAAGAAGATAAATATAAAACGGCATTTAACAAATATTTTTTATTGAATTTTATATTTTAATTTTCACAAGCTGTTTTACTCTATACAGAAATTACAACTGTTTTAACTTTTAACTATTTAACTATTAGTTTGCATTTTACTCATTTTAAGCACAAAGTACGTGTATTATTTTATTTTATTTTGTATTTATTCATATCTGAGTGTACCTTCACCACGTAGTTAAGACGTGCGTGTGGAAATTGCTGCGTTGTGACTGCGGAACTTTTGTGGACGTAGAAAATTGTGCAAAACAATCTCGCACCCTGTTGAGGCCCTGTTATAAAACATACAAACAGTATTACTTTAATTTAACATGAATAGTTAGTATGTTACTACCTTGAAACCGATAACGATGTTTATTTTGATATTTGACGATAATGGCGCTTTGCTCTGGTCCAGATCCAGATTACGTTCCTCATGACGTAGCGGCGCGCGCGCGACCAAGTGTAGCTGCACAGCCCCCTCTGTTGGTGAACATGATCACTACACAATTTCTCCAGCAGGCTGCTGTATGCTCGTCGGGCTTTTTGTAATGTATATGTGGGCTGTTTTGAACGAGCTATAAAACGGGGACATTTCCGGGGACAGCTCCAGTCGGGGACAGAACACCAAAAACCGGAAAACGGGGACGTCTGGTCATCCTATTTTTGAAACAGTTCTGACCAAGTCCAACTCTGCTCCACATTTTGATTGACAGCCGTCACAACCTACTAGTGACCGTGTTTACTCCTTTCTTTTCAACCATTGGATAGGATTTAAAAAACGGCTGTTGTATTTGTGTAAGGCGGGATGTTACGTCTGTCGAAGCGCTGTTAAATATAGGTGAAAAACTACGCAGCAAAAAGAATAAATAAAATGCTTTCTTAAAAAAGCAAAAGAATGCATGCACGTTTTCTTAATATGATAATTAAAAACCAACAGACTGATGAAAATGCGGGACATTTTCTCAATATGCGACGTGCGGGACAAGAGGTGAAAATGCTGTGCGGTACAACGCAAAGCGGGACGGGTGGTCACCCTACCTACGGAACATACACGACCTTGAACTTTCTTGAATTTATTTCAGCCATACAGAAGTCCATATTAGACTTGATTAATTTTTTTCTGTCCCAAGAGTCCCCGATCATGAACTTTTTATACATACTCATTGACTCCTGATTACACGTCAGCCATAGAATATATTGCATATTTGACCTAATGGACATATTTCTGGAATGAGAGCACTCAATCTTGAACTTTTTATACATTATCATTGACTCATTCTTATGTTATTTCATCCATACAAAAGTCGATATTAAACCTACTGAACAAATTTCTGGCAAATTATTGTATAACACTGTACAATATTGTATAATATTGTATGATTCATTGTGATGATACATCAGCTAGAGAATATTGCATATTTGACCTACTGAACATATCTCTGGCCCAAGAGTACTCGATCTTGAACTTTGTATACATCATTGACTAGGCCTACTGGTTTTATTTCAGCCATAAAGAAGTCCATATTAGAACTACTGAACATATTTCTGGAAAATTAGTCCTCGATCAAAAACTTTCTATACATACTCATTGACTCCTTCTGATTTTATTTCAGCCATACAGTCCATATTAAACCTGATTCAATTTTTTCTGTCTCAAGAGTCCTTGATCATGAATTTTATATACATGCCTCATTCTGTTGTTTCTTCAGCGTGTTTTAATGTCAGAGTATATTTGACATAATAGACATATTTCTAGCAAATTAGTTCTTGATTTTGAACTTTTTATATATACTTACTGACGCCTTTTAAATGTCATATTAGGCATACTGTAGTCCATATGTGACCTAATGGACATATTTTTGGCCCAAGAGCGCTTGATCTTGAACTTTCTATACATATGAACTTTCTATGACGACTCCTGATTTTATTTCCATATAGACTTACGTAAAAAAAAAAAAAATTGTCCCAAGAGTCCTCGATCATGAATTTGGCAAACATACTCTTTGCCTCACTGTGATGTTACTTCAGTCATACATGAGCCCAAGTTTGACCTACAGAGCATATCTCTGGCAAATTAGTCCTCACTCATGAACTTTTCACACATATTCATTGACTCCTTCTGTTGATACGTCAGCCATAAAATATTGTATTCTTGACCTAAAGGTCATATTTCTGGCCAAAGAGTACTAAATCTTGAACTTTTCATGCATTACTTTTGACTGCTTCTGATGTTACTTCAGCCATAGAGTACTGTATATTTGATCGGATGGAAATATTTCTGGTAAATTAGTCCTTGATCATAAACTTTCTATAGATACTAATTGACTCCCGATCATACATCAGCAATAGAATATTGCATATTTGACCTAATGGACATATTTCTGGCCAAAGAGCACTTGATCTTGAACTTTTTATACTTTATCATTAACATGTTACTTCTGATGTTACTTCACCCATAAAGAAGTCCATATTAGACCTATTGCACATATTTCTGGCAAATTAGTCCTCGATCAAGAACTTTCTATACTGACTCATTGACTCCTTCCAATTTTATTTCAGCCCCACAGAAGTCCATATTAGAACTGATTAAATATTTTCTGTCCCAAGCGTCCTCGATCATGGACTTTATATGTCATGCCTGCCTCTGTCTGATGCTACTTCAGCCATAGAGTATTGTACATTTGACCTAATGGACACTTTTCTCACAAATTAGCCCATGATCATGAATTGTCTATACTCATTGTCTTTATCTGATGTTACATCAGCCAGACAGTAGTCCATATTTGACCTACTGAACATACAGTTGCAAGAAAAAGTATGTGAACCACTTGCAGAATCTGTGAAAATGTGTAAAATTTTAACAAAATACGAGAGATCATACAAAATGCATGTTATTTTTTATTTAGTACTGTCCTGAGTAAGATATTTTACATAAAAGATGTTTACATATAATCCATAAGACAAAAAAAATAACTGAATTTATTAAAATGACCCAGTTCAAAAGTTTGTGAACCATTGATTCTTAATACTGTGTGTCATTACCTGGATGATCTACAACTGTTTTTTTGTTGTGTGATAGTTGTTCATGAGTCCCTTGTTTATTCTGAGCAGTTAAACTGAGCTCTGTTCTTCAGAAAAAATCTCCAGGTCCCAAAAATTCTTCAGTTTTCCACCATCTTTTGCATATTTAAACCCTTTACAACAGTGACTGAATGATTTTGAGATCCATCTTTTCACATGGAGGACAACTGAGGGACTCAAACACAACTATTAAAAAAGGTTCAAACATTCACTGATGCTTCAGAAGGAAACACGATGCATTAAGAATCGGGGGGTGAAAACTTTTGAACAGGATGAAGAGGTCCAAATTTTTCTTATTTCGCTTGAATATCTTTTTTTTTTTTTCATTTAGTACTGCCCTTCGGAAGCAACAGAAAATACTTCCATGTTTCCCGGAAGATAAATTAAATACAATTTACCTTGATCTCAAATTCCAAATGTTTTCACCCCCCATCATGTTTTTTTCTGGAGCATCAGTGAATGTTTTTGAACCTTTTTTAAAAGTTGTGTTTGAGTCCCTCAGTTGTCCTCAGTGTGAAAAGACGGATCTCAAAATCATTCAGTCACTGCTGTAAAGGGTTCAAATATGCAAAAAATGCTGGAAAACTGAAGAATCTGCAGGACCTGGAGATTTTTTCTGAAGAACAGAGCTCAGTTTAACTGCTCACGACAAACAAGGGACTCATGAACAACCATCATAAAACAAACATAGAAACATCATAGATCATCCAGGTAACCACACATAGTATTAAGAATCAGTGGTTCACATACTTATGAATGGGGTTATTTTAATAAATTCAGCTATTTTTTTGTCTTGCGGATTATATGTAAACATCTTTTATGTAAAATATCTTACTCAGGACAGTATACTCTTAGAAGAGATTGAACCTTTGCAGTTCAAAACAGAACTTTAAAGTGCAAATATAAACTTCTAACTATAATAAAGGTTCAAAGTTGAACCTATAGGTTCTATAATGATCCATTGATTATTTGGCACATGTTGTGCAGTTCATTTTAGAACCTTTGTTGTGGCAGAAGGGTTCAGATAAGATCCTGGTCTGTTGTCAAGGTTCCTTTATGAACCTTATAAGATGGACTGTAAAAATTTAACTATTTTGTTATTAGCTGGGGCCCTTGAACATACTGAACATGCACAAGAATGGAACTTTTTCATTTTTTTACAGATTCAAAAAATTGCTTTGAAGCACTTGAATAATTAAAGACACTCCATAATTGTTCACCTGTGAGTTTAAAAAGACGTACAATTATAAGCAAAACTACAGCCCTGAAATACCCCCTGCTTTCTGGTTGATAAATGCATCATTTTTATATATATATATATTGAGAGAGGTCAATAAATTATAAATCAGTAAACCTTCAAAAAAAGAATTTAACTGTAAATTGTAAAGTGAACTAAAACCTTTTCTCTAATTAATTTGTTTTAATTTTACATTATTTTCATTTCTTTCTTTTGTTTTATGAAGATATAGGCTAGTCTATTGAAACTTCAGTGTTACGTCTTACCCCTTATAACACTCTATAACAATCAGGCTATTAATTAATTCCTCTTGCATTCTTATAGTAAAATGCTATCCAAGAAGTTGTATTATTAATAATAATAATTATATTAATTATTATTATTTTAATTTGCATAACAACAGTAGTGTTCTGATTATTTGTGGAAACAAAAATACAGTTACATTTTTCATTTTTTTTTCATAGTAATAATAGTAATGTGTATAACTATTATTATTATTAACAATATATTTTTGTTTCCACAAATAATCAGAACACATAATCCTCAATAACATTTATTTAGGATATATATATATATATATATATATATATATACATCATTTATTTTTTTTAGCCACTTTAATTCTGCCAACAGGCCTACTGTCTATTAACAATTCATTAGCAATTTTATTTCACTTAAGTGGTGTAAATGTGTAAATAATCCATATTAAATTCATGTTATTTTCATTTTGTGAATTAAATTGTGAAATTTTTATTCTGTCTATACAACGTAAATCACTGAATCTTCAATGGTCTGTCTCGCGCAAAAACCGTTTAAACCGTTACTTGTTGCGCGAGACGTCAGCAGATGGACTAGACTAGAGGATCGACGGGAATATTTTAGGTAAGACAAAATAAAATGTCAAAATAGTTATAAACCTTCTTGATATCTGTGATAATATAATGAGTGTAGTGTCATAAGGTTGGAGCTCATTGTGCGACTCTTTTTATAGGCAGTAAGATCGCAAATTTGATTGGATTCAGAACTTTTAAAAAAGGTAAGCAAATTTGTTATTTGTTATAACTTGTGTTATTTGTTATATTTGTTTGTTTATCTCTTTTTTAATGTTAGTAACAAGATAGTAATAAGAGTGTTTATGATTCGTTGGCTATATGGATATAACTGTCTGCAGGCCTAAGATACAATCTTTTTAATTATCTACATCAGTGGTTCTCAACTAAAATTCATTACTAATTCTTGCTAATTTACTTTAATCAGTTTCCTTTTAATTTTTAGTTAAAATAAAGAAATGTATAAAACCAAAAAGATTTAAAACTCCCTAGGGTTAATTTCGCGCAATTGCGCAGGGAAAACTAACCCATAGCGCCATCTAACGTCCAACCAGTAAACCAGTATAACCGCTTTGAACGCAGAAAACTTAACAGCATTGACATTTATCGTGGCAAGTTTACTGACTACTTCAAAGACTGAACATTGTATTTTTTATGTTTACAAAGTTAAACATGTTAATATAAGCAGCTGTTGTTTTTATGAACGTCAAAGTAACTGAAAATATAAAAATTTGGTTAATGAGAAAGTAAAATCTTATGACTTAACACCATTCCTGAATTCTCTCATAACAGCATTTTATACTGTGGCACATTAATATATATATATATATATATATATATATATATATATATATATATATATATATATATAAATTGGTTGTATTCCTAAATGTTTTACTCTTAAAGGGATAGCTCACTCAAAAATTAAAATTCTGTTTAAAATTGTTCCAAACCTGTATGAATTTCTTTATTCTGCTGAACACAAAGAATATTTTGAAGAAAGTTTGTAACCAAGCAGATCTGGGGCACCATTGACTTCCGTAGGAAAAAAATAATACTATGGTAGTCAATGGTGCCCCAGAGCTCTTATTAACATTCTTCAAAATATCTTTCTTTGTGTTCAGCAGAATAAAGAAATTCATACAGGTTTGGAACAACTCGAGGTCGAGTAAATGATGACAGAATTTTCATTTCTGGGTTAACTGTCCCTTTTAACCCTCATGCACTGTTCGATTTCAGGTCACAGTGGTCCGAGTCAAATTGACCCTATTTGGATTCAATACAATTCCCCAAAAATCACATGATGAAAAAAAAAAAAAAAAAAAAAAAAGCAATACTTTTCTACGGAAGCCCTAAACCGCATGGTGAAAAAAAAAAAAAAAAAATTGGTGGGGAGAAAAAAAAAAAACTTATCTTGTTATTTCAAGATATTAAGTCGTTATTTCAAGATATTAAGTCGTTATAACGACATAATATCTCGTTATTTCAAGATATTAAGTCGTTATAACGACATAATATCTCGTTATTTCAAGATATTAAGTCGTTATTTCAACATAATAACTCTTTATTGTCTATCAAGTATGATAAAGGAGGAAAGCACGTCAACGTTTTCAGTGGCGCAACGCTAACGTATTGGATCGCAATTCAAGCTTTTACTGCGATCGCCGCGGTTTCGAATCTGCCTTTTGCCGAGTTCGCTCTTCTCTAGTTACACTTCACATATCAAAAAAGGCATTTATTTTCAATTAAAAGGAAAACAATGTTCTAAAAGTGCAAATAACCTGCCTAACGAGTGTTTAATAACATTAAAAGTATTTATTTATTACCCACTAGAGGGCAGAATAAGACAGGGAATCAATTAAAGAACGCAATAGTTATGTCGACCTACTGTTGTTACAAGTTGGTGCTGCAAAATCCCAGAGGGTTATCATTGGAATTTGCATTCATCCCAGGCTAACACTGAGGTTAAATTTATTAGCCCATAGTAAATAAAACAATTTACAGTGCAAATATATCAGGGGTGTCAAACTTACGGCCCGCTGTCCAATCTGATTTGAACTATAATAAAACATAGAGATGCACTAGTCCAGGGGCCAAAAACGTTTTTATTCCGGGCTTGCAAACAAACTGCTTTGTAATAATTTCCCAAAATTTCATCTGTGTATTTACGAAGTATGTAAACAGGACTTTAACACGCTGAATACGGACACAAAGAGAACAGACCCGCCAGCAGAGGAAATACTGTACCATGCACAAGCTCACTGTTCGCGAAAAATAGGGAGAATAATATAAATATTACAGTGGGATGATATGAATGTATCTCTGGAAGGAACTGTATTAATAAAACTTTTGATGGCTTTTCCTCTTATCTCCATATAAAGTAGTAGTATTAGCCTATATTTATCGAAAAGCGCTGCTGTGTGTATAGCGGTAACCATGGAAACGCTATATCACTGCTGTTCCATTTTCATTCAGTCCGTCTGCTGATTTTGTTTTAGCATAATTTCACAAAGCTAAAGTCAGACCAGACCTAGTTTTTGCTGTTAATCTTGAAATTATTCAGTAATTTAAATTAAAAACAACTGCTCATGCTCATGTGCATAACGTCGTTGTTGGGATTGTGATAAAAATGCCTCTAATATCTAAATGCCAGTGTTTGCCTCTAATATCAAAGAGCTATACATATTTGTTTTAAGGCCAGATTGGCCTGTGAAAAAAATAAACAACAAATAAATTTGCTTTAAAAAAATCTGCAACCAGTATCAGAATCAGACGATTTGCTTCTTATAAAAATTGAAATTGGCCATGAAAATTCAAAATAAAAAATGCTAATAAAAAATATTAAATAAAAAATCATTTAAAAAAATATATATAGTCTTTTCGCTGTAAAAAAAAAATACAGTTTTCTTACAAATTAATTTGTTGTTCATATGTTTAATATTAATGCAACTATCAGCGCACTAAGGTTATTATAAGAAGAAGCTTATTCGGCCCGCATATGGTTCATTTATTTCCAGTCCGGCCCTCAAACTAAAATGAGTTTGACACCCCTACTGTAGATGCTATTTACACTAAGTGAAAATACCGATACATCCTATTTATACTAAGTGACAATAGCAACATTTTCACGATATGCTATTTATACTAGATGAAAATAGCGATATATTGACACTATGTAAAAGTAGCCTATCAGTTCTTTGCAAGATATGTAAATAGTATTTAGATGCTGTAGGCTACATTGTATTGGCAGATATTATTTGTACCCCAGTATTTTTGTACAGGATGCAATAATATCATAGAGTGTGATTATATTGATTAAAATTATTAAATGGATGCTGCCTTATTGGGAGAATAAAACCCCTCCACTACTCAATGAACACTTTTAAAATTATTAAACTCTTGTTCACATTTTATTTCCACTTTTTGAACATGATTTTCATTTTATTGAAAATGTATATGATGAGAAAATAGGAGTGAGCTCTATTATTGGGTGAGCTCAGCAAAATGCTGCTTCGACCCCGCAGCGATCGCTGTAAAAGCCAAAATCTGAAACCCTACATGCTATTGTTGCGCCACTGAATACATTGAATTACATCTGTCCCTTTTTAAACTTGAGTGGCCCATCCAGACATTGGAGCTAGAGTGTTTGTCAACAAATGATGCTATTTGCACTTATTGTAAATAGACACTCCGTTATAGGCTTCTGAAAAGTTAACAGATAAGCAAAACTATGAAGCTGGCTGAAAGAGCAATACTGGCAATTAGCACAAAACTCTATAGCTAGCTTATGTAATTGCTAAATAAATTAATTATTAGGCCACGTATTAGAAGTATGGATTAGTAGAAAAGTATGAATTAGTAGAATATCCAGTGTTATGAAAACTACATAGAATAAACGCCTATAGAGTATTTATGAGAATTTATGGGCTACACAAATTTAACCTCAATAAAGGTTAGCCTGGGATGAATGCAAATTCCAATGATAACCCTCTGGGATTTTGGAGCACCAACTTGTAACAACAGTAGGTCAACATAACTATTGCGTTCTTTAATTGATTCCCTGTCTTATTCTGCCCTCTAGTGGCTATTATCGAACGAGAACATGCTGCTAACGCTGCCCAATAAATACTTTTAATGTTATTAAACACTCGTTAGGCAAGTTATTTGCACTTTTAGAACATTGTTTTCCTTTTAATTGAAAATAAATGCCTTTTCTGATATGTGATGTGAAAATAGAGAAGAGCGAACTCGGCAAAAGGCGGATTCGAAACCGCGGCGATCGCAGTAAAAGCTAGAATTGCAATCCAATACTTTAACGTTGTGCCACTGAAGACGTTGATAATTATTCCTCCTTTATCATACTTGATAGACAATAAAGAGTTAATATGTTGAAATAACGACTTATTATTTTGAAATAACGAGATATTATGTCGTTATAACGACTTATTATGTTGAAATAACGACTTAATATCTTGAAATAACGAGATATTATGTCGTTATAACGACTTATTATCTTGAAATAACGACTTAATATCTTGAAATAACGAGATATTATGTCGTTATAACGACTTATTATCTTGAAATAACGAGATATTATGTCGTTATAACGACTTATTATCTTGAAATAACGAGATATTATGTCGTTATAACGACTTAATATCTTGAAATAACGAGATATTATGTCGTTATAACGACTTAATATCTTGAAATAACGACTTAATATCTTGAAATAACGAGATAAGTTGTTTTTTTTCCCCACCAAGTTTTTTTTTTTTTTCACCATGCGGTTCAGGGCTTCCGTAAATAATATCTTAGTCTAAACCTAAAGTAATCTTGACAAACTTAAAAAAAAAAAAAAAGAAATTACAGCAATAGATACATAACAATAGATTCTTCATTTGTGAAGCAGTGCCAAACTTGAGTCTGTGCTCTGAAGTATTCATTGTAACAATTTAAGTTGAAAAAGTCATTTTCAAGTCTATGCTCAAAAAGTGGGACAGACAGTTTTGTATTTTGGGTCTGTAGTTGCTTTTGAATGGCTGTCTGTATGGGTGAAATTGACCCACGAACAGCAAGATTGTATAAAATTTCTGTATGTACATTTCACAACACATCAGTGTGTTGAAACTTTGCATGCATGTTCATCACCCTAAATGAGAAAAAGTCACAACATTTTAAGGAAAAAAAAAAAACATTTAATTGTATTTCAGATAGATTTGAAAAAAGAAATGATAGCTCATTTTTACCATATGTGGCTGACAAAATATTTTTCTATATTGAAATGTCACTAAATTTCAAGAAAAAAAAAAAAAAAACATAGGTTAACTGATATTTCCGAAAACTCAAAAATCAAAATGGGTCAAATTGACCCACAACAGTTATAAGGGTTAAAAAAGAAAATGTAAATACTATATTATAAGCTCAAAAGAGTACACAGCTTTGAGAATTTACAGTCTCGTCACAAAAATCAGTACAAACATAATAGGCTTCCAGCACCTTCAAGTGCTTGGACCCCTAACTAAAGGTTGAGAACCACTGCTATATACCTCATTAACATTTCTTCTATCCATAGATTCTGATCACGATTAATTGTTTATCCCCATATCAAAGAAATCTTATATGATATCAACACATTGTTCTCTAAATTTTAACACTTTTCTGTATACAGACTGAAATAAAGATGGGCACAGAGGTGATTCAGTGGACAATCCAAGATGTGGCTAATTGGTTGACTGCAAACAGTTTCCAGGAATTTATCCCTACATTTCAAGGTTAATCTGACAGAAATGCCCACTCTCTTTAACTGTCCACTATGCAGCAAACAAACATTCTCCCTAATTAAACAGATTCGACATATTGGCCTTTATCATCAAAATGAACCAAAATTTGAATTCACATGTGGATTGAACGGTTGTGGCAAAGTCAACAAAACCTTTAGTTTGTGATGTACCATCAGAGATCACATACTTATCGCAAACATAGAGACCTTCTTTCATTGGTCAGTGAAGAAGGGGAAGTTTGTGATGATGAGCATTGTAACTCAGAGGCACGGAGGACTTTCATGGTCTTGAAGAGGAGTTGCCTAACACTAATGTGGAGGACATTTCTAACTGCAGAGAGTTTAGAACAGAAGATTTACTTGCAAACCTCAAGCGCAATCTTTGTCTTTTCATTTTGAAATTAAGAGAGAAGCATTGTATTGCTGCCACAGTTCAGTTCAGTATTGTGGAGAACCTGCGAGTCATCTTTCAGGAGTTCACAACTCATTATGCTGAGATTATAAGATTTCATCTTCAACAACAACATCAAATTGACACTGATGCTGATGACGATTTATCTGAACTACTTAATAAGCAAAATGTGTTTGATGAATGCCTTCAACAGATCAGTAGTGAATGGATGCTTGAGCACTATTGTGAAGATGAACTTGAATACATTGCACCTGTACAAATTCCGCTGGATCAAACAGAACATGGTGCACATTTCCAGTACATACCTCTCAAGGCTCTGCTAAGAAAGGTTGCTCAGAATGAGGATGTGTGGGCAATGCTTAACCAAGAGAAAACACCCAAACATCAGGATGTTATGGAGGACTACACTGATGGAGACCAGTTCAAAAGTTGTGAGCTTTCTTCCTTTCCGAACGTACGTCTACATTTCTACATCGATGAATTTGAGATTGTTAACCCTTTAGGCTCTAGAAAGGGAAAACATAAACTGACAGCTGTGTATTTTAAACTCTGAAACATTGATAAGAAATATACATCAAAACTTGAGAATATTTACCTTTCATCATTAATCAGACATCGGTATATTGAAGAAGATCTTACCAACTGTTTCAGCCTTTGATTGAAGAAGTGATATGTCTTGAGACCGAGGGAGTGACTCTGTCATGTAATGGGGAAAGCAGAAGATTCTATGGCACAGTAGTCACCATCTCAGCAGACAATCTTTCAGCTCACTCTTTGATTGGGCTGAAAAGAAATTTTTCACATGGGAGAATATGTCGTTTTTGCATGGCCACAAAAGAAGACATCACTACCAAATTCAAAGAAGAGGACTTCACTCTAAGAGACTCTAAGAGAGTGTTAACTACAGATATCACCTGCAGGCTGTCTGTGAAAATCCTGATAATGGTTTATGGTGTGCAGAGAGAGTGCTGTTTCTCATCTCTTAACTATGCTCCTACAGTGATAACTCACTTGTTTCCACCTGATGTGATGCATGATATTTTGCAGGGAGTTATTCCTAATGCTCTCAGATGGATTCTTCATCAGTTAATCCAGGATAAACACTTCACCCTAGATCAACTGAACTTTGAAATTGAAAATTTATCATATTCTGTAAATGACAAAACATCTAAGCCACAAATCTTGACAGAAAGAATGTTGCGAAGCAAAGGTCAACTCTCTGGTAAAGCTTCAGAAACCTGGACATTGTTTCGACTACTACCACTAATGGTCGGATCTTATGTACCTCCAAACAAGTATTGGAACTGCTACATTTTACTGCGCGAAGTGGTAGATTTGATCATGGCCCCAGTGGTTAGAAGATCGTGGATACCCTATCTTGAGGAGAAAATTACAGAGTTTTTGGCAACATTTCATAAACTCTTCCCTGATGGTGTCATTCCAAAAATGCATTTTTTTAGTGCACTATCCTTCACTTATGCTGAAATATGGGCCATTACTTCATTTGTCTTGTATGCGGTTTGAGGCAAAACATCAGTTTTTCAAGAAAGTGTCTACTGTTGTTTGCAACTTCAAGAACATCATCAAATCACTTGCTAGAAGGCATCAGCTGAGACAATGCTGGGAGCAAGCTCAGAAGAAAAGCATTGGATATGAAGTGTGCCATGCCTCAGGAGCTTGTGATGTACCATCAAACACCCTGCCTTCTTTAGTATTGGCCACACTGGAATCACAGATTGGAAGACCTCTGTCAAATGAAGTCCTATAAAAAACAAATTCCATCACAGTTAACAATACAGCTTATAAAACTGGAGAATGCAAAGTGATTGACACTGTACACACTGAAGAGATTCCATTATTTCTCAAGATCAAAGCAATATATAGACACAGTGGTTCATGGTACATGTTTGGAAAAATACTCATTCCATTCAAATTTGACAGTCATCTCCATGCATACAAAGTTACAGAAACATCTTGGTGTGCCCTTGAAGTAGGGAAAGAGTTAGCTTTCCATGGACTGGACACTTATAAAAACCTGGAAGGAACTCTTTTGATCCCCTTGCGACATTGGATTACTAAACATTAGAATGTGCATGTGCATTTATACACAATTCCTAATGCAGTTTGGTGGAAAATGTTGTACTCCTATTGACTCTTCTTGTTTTTAAAGAGAATGAAATTGATGGGGAAACTTTTGTGAACCTAACTGAAAATATGATATCAAAAATATTTCTGAAAATGTACCGGTACACATACCGATCATGAGTAAGTATGTTACATCTATATTTTAAGTACAATGTAGACAAGCCCTACTAATTTCTGAGTACAAGATTTTCAGACACAACCACTGAGTTTTAATCCCAGTATATATGCATTACTACCAATTCAAATCTTAACAATATCAACAACAAAAAAAAAAAAAAACTATTTTGGTGTTTGTAACATGCACCTCGCTGTAACATTGTCACAGGTTCACCCAACACACCCTCAGCACCAGGTCCTCCAGCTCTTCCCACTCATTCCCAATCACAGAGTACTGAACTGCCTGACCTGTTACACCCTCATGAAGCACCACATATAAGCACACTGTTGTGAAACATCGCGAACACATAATATTTTACAACTGAAGAAATCTCTTATTTGTACATTTAATAGCGTACCAGATAATGCTGGTTAGACTGAATAATTAAACACTTACAGTGTGCAATGACGCACACGGTGGAATTCACCATACAATCTCAACGTGCTCCAATCACACAACATTGTCCGACCATACAGTCTCAATCTGAACAATATGAGCAATCTATGTCGAAGATACAGTTGGTTGACGGTAACCCACTTTGACTCAATTATTTACAATAATGCGCACCACATTTCTACCTTCTTCTTTACATTGCCATATCAGATCTTGTGTTAGTTTCCCCTAACAAGACTTCAGAGATTGAACCACGCCTACTCGGTAGACGCAACACTTGAACAGAATGCTGCACAACTATTATAATGTAATAAATCAGCTTGAACATGACCTTTTGCATACCAACGCTTTAATAAAGAATTGTTACTTTTACCTTTGTGTCTCCTCTCCTGTGTTGTGATAAACATACAAACATAACACTTCTCTGAAATCTTTTTCTGTAGGACTTCAGTTGGTATTTCACATGGCCCAATCTCAAAACAGAACATTGCCCAAACAGTGTGGCCAGCAAATTATCAGCTGCCCAAATTTCCATTGGCAATACATAAAAAAACTTGATGAGGAGAACAGAGATTTTTTTTCTTCAACAGGACGGAACAAATGGAGATCGAAAGTAATTCAAACTCTGTTTGATCAGATGTGCACATATACATGGTAATTGTATAGCATAATTAATAGCATAATTTTAATAGCTTGATTTTAGAGCATGATTGAGGCCTATTTTTTCTCTCTCTTTTTTTCCCAGGTATCCAACAAGTGAACAGTACAACAAGGTGTGTTCAGCCCTTGTTACTAAATACCAATTCTTGAGAGACAGAACAGGAAGGGGATATATAAGAACATGACAAGAATTTTTCAATTTCATAAACCCTTAAATACTTCCTTGATATTATCTTGAAGGTGATACATGTTTAATTAATAGTGTTATTTTTCCATTTAAGGAGTCATGGCATGAGATTCTTAAGAACAAATTTAAGAAAGAAAGATCACCCTTGTCGCTAGCTTGTAATATTTGAATCTAAATCGCTGTTACAACGCATTTGCATTTGCAGCGCTAGCTTGTTAACTTGTTAACAGTCGCTCGCGCGCTCCTTTTTCAACGCGTTCTTCAAACAGCTGTGGTAAGTCGGATCAGTCTACAAACACGGTGAGTCATGTCATCCTCTCCCAGCATTGCTACCTGTTCCATTTGCCACATGTTTACCATAGCTCTCTCTGTCAGTGATGAGGGATTTACATGTCATAAATGTAGGGAAATAGTCAGGCTGACAGAGAGAATCTCAGAATTAGAGACACGCATCCAAACTTTAATCGAGGATAGTAAGAATGCAAGGGCTTCAGATACTGTTTTGGATGCGACTAGCTTAGTGAACTCTGTACATTGTTCGGTTCCGGCTGTAGAGCCCGCACAGCAGGGCACTTGGGTAACGGTGAGGCGGCCTAGCCGCGGAAAACACCACTCTTCCGTTCCAATAAGAACATCAAACAGGTTCTCCCCACTCAGTGATACACCCACTGAGAATCCTGTTGAAAGTGCCCTAGTTATTGGCGATTCTATTACACGGAACGTGAAAATAGAGACACCAGCCACCATAGTCACATGTTTGCCGGGAGCCAGAGCACCTGACATCAAAGCAAATTTAAAAGTGCTGGCTAATGCTAATCGTAAATACTCTAAGATTATTATTCACGTCGGCACTAATGATGTTCGACTTCGCCAGTCGGAGATCACTAAAATTAACATTAAAGAGGTGTGTGAACTCGCAAGTACAATGTCAGGAGAAGTAATTTGCTCTGGCCCCCTTCCTGTTCGTCGGAGTGATGAGATAGTTAGCAGATTATCATCACTCAATGGCTGGCTGTCTAAGTGGTGTCCGCAAAATAATATAGGTTTCATAGATAATTGGAAAAGTTTTTGGGGCAGACCTGACCTGTTAAAAAGAGATGGTATTCATCCCTCCCGGGATGGTGCTGCTCTTCTCTCTAGTAATATGGCACATAGTCTTAGAACTGAAACATGACAAACTGGGGCCCAGGTCAGAAAGCAGCAGACAAACTGGCTAAACCGACCGTCTGCTAGCTGCCTCACGTTACAGAAGTCAGAAAATTCAGATAACTCTCAACACATAGAAACTCTTACACCTAGATATTTTCAAATAGAGACTGTGTCTGTACCCTGAATTAGTAAAAACAAAAAACTTCCAAACCCATTTAATGGTAAAAATTTAATTGATGTTCAACAAATAAAAAATAGAGATAATAATGCTAAACAAATGATAAAACTCGGGTTGTTAAATATTAGATCCCTTTCTTCAAAATCACTTATTGTTAATGATATTATCAAAGATAATAATCTAGATGTGCTGTGTTTGACAGAAACTTGGCTAAAACCGGACGATTACATTACTTTAAATGAGTCTAGTCCTCAAGGTTATGATTATCGACACAATGCCCGTCAGAAAGGCAAAGGGGGAGGTGTTGCTGTAATCTATAGTAATATTTACAGTATTAGTCAGAAGTCTTTCAAATATAATTCCTTCGAAACTATGGTACTTTACGTAACATTATGTAAGTTGACATTTGTGCTGGCTACTGTATACAGGCCACCAGGACACAATACAGACTTTATCAAAGAATTTGCTGACTTTCTATCAGTAGCTGCAGGTAAAGTCCTTGTTGTTGGTGATTTTAATATTCATGTAGATAATAAAAAAGACGCATTAGGATTGGCATTTGCAGATATTCTAAACTCTATTGGTGTTAGACAACATGTGTCAGGACCCACTCATTGTCGTAATCATACTTTAGATCTAATATTGTCACATGGAATCGATATTGATGCTGTTGAAATTCTGCAGCAGAGTGACGACATCTCAGATCATTATCTAGTCTCGTGTATACTACATTTAGTCAAGGCGGCTAAACTGCCTCCATGCCATAAATATGGTAGAACCATCACTTCTACCACTAAAGATTGCTTTATAAATAATCTTCCTGATCATTTTCATCGCCTTAGCATACCAGACAGCTTAGAAGACCTCGATGTTGCAACAGAAACTATTGCCTCTGTCTTTTCCAGCACATTAGACTCAGTTGCTCCTTTGCGTTTAAAAAAGATTAAGGAAATTAATCCAATGCCATGGTACAATGACCACACTCGGGCCCTAAAGTTAGCAGCCAGAAAAATGGAGCGCAGCTGGAAGAAATCAAAACTAGAAGTATTTCGTATTTCGTGGAGAGAGAGAATGATTGAGTACAGAAAGGCCTTAAAATCTGCTAGATCTGCCTATTTTTCAAAACTCTTAGAAGAAAATAAACACAACCCTAGGTATTTATTTGATACAGTGGCTAAATTAACAAGAAATAAAGCTTCAACTTCTGATGTTTCCAAAGAGCACAGCAGTAATGACTTTATGAACTTCTTTACTTGCAAGATTGATAATATTAGAGAAAAAATAATAACCATGCAACCGTCTACTACAGTATCGTGTCAGATAGTGCATTGTAGTGTCCCTGAGGAAAAATTCAATTCATTTACTGCTTTAGGAGAGGAAGAATTGTCTAAACTTGTTAAATCATCAAAATCAACAACATGTATGTTAGACCCTATACCGACTAAGCTATTGAAAGAAATGCTTCCAGAGGTCATAGACCCTCTTCTCAATATCGTCAATTCATCTTTATCATTAGGATACGTACCAAAAACTTTTAAGCTGGCTATTATTAAACCTCTTATTAAAAAACCACAACTTGATCCTAGAGAATTAGTCAATTACAGGCCGATCTCAAATCTCACTTTTCTGTCAAAAATACTAGAAAAGGCAGTATCATCACAGCTATGTTCCTTTTTAGAAAGAAATGGTATCTGTGAGGATTTCCAGTCAGGATTTAGACCGTACCATAGTACTGAGACTGCTCTCATTAGAGTTACTAATGATTTGCTCTTATCATCAGATCGTGGTTGTATCTCTCTATTAGTGTTACTGGATCTTAGTGCAGCATTTGACACTATTGATCACAATATTCTTTTAAATAGACTCGAAAATTATGTTGGCATTAGTGGAATTGCATTGTCATGGTTCAAATCATACTTATCTGACCGTTATCAGTTTGTAGTAGTAAACGAAGACATGTCATATCGATCACAAGTTCAATATGGAGTACCACAAGGCTCAGTACTAGGACCGTTACTGTTCACTCTGTACATGCTACCCTTGGGAGATATCATTAGGAAGCATGGCGTTAGTTTTCACTGTTACGCTGATGATACTCAGCTCTATATTTCTTCGCGCCCTGACGAAACTTCGAACCAATTCACAAAATTAACGGAGTGCATAGCTGATATAAAAAATTGGATGACCAGTAATTTCCTACTACTAAATTCAGAAAAAACAGAGATTCTAATTTTTGGACCAAAAACTTCTTCACGTAATAACCTAGAATATTGTCTAACACTTGATGGCTGCTCTGTTAAGTCTTCGTCGTCAGTTAGGAACCTAGGTGTGCTCTTTGATACCAATCTTTCATTTGAAGGCCATGTTACTAGCATCTGTAAAACCGCATTCTTCCATCTTAAAAATATATCTAAACTACGACATATGCTCTCAATGAAAAATGCAGAACAGTTAGTTCATGCGTTCATGACCTCAAGGCTAGATTACTGTAACGCTCTACTGGGTGGTTGTTCTGCTCGCCTGATAAATAAACTACAGCTCGTACAAAATGCAGCAGCTAGAGTTCTTACTAGAACCAGGAAGTATGACCATATTAGCCCAGTTCTGTCAACACTGCATTGGCTTCCTGTTAAACATCGTATAGATTTTAAAATCTTGCTAATTACTTACAAAGCACTAAATGGTTTAGCTCCCCAGTACCTGAGCGAGCTCCTAATTCATTATAGTCCTTCACGTCTATTGCGATCTCAGAATTCAGGCCAGCTGATAATACCTAGAATATCAAAATCAACCGCAGGCGGTAGATCCTTCTCCTATTTGGCACCTAAACTCTGGAACAATCTTCCTAGCATTGTTCAGGAAGCAGACACACTCTGTCAGTTTAAATCTAGACTAAAAACGCATTTCTTTAACCTGGCATACACATAACACATTACCAATTTATATTTTCAAATCTGTTAAAGGATTATTAGGCTGCATAAATTAGGTCAGCCGGAACCGGGAACACTTCCTATAACACCTGATGTACTCGTTACATCAGAAGAAGAATGGCATCTACGCTAATATTAGTCTTTCTGTTTATCCCGAGGTTCACCGTAGTCAACCGGATCCGGGCCGTATCCAGGTGAGACCAAGGACCTGCACCTTGACACGACCACAACGCAGCCCTGAAGTATCAGCAGAGATTGAGTCAACTAGATCATCCCCTGTGAAGGCCTCATCGACACGACAGCCACGACACAGTTCCTCAACAACCGTCCATACCGGCGTGATGAATACGATCCTCAATTGGATGGAACTGAAATAAATACTTTTAATGTTGCGATCCTATTGGACTTATGATAGCAACCTGAATTGTAACAAAGCACTGTTGGCCAGAGGAGAACTGGCACCCCGACTAAGCCTGGTTTCTCCCAAGGTTTTTTTCTCCATTTTAACACCAATTTGCCACTTGTCTGCCACCTGATGTCACCTGATGGAGTTTGGGTTCCTTGCCGCTGTCGCCTCTGGCTTGCTTAGTTGGGGACACTTGACTTGACATTTTGATATTCAACAGTGCTTTTGATCTGCCTGCATTGACACTATTCTTTAAGAGCTGCTGTGCAGTCAAACAATGTACCAGTTATCAATGTAAAGCTGCTTTGACACAATCTACATTGTAAAAAGCGCTATATAAATAAAGGTGACTTGACTTGACTTGGTTGACATTGAAGAGATAAACAGTATTCACAGCAGATTTAGCAGAGTAAAGAACAATTTTCCAAGCATCCAACAGACATCTGACACCAAAAAGGCAACTAATAAAGAAGTAAGCCAAATGATATGACACCTCAATGGATATTTACAGTAATGGATGTCTTTATTTTTTATTTTTATTGTTTTTTATTTTTAGACTGAGGATCTATCTGTAATCCAAGACATATACCAAAAGAGACAAAGGTCTGAAGAGGTAAATAGAATAATCTTCAGGATTTAAGAATAGGTCAAAGTATACTGTTATTAAATAAGTGCATGTGTTTTTGTGGATAGAGTGAATCAGGAGAAGATGAATACAGCATAGGGATCCACTTGGAGAAAATGAGAACAGAATGCTTGAAGGAGACACCAAATGTCCGCCTTTTACAAGACTGCATGGCACGGACAAGGAATGAGAGGGCAGATTACATGAAACATCACTCCACAAAAGAAATACTATCACGATTTCCAGCCCTTAAAATCCCCTCAATTGTGAGTAGAATTGTATTCAAAATTATGACTTCAAAGCCATGAACATTTGAAAGTTTTTTTTAAATATATATATATTTTTTTTTAATAGCTTGTGTTAGAGTTTGAAAGCATACTTGATGCAAACATTAAAAAAAACATCCTGAAAAATCTGGACCTGGTGGCACAGAAAGTCATTAATGAGTGCCACAGAAGAGAAGTTGGGGTGGAAATTTGTGCTGAGTTGGCTGAAGCGAAAAAACTAATGTTGATTTGGCACACAAAGGCATATGATGAAAATGTAATTAATCTCTGTTTTTATGTATAATAAATATACAATTCACAATTAACACTAACATATAATATAATATCCATGGATATTTTCACAATTTTATATTTAAAGTCTCTCAATGGCTGCTGCTATCCTGCTGCTTCCACTTTTATTCAAGGAGAGTCTGAGATCTCTATATTTTATCAATGAGGTATAGTAAACATATATATATATATATATATATATATATATAATCATGAATGGTATTTTAACTGCTTTATATCATTATACCTTACATTATCTGTTCTTTGTTTAGGAACCCCATACACCCAACCCTGTGGGACGTGCCTTGGATGACGAGTCTCTTCTAGAAATATTGATGGAAGGGGAGAAGGTCTGTGAAGTGGATGATCTGACCATGGCTCTTGTTCTGATGGCAATACACTTCATATTTTAACATAGAATATGCTGCAAAGATGAGAAACACCCTGAAATTTGTTGAAAGGTTTTTAATGTGCCATTACGCAGAGACCAAAATACCACCCACAGTGATTAAAATGGCCATTTTTTTTGTTTGATTAAATGTACATATGTGTGTGTGTGTGTTGGGGGGGGGGGGGGGGGGGGGGGGGGGGTAAATACCTGGAATGGGTTGTTGTGAACATTCATTTTTTTCCAAAATATTCCAAATATATATAAATATATAACCAAAATACCACCCACAGTGATTAAAATGGCCAGTTTTTTGTTTGACTGAATGTATTGTAGGGGGAAGTGGGTAAATAATATTTTCTCCCCTAAATATTGTGAATAATCAGATTTTTTTTCATGAAAGAGAATATTCTATATTAGTTTCAATAAGTCTTAATTGGTACTTTGTGTCCTGTGCTCAAATTTGTATATGCCTATATGAAATAAATAATTCATGAAGAATAATAGGTTGTGTCTGTGTTGTGAATTGGGATTAAAGTAGTAATGTATAATAATAATAATAATAATAATAAATAACTTACATACATGCATACCAAAAGGGTGTCTAAAAAGGTTCAAAATGGAACCAATGCTGTTCATTAATGCACCTTTAAGGGAAGGTTCCAATTAGAACCTTTTCAAAAAGGTTCAAAAACAAACCTTTAAGGTTCCCCCACAGTTGCAATTTCCAGGAACCTCAAAAGGTTAATTTTTGAACCTTTCCTTCTTAGAGTATACTAAATAAAAAATAACATGCATTTTGTATTATCTCCCCTATTTTGTTAAAATTATTAACATTTTCACAGATTCTGGTTCACATACTTTTTCTTGCAACTGTATTTCTGGCCCAAGAGCACTTGATCTTGAACTTTCTATACATTTACTCATTTACTCCTAATGTTACTTCAGCCATACAGAAGTCCATATTAGAGCAACTGAACTTATTTCTGGCAAATTAGTCCTCAATCCTGAACTTTTTATACAAACTTACATCACATTGACTCCTTGTGATGATATGTTAGCTATAGAGTATTGCATATTTGACCTAATGAACATATTTCTAGGAAATCAGTACTCGATCTTGAACTTTCAATATATACTCATTGACTCCTGATGTTACATCAGACAGACCGTAGTACATATTGGGCATAAAGAACATGTTTTTGGCTCAAGAGCACTTGATCTTGAATTTCCATTTTAAACCTTCTTAAATGTTTTTGTCCCAAGAGTCCTCGATCATGAATTTTCTATGCATACTCTTTGCCTCACTCTGATGTTACTTCAGGATTCTTTGGCCAAAAATATGTAGGTCAAATATGGACTTCTGCATGAAGTTCATGATCAAGGTCTCTTTTGCCAAAAGTATGTTCAGTAGGTAAATTTTAGTCTACTGTCTGGCTGATGTAACATCTGAAGGAGTCAATGATGTATTGTTCATGTTCAGGGACTCTTTGGCCAAAAATATTTTCAATTGTTCAAATATGGACTTTTTTATGGCTGATGTCAAATCAGAAGGAGTCTATGAGTACAAACATTTCAAGATTAAGTTCTCTTTGGCCAGAAATATGTTCGCTTATTAAAATATGGACTTCTGTCTGGCTGATGTAACATCTGAAGGTGTTTTTGTATGTATAGAATGTATAGTAAGTTCGTGTTCAGGGAATCTTTAGCCAGAAATATTTTCAGTTTGTCAAATATGGACTACTGTCTGTCTGATGTAACATCTGAAAGGGGCAAAAAGAATGTATAGACAGTTCAAGATCAAGATCAAATATGGACTGCTGTATGGCTGATTTAACATCAGAAGGAGTCTTTAAGAATGTATAATAAGTTAATTTTCTGGGACTCGCTAGCCAGAAATATGTTTAGTTTACCAAATATGGACTACAATTTTGCTGATTTAACATAAGATTAATGTCAATGAATGGAATCTTCTCTATGGCTGATAACATCCAAAAGGGGCAAAGGAAATGTATAGAAAGTTAATGAGTTAAAGTACTCTTTGGCCAGAAATATGTTCAGTAGGCCAAATATGGACTTTTTTGTGGCTGATTTAACATCAGAAGGAGTCTATGATTATGTAAAGTAAGTTCTTGTTCAGCGTCTCTTTGGCCAGAAAGGTTTTCTGTTGGTCAAATATGGACTTCTGCATGGCTAATATAACAACAGAAGTAGTTCTTAGGACAGAAAAAATCCATCATCAAATCCATATCCATCAAATATGCAATAATCTATGGCTGACGTATCATGCAAAGTAGTCAATTTGTATTTAAATAAAGTTCATAACTGATGACTAATTTTCCAGAAAAATGTTCAGTAGGTTAAACATGGGCCCATATATGGCAAAAGTAACATCAAAGTAAGGCAATGAGTATGTATAGAAAGTTCATGATCAAGGACTCAGAAATATGTTAATTTTTGTCAAATTTGGACTGTCTGTCCAATTTTGTCAAAATTAGTCTGTCTGATGTAACATCAAAAGAGTCAATGAGTATGTATAAAAAGTTCATGACTGAGGACTAATTTTCCATAAATATGTTCAGTATGTCATACATGGCTGGTTACGTATGTAAGGGAACGAGACGCTGCGTCCGATAGGATCGCTTTGGGAATGCCCCCAGCGTGATAGCGTCTGATGCACGTCTGTCAACTAGTCCAATGGCGAGAGTGAACGTCACGGGCGGGTGACGTCACGGCCAGGAAGGGATAAATACACATCCGGCGAGACCGGCTTCAGCTCAAATTGCCGAAGCAAATCGATCACAGGGATGCAGGGAGTATGGCAACACGACGCAGCATCTCGTTCCCTTTCTCAGGGAACTATGGTTACATACGTAACCTGAGACGTTCCCTTTCGAGGGAACTCGCGCTGCGTCCGATAGGATCGCTTTGAGAACGATGTACCAAAAACGCCATATTCACAAATACCTGTCTGTGTGAAACTCTGGCACACTTAAGACAGCAAAACCAATGATCCTGGAGCCGCGCCCACACAAATGTGAGAGGCGAGGACCAACCGGCTACACTGCAGATCTCTTTGAGGGAAACCCCTGAAATTAAGGCCTTGGAGGCCGCCATACTCGCCATGCTCGCACTGGACACAGCAGATTCAGTTTCTCCTGGTCTGGGGTAACAAATGGAGGAAGGCAAAAGGCTTGCAACACTATAGGCCTCGGAACGTTAGTCAAAACCTTCGGAATATACCCAGGTTTGGGGTAAAGGAAGGCTTTGACCATCCCCGGTGCAAACTCAAGACAAGTTGGGGACACTGAAAGGGCCTGAAGGTCTCCTACTCTCTTAAGGGGTGAGATGGCAAGAAGGAAGACAGTCTTAAGTGTCAGGAACTTATCTGAGACTGACTCAAGTGGCTCAAATGGAGCTGTAGATAGGCCTTCTAACACAATAGCCAAATCCCAGGCAGGGACCCTCGTGCGCATCGCAGGCCTCAGCCTCTGGGTGCCACGGAGGAAACGAATAACTAATGGGTTTTTCCCAACAGTAGTACCATCCACATGGGCATGGTAAGCAGATATAGTTGAAACATACACCTTAAGTGTAGATGGGGTCAACCCAGATGAGAAGCAGCACTGTAGGAACTCAAGTACTGAACCTATCGGGTAGTAGACTGGATCCAACTGTCATTCTTGACACCAGGAAGTGAAAAGTTTCCGCTCTAGAGTGAAGAATGGTCTCTACAACCTCAGTTGAGAGACCAGCCTCTATGAGTTTGGCGCCCTCAGAGGCCAAACCCACAGATTCAACATTTCTGGACGGGGATGACATTTCATCCCCACAGATTCCACATTTCATGCCCCCCGCCTGAGACAGGATCTTCCAAGATGAGCCATCGAGAGGAGCTATCAGGTCCGAAAACCATATTCGGCTCGGCCAGTGAGGTGCTACTAGCAGTAGACTTATCCCTTAATCATTTTCCCTTAATGATTTTAGCAAATGGCTGCAATATAACAAAGAGTGAAAAATTTAAGGGGGTCTGAATACTTTCCGTACCCACTGTATGTGTAAAACAACGTCAATGAAATTGACCTATATTTATGGCCTTGCGTGACGTCATTGGAATGCGTCGTAGGCGAGGCTATAATTAGATGAACCGCAGGTGCATCAACAGATATTTTGTCTGAAGAGCAGTCCTGGGACATCCCAGTGCGGCAATGAAGCGCAGCTTTTCGTTCCCGCCTTTTTAGGGAACAGGGTTGCAGGGCGTTCCCTTTCAAAGGCTACACTCCAAGCTGCGCTTTATCAGCGATATGGGAACGAGAATACCCACGCCACGCACTGTGTGTCCGGACCCCCTGGCTGTGAAGTGTGTCACAAAGCGCAGAGAGTCTCAGACACTAGCTTGCGATGTTGACTCAAGGACGCAAGAGCCTGGAGTAACATGAACATCCAAACTATAAAACCTTATGAATGTGTGTGATGAGGACCAGCCTGCCGCATTACAAACATTTTGTAAGGAGGCGTCCCCCACCAAAGCTCTAGAAGAGGCAACCCCCCTGGTGGAATGAGCCCTGATGCCTTTTGGCGAAGTGTGACCACCATAGGCAAGGGCAATAGCATCTCTTACCCATGGTCTGTTTCGTGGCGGCCGCACCTCTGTTATGACCGCCATGACAGACAAACAGTTGCTCTGACTTACGCCACTGGCTAGTGCGGTGGACGTAGGTCTGAAGAGCACAGACTGGACACAGTCTGTGAAGTCTCTCCTGATCCGGCATTGTGAACGGCGGAGGGCAGAAGTTCCTCAAGAGTGACTGGATGCAAGGTCGAGAAAGGTACCTTCAGCAGATAGTCAGGATGAGGATGCAAAATAGCTTTCACCATTCCTGGGGCAAAGTCTAAGCAGGATGGCACAATGGACAGAGGCTGCAAGTCCCCAATTCTCTTAAGAGAAGTTATAGCCATTAGGAAAACCATTTTCAGAGTTAACAGCTTGTCAGAAACTGACTCTAACGGTTCAAAGGGGGTCTCAACCAGGCCCTCTAGGACTATTGCTAGGTCCCATGAAGGGATCCTGGTTCTAGAAGGAGGCTTAAGCCGCCTAGCTACTCGAACGACGCGAGAGAGCAAGGGACCCCGTCAATCAGAGTGTGGCAGGCCAAAAGAGCGGCCACATAAACCCTGAGAGTGGCGGGGCATGTGCCTGTTGATAATTTTCCCTGCAGAAAATCCAGAACTGTAGCAATCTGGCAGTTAACCGAATCTGCATTGTGTGCAATACCCCATCTTTCAAAGACACCCCATTTGTTGGCATAACTTGATCTAGTGGAGGGAGCCCTAGCATTTAAAATGGTCTCAATAACATCAGGCTAAAGCCCTGTGTCTCTCAGTTGGTTCCCCTCAGGGGCTAAAAAAAGGTTTCCACAGGGGATGAAATATTGTCCCCTGCACCTGAGACAGAAGGTCCCTCTTCTTCGGTATTGCCAATGGCGAGCCGTCGAGGAGAGATGTTATCTCCGAGAACCATATTTCATGCAGCCAATGCATATCAGTAAAAGCCAAGTCCCTTGTTGGCGAGCTTTGGCTAGAACTCCTGGGAGCCCAGAAACCGGAGGAAACGCATGCAGGTGCATTCTGGGCCACGTATGCACATCACATCCAGACCCAAGGGGAGCTGGGTGACTCCGAAAGAAATAGAGTGGACATTGCGCTGCCTGTTGGGGGGCGAAGAGGTCCATCTCTGTTTTATAAAATCGTTACCAGATTTGTTTGACTACCTCGGGTGGAGTTTCTACTCCCCTGTCGGTATGCTCTGTCTGGACAGATATCTGGGGATATAAATCGCCCTGAGGGACAGGAACTTGTCCTGAGCCCAGAGCAGAATGTGCTGCACTAGCCTGTCTAGACGTCGCAAACGCAGTCCACCCTGCCGATTCGTATTATTTTGTGCCGATTCACAAAGTGATGAAGGAAGGAAAGAGTTTAAGCAGAGCTGCTTCACTTCACTTCACAGTATGGTCTCTGAAGACAAAAGACCTGTTGATGCACCTGCGGTTCATCTAATTATAGCCTCGTCTACGACGAATTCCAATGACGTCACGTAAGGCTATAAAATGGCATTAGGAAAATGGCTATCAATTTCATTTTATTATAGCCATTAGGAAAATGGCTATCAACGTCAATTTCATTGACGTTGTTTAACACAAATATTCACAGCTGGTCACGACTAAAGATGTTCCCATAGCGCTGATAAAGCGCAGCTTGGAGTGTAGCCTTTGAAAGAGAACGAGTCGATAAGTGTGTATAGAAAGTTCAAGATCCAGTACTCTTTGGCCAGAATGTTGTTCAGTAGGTCAAATATGGACTTCTGAATAACTGTTGTAACACCAGAAAGAGGCAATGAGTTCAAAGATCAAGAAAGTTCAAGATCGAGTACTTTTTGGCCATAAATATGTTCACTTGGTCAAATGTGGACTACTGTATGGCTGACTTATCATTAGAAGGAGTTAATGAGTATGCATAGAAAGTTCATGATCGACGATATTTGGGCCAGAAATGTTCAGTAGGTTAAATATGGACTTCTGTATGGCTGATGTAACATCAAACAGAGGCAAAAAGAATGAATAGACATTGCTGGCAAAGAGTACTTGATCTTGAACTATGTTCAGTAGGTCAAATATGGACTGCAGTATGGCTGATTTAACATCAGAAGGAGTCTTTAAGAATGTATAATAAGTTAATTTTCAGGGATTCTTTAGCCAGAAATATGTTTAGTTTATCAAACATGGAATACAATTCTGCTGATTTAACATCAAAAGAAGCCAATGAATGGAATCTTCTGTATGGCTGATAACATCCGAAAGGGGCAAAGGAAATGTATAGAAAGATGATGATTGAGTACTCTTTGGCCAGAAATATGTTCAGTAGGTCAAATATGCAATACTCTATGGCTGACTTGTCAGCAGAAGGAGTCAATAGTAATGGATAAAAAGTTCAAGATCAAGTACCCATTGGCCAGAAATATGTTCAGTAGGTCTAATATGCAATACTCTATGGCTGACGTATCATCAGAAGCAGTCAATGAGTATATATAAAAAGTTCATGTTTGTGGACTAATTTTTCAGAAATATGTTCAGTAGGTCATACATGGGCTCATGTATGGCTGAAGTAACATCAGTCAATGAGTATGTATAGAAAGTTCATGATTGAGGACTAATTTACTAGAAATTTGTTTAGTAGTTCTAATATTGACTTCTGTATGGGTGAAGTAACATCAGATGGAGTGAATAGAAATGTATAAAAAGTTCAGATTCAAATTCTCTTGGGCCAGAAATATATCCATTAGGTCAAACATGCAGTCCTCTATGGCTGAGGTTTCATCAGAAGAAGTCAATGTGAATGTATAAAACGTTCATGATTGAGGACTAATTTGCCAGAAATATGTTCAGAAATTCAAACATGGGCTCATGTATGGATGATGTGACATCAGAAGGCTTCAATGAGTATATATGTAAATAGTTCAATATTAAATACTGTTTGGTCAGAAATATGTTCTATCAGCCAAATATGGACCACTGTCTGTACTGATCTAACATCAGATGGAGGCAATGGGTATGTATAGAAAGTTCATGACTGAGGACTCAGAAGTACAGTAGTGCCAGAAATATGTCCATAAGGTCAAATATGCAATACTCTATGGCTGACGTAAAAGGAGTCAAAAGTTCAAGATCGAGTACTCTTAAGCCAGAAATATGTCCATTAAGTCAAATATGCAATACTATATGGCTGACATATCATCAGAAGCAGTCAATTTGTATGTATAAAAAGTTCATGTTTGAGAAATAATTTTCCAGAAATATGTTCAGTAGGTCATACATGGACTCATGTATGGCTGATGTTACATCAGAGTGACTCAATGAGTATGTATAGAAATTTCATGACTGAGGACTGATTTGACAGGAATATGTCCATTAGGTCAAATATGCAATACTATATGGCCAACGTATCATCAGAATGAGTCAATAGTAATGTTTAGAAAGTTCATGATCAAGGACTCTTGGGACAGAAAAAAATTAAGTAGGTCTAATACTGACTATTGTTCTTCTGATGAAACATCAGAAGGAGTCAATGAACATGTATGGAAAGTTCTATATCGAGTACTCTTGGGCCAGAATAACTTTGAACATATGTTCAATATGCCAAATATGGACTCCTGTTTGATGCAACATTAGAAGGAGTCAATGAGTCTCCAAAAGAAAGTTCAAGATCGAGTACTCTTGGGCCAGAAATATGTTCATGATGTCAAACATGGACTACTGACTGTCTGATTTAACATTAGAAGGAGTCAATGAGTCTGTACAGAAAGTTCATGAACGAGGTCTCTTGGGTTAAAAATATGTTCAGTAGGTCAAATATGGACTTCTATATGGCCAATGTGACATCGGAAGGCTTCAATGAGTATGTGTAAAAAGTTCAATATCAAATACTGTTTGGTCAGAAATATGTTCTGTCAGCCAAATATGGACTACTATCTGTACTGATCTGACAGATGGGGTCAATGGGTATGTACAGAAAGTTCATGACTGAGGACCTATTTTATAACATCAGAAGGAGTCATTGATATATATTTAAAGTTCAAGATTGAGTACTTTTAGGCTAGAAATATGTTCATTTTGTCAAATATGAATTACTATCTGTCTGATGTAAAATAGGAAGTCAATGAGACAGTAAAGAAAGTTCAAGCTCATGTACTCTTGGACCGGAAATATGTTCATTATGTCAAATATGGACTACTGTCTGACTGATGTAACATTAAAAGGAGTCAATGAGTCAGTAAAAAAGGTCATGAACAAGGACTCTTGGGTCAGAAATATATTCAGTAGGTCAAATATGGACTTCTATATGTCTGATGTGACATCAGAAGGCTTCAATGAGAATATGTAAAAAGTTCAATATCAAATACTGTTTTGGTCAGAAAAATGTTCTGTCAGCCAATTATAGACTTCTGTCTGTACTGAGCTAACATCATATGGAGTCAATGGGTATATATAGAAAGTTCATGACTAAGGATTCGTTTGCCAGAAATATGTCCATTAAGTCAAATATGCAATGCTCTATGGCTGATGCATCATCAGAAGGAGTCAAGTTACATTTGTAAAAAGTTCATGATTGAGGACTAATTTTCCAGAAATATATTCAGTATTCAGTGGGCTCATGTATTGCTGAAGTAATATCAGAGTGAGTCAATGAGTATGTATAGAAAGTTCATGATTGAGCACTAATTTGCCAAAAATATGTTCAGTGGGTCTAATATTGACTTCTGTATGGGTGAAGTAACATCAGAAGGAGTGAAAATAAACAGTTCAGATTCAAATAAAATTGGGCCAGAAATACATCCATTAGGTCAAATATGCAATCCTCTATGACTGATGTATCATCCGAAGAAGTCGGTGTATGTTATGAAAAGTTCATGATTGAGGACTAATTTTCCAGAAATGTGTTCAGAAAGTCAAACATGGGCTCATGTATAGCTGAAGTAACATCATACTGAGGCAGTGAGTTCATGATCAAGGACTCTTGGGACAGGGAAAATTTAAGTAGGTCTAATATGGACTACTGTTCTTCTGATGTAACATCAGGAGGAGTCATTGATATATATCAATCTTAAAGTTCAAGATTGAGTACTCTTAGGCTAGAAATATGTTCATTTTGTCAAATATGGATTACTGTCTGTCTGATGTAAAATAAGAAGTCAATGGAGACAGTAAAGAAAGTTCAAGCTAAAGTACTCTTCGACCAGAAATATGTTCATTATGTCAAATATGGACTACTGTCTGACTGATGTAACGTTAAAAGGATTCAATGAGTCAGTAAAAAAGGTCATGAACGAGGACTCTTGGGTCAGAAATATATTCAGTAGGTCAAATATGGACTTCTATATGGCTAATGTGACATCAGAAGGCTTCAATGAGAATATGTAAAAAGTTCAATATCAAATACTGTTTGGTCAGAAAAATGTTCTGTCAGCCAAATATGGACTACTGTCTGTACTGATTTAACATCATATGTAGTCAATGGGTATACATAGAAAGTTCATGACAAAGGATTCATTTGCCAGAAATATGTCCATTAGGTCAAATATGCAATAATCTGTGGCTGACGTATCAGAAGGAGTCAAGTTACATGTGTAAAAACTTCATGATTGAGGACTAATTTTCCAGAAATATATTCAGTAGGTCATATATGGGCTCATGTACGGCTGAAGTAACGTTAGAGTGAGTCAATGAGTATGTATAGAACGATTGAGGACTAATTTGCCAGAAATATGTTCAGTGGGTCTAATATCGACTTCTGTATGGGTGAAGTAACATCAGAAGGAGTGAATAGAAATGTATAAAAAGTTCAGATTCGAAAAATCTTGGGCCAGAAATATATCCATTAGGTCAAATATGCAATCCTCTATGGCTGACGTATCATCAGAAGAAGCCAATGTATAAAAAGTTCATGACTGAGGACTAATTTTCCAGAAATGTCAAACATGGGCTCATGTAGGGCTGAAGTAACATCATAGTGAGGCAATGTGTATGTATAGAAAGTTTATGATCAAGGACTCTTGTGACAGAAAAAAATTATGTAGATCTAATATGGACTACTGTTCTTCTGATGTAACTTCAGGAGTCAATGAATATATATGGAGAGTTCAAGATTAAGTACTCTTGGGCCAGAAATATGTTCATTATGTCAAATATGGATTACTGTCTGTCTGATGTAATATTAGAAGGAGTCAATGAGTCTGTATAGAAAGTTCATGAATGAGGACTCCTGGGTCAGAAATATGTTCTATATGTCAAATGTGAACTTCTTTATGGATGAGGTGACATAAGAAGGCTTCAATATAAAAAGTTCAATACCAAATACTGTTTGGTCAGGAATATGTTCTGTCAGCCGAAGATGGACTACTGTCGGTACTGATCTAACATCAGATGGAGTCAATGGGTATGTATAGAAAGTTCATGACTGAGGACTAATTTTCCAGAAATATGTCCATTAGGTCAAATATGCAATACACTAGGGCTGACATATCATCAAAAGGAGTCAAAAGTTATGTATAAAAAGTTCAAGATCGAGTACTCTTTGGCCAGAAATATGTCCATTAAGTCAAATATGCAGTTCTCTAGGGCTGACGTATCATCAGAAGCAGTCAATTTGTATGTATAAAAAGTTCATGTTTGAGGACTAATTTGCCAGAAATATGTTCAGTAGGTCTAAAATTGAATTAACATCAGCAGGAGTGAAGAGAAATGTATAAAAAGTTCAAAGTCAAATAATCTCTGGGCCAGAAATATATCAATTAGGTCAAATATGTAATACTCTATGGCTGAAGTAACATCAGAGTGAGTCAATGTGTATGTATAAAAAGTTCATGACTGAATTTTCCATAAATGTCTTTAGAAAGTCAGACATGGGCTCATGTAGGGCTGAAGTAACATCATAGTGAGGCAATGAGTATGTATAGAAAGTTCATGATCAAGGACTCTTGGGACAGGGGAAATTTAAGTAGGTCTAATATGGACTACTGTTCTTCTGCTATAACATCAGAAGGAATCATTGATATAATACGGAAAGTTCATGAACGAGGACTTTTGGGTCAGAAATATGTTCTGTATGTCAAATATGAAATTCTATATGGATGCAGTGACATCAGAAGGCTTCAATGAGCATATGTAAAAAGTTCAATATCAAATACTGTTTGGTCAGAAATATGTTCTGTAGCCAAATATGGACCACTGTCTGTCCTGATCTGTTATCAGATGGAGTCAATGGTTATGTAAAAAGTTCATGACTGAGGACTAGTTTGCCAGACATATGTCCGTTAGGTAAAATATGCAATACTCTATGGCTGACATATGATCAAAAGGAGTCAATGGTTATGTATAAAAAGTTCATGACTGAATTTTAAATAAATGTCTTTAGAAAGTCAAACATGGGCTCATGTAGGGCTGAAGTAACATCATAGTTAGGAAATAATACGGAAAGTTCATGAACGAGGACTCTTGGGTCAGAAATATGTTCTGTATGTCAAATATGAAATTAAATATAGATGCAGTGACATCAGAAGGCTTCAATGAGAATATGTAAAAAGTTCAATATTAAATACTGTTTGGTCACAAATATGTTATGTAGCCAAATATGGACCACTGTCTGTCCTGATCTAACATCAGATGGAGTCAATGGTTATGTACAGAAAGTTCATGACTGAGGACTAGTTTGCCAGAAATATGTCCATTAGGTCAAATATGCAATACTTTATGGCTGACGCATGTTCAGTAGGTAATACATGGGCTCATGTATGGCTGAAGTAACATCAGAGTGAGCCAATGAGTATGTATAGAAAGTTCATAATTTGCCAGAAAAATGTTCAGTAATATTGACTTCTGTATGGGTGAAGTAACATCAGAAGGAGTGAATAGAAATGTATAAAAAGTTCAGATTCGAATAATCATGGGCCAGAAATAAATCCATTTGGTGTAAATATGTATAGATGGTACATCTATGGCTGATGTACCATCAGAAGCAGTCAATTTGTACGTATAAAAAGTTCATGATCGAGGACTAATTTTACAGAAATAAGTTCAGAAAGTCAAACATGGGCTCATGTATAGCTGAAGTAACATCATAGTGAGGCAGTGAGTTCATGATCAAGCACTCTTGGGACAGGTAAAATTTAAGTAGGTCTAATATGGACTACTGTTCTTCTGATGTAACATCAGAAGGAGTCATTGATATATATATTTAAAGTTCAAGATTGAGTACTCTTAGGCTAGAAATATGTTCATTTTGTCAAATATGGATTACTGTCTGTCTGATGTAAAATAAGAAGTCAATGGAGACAGTAAAGAAAGTTCAAGCTAAAGTACTCTTCGACCAGAAATATGTTCATTATGTCAAATATGGACTACTGTCTGACTGATGTAACGTTAAAAGGATTCAATGAGTCAGTAAAAAAGGTCATGAACGAGGACTCTTGGGTCAGAAATATATTCAGTAGGTCAAATATGGACTTCTATATGGCTAATGTGACATCAGAAGGCTTCAATGAGAATATGTAAAAAGTTCAATATCAAATACTGTTTGGTCAGAAAAATGTTCTGTCAGCCAAATATGGACTACTGTCTGTACTGATCTAACATCATATGTAGTCAATGGGTATGCATAGAAAGTTCATGACAAGGATTCATTTGCCAGAAATATGTCCATTAAGTCAAATATGCAATAACCTATGGCTGACGTATCAGAAGGAGTCAAGTTACATGTGTAAAAAGTTTATGTTTGAGGACTAATTTTCCAGAAATATATTCAGTAGGTCATATATGAGCTCATGTACGGCTGAAGTAACATCAGAGTGAGTCAATAAGTATGTATAGAACGTTCATGATTGAAGACTAATTTTGCCAGAAATATGTTCAGTGGGTCTAATATCAACTTCTGTATGGGTGAAGTAACATCAGAAGGAGTGAATAGAAATGTATAAAAAGTTCAGATTCGAAAAATCTTGGGCCAGAAATATATCCATTAGGTTAAATATGCAGTCCTCTATGGCTGAAGTAGAGGACTAATTTTCCAGAAATGTCAAACATGGGCTCATGTAGGGCTGATGTAACATCATAGTGAGGCAATGTGTATGTATAGAAAGTTTATGATCAAGGACTCTTGTGACAGAAAAAAATTATGTAGGTCTAATATGGACTACTGTTCTTCTGATGTAACTTCAGGAGTCAATGAATATATATGGAAAGTTCAAGATTGAGTACTCTTGGGCCAGAAATATGTTCATTATGTCAAATATGGATTACTGTCTGTCTGATGTAATATTAGAAGGAGTCAATGAGTCTGTATAGAAAGTTCATGAATGAGGACTCCTGGGTCAGAAATATGTTCTGTATGTCAAATATGAACTTCTTTATGGATGAGGTGACATCAGTAAGCTTCAATGTAAAAAGTTACCAAATACTGTTTGGTCAGGAATATGTTCTGTCAGCCAAAGATTACTGTACGGACTACTGTCTGTACTGATCTAACATCAGATGGAGTAAATGGGTATGTATAGAAAGTTCATGACTGAGGACTAATTTTCCAGAAATATGTCCATTAGGTCAAAATATGCAATACATTAGGCCTGACATATCATCAAAAGGAGTCTAAAGTTATGTATAAAAAGTTCAAGATCGAGTACTCTTTGGCCAGAAATATGTCCATTAAGTCAAATATGCAGTTCTCTAGGGCTGACGTATCATCAGAAGCAGTCAATTTGTATGTATAAAAAGTTCATGTTTGAGGACTAATTTGCCAGAAATATGTTCAGTAGGTCTAAAATTGACCTGCATGGGTGAATTAACATCAGAAGGAGTGAATAGAAATTCATGACTGAATTTTCCATAAATGTCTTTAGAAAGTCAAACATGGGCTCGTGTAGGGCTGAAGTAACATCATAGTGAAGCAATGAGTATGTATAGAAAGTTCATGATCAAGGACTCTTGGGACAGGGGAAATTTAAGTATGTCTAATATGGACTACTGTTTTCTGATATAACATCAGAAGGAATCATTGATATATATGGAAAGTTCATGAACGAGGACTAGTTTGCCAGAAATATGTCCATTAGGTCAAATATGCAATACATTATGGCTGACGCATGTTCAGTAGATTATACATGGGCTCATGTATGGCTGAAGTAACATCAGAGTGAGCCAATGAGTATGTATAGAAAGTTCATAATTGATGACTAAATTTGCCAGAAAAATGTTCAGTAATATTGACTTCTGTATGGGTGATGTAACATCAGAAGGAGTGAATAGAAATGTATAAAAAGATCAGATTCGAATAATCATGGGCCAGAAATAAATCCCTTAGGTCAAATATGTAATACTCTATGGCTGACGTATCATCAGAAGCAGTCAGTTTGTATGTATAAAAAGTTCATGATCGAGGACTAATTTTACAGAAATTAGTTCAGAAGGTCAAACATGGGCTCAAGTATGGCTGAAGTAATGGCACAGTGAGGCAATGAGAACGTATAGAAAGTTCATGATCAAGGACTCTTGGAACAGAAAAAAATAAAGAAGGTCTAAAATGGACTACTGTTCTTCTGATGTAACATCAGAAGGAGTCATTGATACATATTTAAAGTTCAAGATTGAGTACTCTTAGGCTAGAAATATGTTCATTTTGTCAAATATGGATTACTGTCTGTCTGATGTAAAATAAGAAGACAGTAAAGAAAGTTCAAGATCAAGTACTCTGGAACCAGAAATATGTTTATTATCTCAAATATGGACTACTGTCTGATTAGAAGACAGTATTAGTATGAGCATTAGAAGGCGTCCATGAGTCAGTAAAGAAAGGTCATGAACGAGGACTCTTGGGTCAAAAATATGTTCAGTAGGTCAAATATGGACTTCTATATGGCTGATGTGACATCGGAAGGCTTCAATGAGAATATGTAAAAAGTTCAATATCAAATACTGTTTAGTCAGAAAAATTTTCTGTCATCTCTATGGCTGACGTATCATCAGAAGAAGACTGTATGTTTATACTGTATGTATAAAAGGTTCATGATTGAGGGCTAATTTTCCAGAAATATGTCCATTAGGTCCAATATGCAGTACTCTATGACTGACGTATCATCAGAAAGAGTCAATTTCCATGAATAAAAAGTTCATGATTCAGGACTATTTTTCCAGAAATATGTTCAGTAGGTCATACATGGGATCATGTTTGCCTGAAGTAACATCAGAGTGAGTAAATGAGTATGTATTGAAAGTTCATGATTGGGGACTAATTTGCCAGAAATATGTTCAGTAGGTCTAATATTGACTTCTATATGGGTGAAGTAACATCAGGAGTGAATAGAAATGTATAAAAAGTTCACATTCAAATACTTTTTGGGCCATAAATATATCCATTAGGTCAAATATGCAATACTCTATGGCTGAAGTAACATCAGAATAAGTCAATGTGTATTTATAAAAAGTTCATGATTGAGGACTAATTTGCCAGAAATATGTGTAGAAGATCTAAAATTGACTTCTGTATGGGTGAAGTAACATCAGAAGCAGTGAATAGAAATGTATAAAAAGTTCAGATTCGAATAATCTTGGGCCAGAAATATATTCATTAGGTCAAATGTGCAATCCTCTATGGCTGACGTATCATCAGAAGAAGTCAATGTGTATGTATAAAAAGTTCATGATTGAGGACTAATTTTCCAGAAATGTGTTCAGAAAGTCAAACATGGGCTCATGTGTGGCTAAAGTAACATCATAGTGAGGTGTATAGAAAGTTCATGATCAAGAACTCTTGTGACAAACAAAATTTAAGTAGGTCTAATATGGACTACTATTCTTCTGATATAACATCAGAAAGGAATCATTGATGTATATGAAAAGTTCATGAAGGAGGACTCTTTGGTCAGAAATGTGTTCTGTATGTCAAATATGAAATTCTTTATGGATGAAGTGACATCAGAAGGCTTCAATGAGTTTATGCAAAAAGTTCAATATCAAATACTGTTTGGTCAGAAATATATTCTGTCAGCTAAATATGGACTAGTGTCTGTACTGATCTAACATCAGATGGAGTCAATGGGTATGTATAGAAAGTTATGGAAGCCCTAAACGGCCATGGATTATTATTTTTTTCTATCTTGTTTTGTCGTGATCACGACTTATTTTCTCGTGATCTCGAGATAACAAAAGTTGTTTTGTCGTGATCACGACTTAATTTTCTCGTGATCTCGAGATAACAAAAGTTGTTTTGTCGTGATCACGACTTAATTTTCTCGTGATCTCGAGATAACAAAAGTTGTTTTCTCGTGATCACGACTTAATTTCTGCTGTAAATTAAACAAATGTGCCAATAGGTGTCAGTATATTACCAAATATAACTGATGATGTGCAGTAAATTTCCACTTTACTGTATTAGTTCATATTGGCCCAGATTGTACGAGTTTCGGACAGAGAGAGTCTTCGTGATCGCTTTATTTTGTGCAGTACTGTGTGCGTTAAGTAATTAACTTAACTGTTAAATGCTTGAATATGATTATTTTGCTTGAAAGTGTATCTGTTATCGTTCTGACTAGTGCATGACTCACCACAGTTTCACGACCGCAATAGTTCGGTGTGATACTAAACTTATTGCTTGTTAAAACTAATTTTGATGTCACTGTATAGTGTTTGCACCTTATTATGTATCTTTAAGACGCCATTTTAATCGTCGCAGTTTCAGTGTTCGTTTCACTCACTCAATGTATATTGATAAGAAATATGATTTATAGCCTATGTCATTTAATTCAGTGATAGTGTGTATCCTATTTTCTACATTTCTTTGTTGGAAACAACACACATACATAAACACTCTTCTCAAACAGCATCCCAAGATTGTTTTAGCCTATATCAACTGGATTAAAGTTTTGTTTTTTGGAAATCTGGAGTATTGCACCTCTTTTTAATGGAAACTGGAGGAAGACAGTTTAATTAGGTCACAGCCTATCCTACATGACGAATAAAAATAACAAACACATTATGTAATATAATTTTATTTCAAACGAATGAGGAAAATAAAGTGGGTTTAATCGAATAATTTATAGAATTCTAGAATAATCTGGCATCTTTCTGAAGGTATACTCTGGCTGCGCTTGAGATGTTGAATGCTCTGTTGATCATTAAACATGTTAATTACACAAATAAAATGTTTAGCGTACATTTATTGAACAGTGATTGATTAGACTATATGTATTTATTTATTGTAAACTTTATTATTAAGTGAAGTAAACATTTTGGTGAAATATCCACAAGATACAAGAGCGCATGATTTATCCGTCGATCAGATGCGCGTGAAAGTTGTGTTCGTTATAGAGCAACAGTAGAATCCGGGTACAGTGTGTTTCAGAATCAATCACTGTAAAAAGAACTTTTATGTCGAGATGACGAGAAAACAACTTTTGTTATCTCGAGATCACGAGAAAATAAGTCGTGATCACGAGAAAACAACTTTTGTTATCTCGAGATCACGAGAAAATTAAGTCGTGATCATGACAAAACAACTTTTGTTATCTCGAGATCACGAGAGAATAAGTCGTGATCACGACAAAACAAGATAGAAAAAAATAATAATCCATGGCCGTTTAGGGCTTCCGTAGAAAGTTCATGACTGAGGACTAATTTTCCAGAAACATGTCCATTAGGTCAAATACGCAATTCATTAGGGCTGACATATCATCAAAAGGAGTCAAAAGTTATGTATGAAAAGTTCAAGATCGAGTACTCTTTGGCCAGAAATCAAATAAGTCAAATATGTCCATTAAAACTAATTTTCCAGAAATGTGTTCGGTAGGCCAATACATGGGCTCATGTATGGCTGAATTAACATCAGAGTGAGTCAAAAGTCATGTATAGAACTTTCATGATCAAGGACTCTTAGGACAGAGAATAATTTTAGTTCGTCTAAAATGGACTATCTGTCTGATGACACCTCAGAAGGAGTCAATGAGTCTCTATAGAAAGTTCAAGATTGAGTACTCTTGGGCCATAAATATGTTCATATTGTCAAATATGGACTACTGTCTGTTTGATGTAACATTAGAAGGAATCACTGAGTCTGTAAAGAAAGTTCAAGATCCAGTACTCTTGGGCCAGAAATATGTTCATTATGTCAAATATTGACTACTGTCTGTCTGATGTAACATTGGTAGGCTTCAATGAGAATTTGTAAAAAGTTCAATATCAAATACTATTTGAACAGTTCTGTCAGTCAAATATTAACTATACTGATCTAACATCAGATAGATGAGGGAAAAACTTCATGACTGATGAATAATTTGCCAGAAATATGTCCATTAGTTCAAATATGTTGTACTCTATGGCTGACGTATCATCAGAAAGAGTCAATAGTAATGTATAAAATGTTGAAGATCAACTGCCCATTGGCAAAAAATATATTCAGTAAGGACTACTGTCTGGATGATTTAACATCAGATGAAGTCAATGAGTATATATAGAAAGTTCATGATTGAGGATTTGCCAGAAATATGTCCATTAGGTCAAATATGCAATACTCTATGGCTGACATATCATTAAAAGGAGTCAATAGTTATCTATAAAAAGTTCATGATCGAGTACTCTTTAGCTAGAAATATGCATTAAGTGTAATGTAATGCTCTTTGGCTGATGTATATAATCAGGATTCAGTGCATATGTAGAAAAAGTTCATAATATGTTCATTATGTCAATTATGGGCTATAGCTGAAGCATCATTAGGAGTCAATGTGTATGTATAAAATTTCATTGAGGACTAATTTTCCTAAAATATGTTCAGAAGGTCAAATATGGTGTCATATATGGCTAAGGGTAACATTATAATGAGGCAATGAGTATGTATAAAAAGTTCATGATTGAGGACTGTTGGGACAGAAAAAATTTAAGTAGGTCTAATATGGCCTTCTGTATAGCTGAAATAAAATCAGGAGTCAGTGAGTAGGTATAGAGAGTTCTCGATTGAGTACACTTGGGCCAGAGATATGTTGAGTAGCTCTAATATAGATTACTTTCTTGCTTATCTAACTCAATGACAGATTGATTCATTGAGTATGTATAGAAAGTTCATGATCGAAGACTGTTTTGACAGAAAATATGTAATTGCGTCTTATATGGATTTCTGTATGGGTGAAGTAACATCTTGATGACATGAATCAAATGTTTAAGATCAAGTACTCTTTGACAAGAATATGTCCGTTAGGTCAAATATGCAATACTCTATGGCTCACGTATCATCAGAAGGAGTCAATAAATAGGCACAGATAGTTCAGATGTATCGCTTTCAAGAAATTTGTGTATTAAAGAGAAAACTAACATATGTTCTTATTGCACTGCATACAAGACACTTTGTGCACTGAATAGAAAACACATATGTGCTATAAATACAATAACAAACTCATTTCGTCAGCGCAATGAAAAGATAACACAGTGCTATTGCATGACATATAATCTCTAACTTTTGCCGTTAAGCTTTAAAGACATAAAAGAATACATGCATTGTTTCATTGCATTGTATACAAGAACTAATGTATTCTTTTTGCAATGAAGAGATTAATATAAGATAGGTGCTTGTTGCACTGCATTGCATATAAAAAACGAACACATTCCTTTGTGCATTGAAGAGAAAACAAATTATATATGCTGTTGCATTGCAATGTATACAAGAACTAACTGTTTCATTGCATTGCGTGCAATAGTTAACTTATTACGATGTGCATAGAAGAAGCGAATATAACAATGTGCTGTTACATTGCAAAATGTAAGTTATGCACTGTTTACTTGCACTGTATACAAGAACTTATTCCTTATGCATTAAAGATACAACATATAACATGTTGGGTTGCTATGAATGAGCTAACTCATCCGTTATGCATTGAAGAGATAAAACATGATATGTACATTGCATTGCAGTAACTTAATCCTTTGTGAAATAAAGAGATAACTCATGCAGTAATGCTGTTGTACTGCATTGCATACAAGAACGAACTCTTTCCTTTGTGCATTGAAGAAAAAACATATCACATATGCTGTTGCATTGCAATAAATACAAGAAGTAACTGTTTCATTGCATTGCAATAGTTAACTTATTACGCTGTGTTTAGAACAAATTAATATAACATATGTGCTTTTGCATTAAAACAAGTAAGTTATGCACTGTTTCCCTGCATTGTATACAAGAACTTAACTTACTCCTCACGTGGTGTTGTAATGAATTAACTAACTCATCCGTTATGAATTGTTGAGATAACTTGAATAGCATTGCATGAATGCGCATTGCACTGCAGGAACTTAATCCGTTGTGCAGTGAAGAGATAATACATGACAGGTGCTGGTTGCACTGCATTGCTTACAAGAACGAACTCTTTCCTTTGTGTACTGAAGAGAATACAAATCACATATGCTGATGCATTGCAATGCAGCAAGAACTATTTCAGTGCATTGCATACAATAATAATGTTGTGCATAGAAGAAATTAATTTAACATATGTGCTGTTGCATTGCTATACATAGAAGGACTAACGTAAGATATGCAATGGTTTCTTGCATTGTATACAAAAACTAACTTTATTCCTTATGCATTGAAAAGATAAAACATAACGTGGTGTTGCGATGAATGAGCTAACTCATTCGTTATTCATTGAGATATAACATATAACGTGAATTGTATTGCAGTAAGTTATTCAGTTTTGCAGTGAAGAGATAACACGACAAGTGCTTGTTGCACTGCTTTGAAGAGAAAACAAATCACATATGCTGTTGCAATACAATAAATACAAGAACTAACTGATTCATTGCATTGCATACAATAATTAATCTATGTTGTGCATACAAGAAATTAATAAAGCGTGCTGGTGCATTGCAACGCAAATAAGAACTAACATGTAAGTTATGCAATGTTTCCTTGCACTGTATATAATATAATATAATATGTTTATATTCATTATTCATGATTATTCCTTATGCGTTGAAGTGATAACATAAAATATGTGGTGCTGCGATGAATGAACTGACTTATCCGTGATACATAGAGAAATAACACATAACGTGCATTGCTTTGCAGAAATTTTTTCTTTTTTGCAGTGAAGAGATAACATGACAAGTGCTTGTTGCACTGCTTTGCATACAAGAACTAACTCTTTCCTTTCTGCGTTGAAGAGAAAACAAATTACATATGCTGTTGCACTGCAATGCATCAAGAACTGTTTCAGTGCATTGCATACAATAATAACGTTGTGCATAGAAGAAATTAATTTAACATATGTGCTGTTACATTGCAATGCATACAAAGACTAAGATGTAAGTTATCCACTGTTTTCTTGCATTGTACACAAAAACTAACCTTATTCCTTATGCATTGAAAAAATAACACATAACATGTGGTGTTGCGGTGAATGAGCTAACTCATCCGTTATTGCATTGAGATATAACACATAACGTGCATTGCACTACAGTAAGTTATTCTGTTTTGCAGTGAAGAGATAACACGACAAGTGCTTGTTGCACTGCATTTCATACAGGAACTAACTCTTTCCTTTGTGCATTGAAGAGAATACAAAGCCCATATGCTGTTGCATTGCAATAAATACAAAAACTAAATTGTGTCATTGCATTCAGTATTTAACTTATATTGTGCATAGAAGAAATTAATATAACATATGTGCTGTTGCATTGCAATGCATACAAGATCTAACATGTAAGTTACGCACTGTTTCATTCCATTGCGTGCAATAGTTAACTTATTACGTAGTGCATAGAAGAAATAACTATGTGCTGTTGCATTGCAACATGAAGATTATGCACTGTTTCCCTGCATAGTATACAATAAACTAACTTACTCCTCACGTGGTGTTGCGATGAATTAACTAACTCATCCGTTATGAATTGTAGAGATAACTTATGACATGTGCAGTAACTTAATGCGTTGTGCAGTGAAAAGGTAATACATGACAGGTGCTAGTTGCACTGCATTGCTTACAAGAACGAACTCTTTCCTTTGTGCATTGAAGAGAATACCAAATCACATATGCTGATGCATTGCAATGCAGCAAGATCTATTTCAGTGCATTGCATACAATAATAATGTTGTGCATAGAAGAAATTAATTTAACATAGTTGCTGTTACATTGCAATGCATACAAGGACTAACAAGGACTAAGTTATGCACTGTTTTCTTGCACTGTACACAAAAACTAACTTTATTCCTTATGCATTGAAGAGATAAAACATAACATATGTGGTGTTGCGATGAATGAGCTAACTCATCCGTTATTGCAGTGAGATAAACACATAACGTGCTTTGCATTATAGTAAGTCATTCCGTTTAGCAGTGAAGAGATAACACAAGTGCTTCTGGCACTGCGTTTCATACAGGAATTAACTCTTTCCTTTGTGCATTGAAGAGAAAACAAAGCACATATGCTGTCCATTGCAATAAATACAAGAACTAAGTGTTTCATTGCATACAAAATTTAACTTTATGTAGTGCATAGAAGAAATTAATATGTGCTGTTGCATTACAATACATACAAGAACTAACATGTGAGTTACGCACTGTTTCATTGCATTGCGTGCAATAGTTAACTTAGTACGTAGTGCATAGCAGAAATAAATATATGTGCTGTTGCATTGCTACCTGTAAGTTATGCACTGTTTCTTTGCATTGTATACAAAAATTAACTTCTTCCTTATGCAAAGAGATATAACACATAACACGTGCATTGTATTGCAGTAAGTTATCATAGCATACAAGAACTAACAGTTTCCTTTGTGCATTGAAGAGAAAACAAATCACATATGCTGTTGCAATGCAAGTACTAACTGTTTTATTGCATTGCATACAATAATTAAAACTATGTTGTGCATACGAGAAATTAATATAGCGTGCTGGTGCATTACAATGCATACAAAAACTAACATGTAAATGATGCAATGTTTCCTTTCATTGCATATAATAATAAAATTATTCCTTATGCATTGAAGAGAAAACACATAACATGTGGTGTTGCGATGAATGAGCTAACTCATCCGTATTGCATTGAGATATAACACATAACGTGCATTGCACTACAGTAAGTTATTCTGTTTTGCAGTGAAGCGATAACACGACAAGTGCTTGTTGCACTGCATTTCATACAGGAACTAACTCTTTCCTTTGTGCATTGAAGAGAAAACAAAGCCCATATGCTGTTGCATTGCAATGCATACAAGAACTAACATGTAAGTTACGCACTGTTCCATTGCGTGCAATAGTTAACTTATTACGTAGTGCATAGAAGAAATAAATATGTGCTGTTGCATTGCAACATATAAGTTATGCAATGTTTCCCTGCATAGTATACAATAAACTAACTTACTCCTCACGTGGTGTTGCGATGAATTAACTAACTCATCCGTTATGAGTTGTAGAGATAACTTATGACATGTGCATTGCACTGCAGTAACTTAATGCGTTGTGCAGTGAAAAGGTAATTCAAGACAGGTGCTAGTTGCACTGCATTGCTTACAAGAACGAACTCTTTCCTTTGTGCATTGAAGAGAATACCAAATCACATATGCTGATGCGTTGCAATGCAGCAAGAACTATTTCAGTGCATTGCATACAATAATAATGTTGTGCATAGAAGAAATTAATTGAACATAGTTGCTGTTGCAATGCAATAAATACAAGAACTAACTGTTTCATTGCATTGCATACAATAATTAATCTATGTTGTGCATACAAGAAATTAATATAGCGTGCTGGTGCATTGCAACGCAAACAAGAACTAACTTGTAAGTTATGCAATGTTTCCTTGCCTTGCATATAATAAACTTATTCCTTATGCATTGAAGAGATAACACATAAAATATATGGTGTTGCGATGAATGAACTAACTCATCCGTTATACATTGAGAAATAACACATAACGTGCATTGTTTTGCAGAAAATTTTTCCTTTTTGCAGTGAAGAGATAACATAATAGGTGCTTGTTGCACTGCTTTGCATACAAGAACTAACTCTTTCCTTTCTGCATTGAAGAGAAAACAAATTACATATGCTGTTGCACTGCAAATGCATCAAGAACTGTTTCAGTGCATTGCATACAATAACAACGTTGTGCATAAAAGAAATTAATTTAACATATGTGCCTTTACATTGCAATGCATACAAGGACTAAAGATGTAAGTTATCCACTGTTTTCTTGCATTGTACACAAAAACTAACCTTATTCCTTATGCATTGAAAAGATAACACATAACATGTCACCACATTGCGGTGAATGAGCTAACTCATCCGTTATTGCATTGAGATATAACACATAACACGTGCATTGTATTGTAAGTTATCATAGCACACAAGAACTAACAGTTTCCTTTGTGCATTGAAGAGAAAACAAATCACATATGCTGTTGCAATGCAAGTACTAACTGTTTTATTGCATTGCATACAATAATTAAAACTATGTTGTGCATACGAGAAATTAATATAGCGTGCTGGTGCATTGCAATGCATACAAAAACTAACATGTAAATTATGCAATGTTTCCTTTCATCCTTTTTATTATTATAAACTTATTGAAGAGATAACACATAACATGTGGTGTTGCGATGAATGAGCTAACTCATCCGTTATTGCATTGAGATATAACACATAACGTGCATTGCACTACAGTAAGTTATTCTGTTTTGCAGTGAAGAGATAACACGACAAGTGCTTATTGCACTGCATTTCATACAGGAACTAACTCTTTCCTTTGTGCATTGAAAAGAATTCAAAGCCCATATGTTGTTGCATTGCAATAAATACAAGAACTAACATGTAAGTTACGCACTGTTTCATTCCATTGCGTGCAATAGTTAACTTATTACGTAGTGCATATAAGAAATAACTATGTGCTGTTGCATTGCAACATATAAGTTATGCACTGTTTCCCTGCATAGTATACAATAAACTAACTTACTCCTCACTTGGTGTTGCGATGAATTAACTAACTCATCCGTTATGAATTGTAGAGATAACTTATAACATGTGCATTGCACTGCAGTAACTTAATCCGTTGTGCAGTGAAGAGATAATACATGACAAGTGCTTGTTGCACTGCATTGCTTGCAAGAACGAACTCATTCCTTTGTGCATTGAAGAGAATACATATCACATATGCTGTTGCAATGCAAGTACTAACTGTTTTATTGCATTGCATACAATAATTAAAACTATGTTGTGCATACGAGAAATTAATATAGCGTGCTGCTGCATTGCAATGCATACAAAAACTAACATGTAAATTATGCAATGTTTCCTTTCATCCTTTTTATTATTATAAACTTATTGAAGAGATAACACATAACATGTGGTGTTGCGATGAATGAGCTAACTCATCCGTATTGCATTGAGATATAACACATAACGTGCATTGTATTGTAAGTTATCATAGCATACAAGAACTAACAGTTTCCTTTGTGCATTGAAGAGAAAACAAATCACACATGCTGTTGCAATGCAAGTACTAACTGTTTTATTGCATTGCATAAAATAATTAAAACTATGTTGTGCATACGAGAAATTAATATAGCGTGCTGGTGCATTGCAATGCATACAAAAACTAACATGTAAATTATGCAATGTTTCCTTTCATCCTTTTTATTATTATAAACTTATTGAAGAGTTAACACATAACATGTATTGTTGCGATGAATGAGCTAACTCATCCGTATTGCATTGAGATATAACACATAACGTGCATTGTATTGTAAGTTATCATAGCATACAAGAACTAACAGTTTCCTTTGTGCATTGAAGAGAAAACAAATCACACATGCTGTTGCAATGCAAGTACTAACTGTTTTATTGCATTGCATAAAATAATTAAAACTATGTTGTGCATACGAGAAATTAATATAGCGTGCTGGTGCATTGCAATGCATACAAAAACTAACATGTAAATTATGCAATGTTTCCTTTCATCCTTTTTATTATTATAAACTTATTGAAGAGTTAACACATAACATGTATTGTTGCGATGAATGAGCTAACTCATCCGTATTGCATTGAGATATAACACATAACGTGCATTGCACTACAGTAAGTTATTCTGTTTTGCAGTGAAGCGATAACACGACAAGTGCTTGCTGCACTGCATTTCATACAGGAACTAACTCTTTCCTTTGTGCATTGAAGAGAAAACAAAGCCCATATGCTGTTGCATTGCAATGCATACAAGAACTAACATGTAAGTTTCCTTGCATTGTATATAAAAATAAATTTATTCCTTATGCATTGAAGAGATAACACATAACATATCTGATAACACATCTGTGATGCATTGAGATATAAACACATAACATGTGCATTGCATTGCATTAAGATATTCCGTTTTGCAGAGAAGAGATAACACATGACAGGTGCTTGTTGCACTGCGTTGCATACAAGAAATAACTCTTTCCTTTGTACATTGAATAGAAAACAAATCACATATGTTGTTTCATTGAAATGCATCAAGAACTAACTGTTTCAATGCATTGCGTACAATAAACTTGTTACGCTGTGCATAGAAGAAAACATTAATATAACATGTTTGCTGTATATTAATAAAGGAATACATATAAGGTATGCGCTTTTTAATTGCATTGTAGAACTAACATATTTCTGCACTGAAGTGATAACACATAAAATATGTGCTTTTGCATTGCATTGCATTGCATGCACGATCTAACTTAATGCGTTGTGCAGTGATGAATAACATACAACCTTTTTGGATTGTATACAAAAATGTATTTTGTTTTACATTGTTCAGCTAATACATAACACAGGTACTGTTGAACTGCATTGCATACAAAAGCTAATTCCTTTGGGTATTGAAGAGAAAACATAACATGTGCTGTTGCATTAAATAGGCAATACGTTACTAAGTTCTGTTGCATTGCAATGCATACAAGAGGTAACCTTGCATTGTATACATGAACTAAATTATTCCGTTATGCAATATGCTGCTGTTGCATTGCAATTCATGTAAGAACTCATCAATTTCTTGTGCAATATATGATATCATAGATGCTGTTGCACTGTGGTGGATCCAAAATGTATGTGACGTTGCATTGCAATGCATAACAACAGTACATTGTTTACAAGATCGTTGTGCATTGAACAGAGAACACGCACCACGCATATGTGCTATTTGCATTGCCATAAATACAATAAACAACTAATTTCATGTTCATTGATGAGAGAACACATAACACAAAACTGTGACTGCATTCAAAATATGAATTATCCGTTGTGCAGTGAAGAATAACATAAGGCATGCGCTGTTTCATCGCAATGTACACAACAATTAACTTATTCCGTGGCACAATGAACTGAAAGCATTTCAGAAATTACGATTGACTCTTTCTGATGATAGGTCAGCAGGAGAGTATTGCATATTTTAACTAATGAACATATTTCGGGCAAATTAGTCCTCAGTCATGAACTGCATGCATGCATACCCATTGACTCCATCTGATGTTAGATCAGTACAGACAATGGTCCATATCTGGCTGACAGAACATTGTTCTGACCAAACAGTATTTGATATTGAACTTCTTTTTACAAATACTCATTGAAGCCTTGCACTGTTACATCAGACAGAGAGGAGTCCTTATTTTGCTACTGAACATATTTCTGGCCCAAGAGTACTCGATCTTGAACTTTCTTTACAGACTCATTGACTCCTTCTGAGGCTACTTCAGACAGACATTTGTCCATAATTAGAAATACTTCATTTTTTTCTGTCCTAAAGAGTCCTTAATCGTGAACTTTCTATATATGACTTTTTACTCACTCTAATGTTGAGCCCATGTATGACCTGCTGAACATATTTCTAGAAAATTACTACTAATATTTGACCTAAAGGACATATTTCTGGCAAATTAATCCTCGATCATGATCTTTCTACACATATTCATTGACTCACTGTGATTATACTTCAGTCATACATGAGATCAATCCAGACAGTAGTCCACACTGAACATATTTTTGGCCAAAGGGTACTTTATCTTGAACATTTTATACATTACGATTGACTCCTTCTGATGATACGTCAGCAATAGAGTATTGCATATTCTAACTAATGGACATATTTCTGGCAAATTAGTCCTCAGTCATGAACTGCATGCATGCATACCCACTGACTCCATCTGATGTTAGATCAGTACAGACAGTAGTCCATATTTGCCTGACAGAACATATTTCTGACCAAACAGTATTTGATATTGAACTTTTAACATATACTCATAGAAGCCTTCTGATGTCACATCAGCCATAAAGAAGTCCATATATGACCTACTGAAAACGTTTCTGACCCAAGAGTCCTCGTTCATGACCTTTCTTTACTGACTCATTGATTCATTCTTATGTTACATCACACAGACAGTAATTCATATTTGATATAATGAACATATCTCTGGCAGAACAGTAGTCCATATTAGACCTGCGTATTTTTTTTCTGTCCCAAGAGTCCTCAATCATGAACTTTCTATACATACTCACTGCCTCATTATGATGTTACTTCAGCCATACATGAGCCCATGGTTGACCTTCTGAACACATTTCTGGAAAATTAGTACTCAAACATTAACTTTTCATAGATCCAAATTAACTGCTTCTGATGATATGTCAGCCATAGAGTATTGCATGTTTGACATAATGGACATATTTCTGGCAAATTAGTCCTCAACCATGAACTTTTTATACATACCAAATGACTCCATCTGATTGCATATTTGACCTAATGGATATATTTATGGCCCAACTTTATTGGAATCTGAACTTTTTGAACATTTCTATTCAATCCTTCTGATGTTACTTCACCCATACAGAGGTCAATATTAGAACTACTGAACATATTTCTTGCAAATTAGTCCTCAATCATGAACTTTCTATACATACTCATTGACTCACTCTGATGTAACTTCAGCCATACATGAGCCCATGTATGACCTGATGAACATATGTCATATATATAACCATTGACTCCTTTTGATGGTATGTCAGCAATAGAGTATTGCATATTTTACTTAATGGACATATTTCGGGCAAACTAGTCCTCAGTCATGAACTTTCTATACATAACAATTGACTCCATCTGATGTTAGATCAGTACAGACAGTGGTCCATGTTTGGCTACAGAACATATTTCTGACCAAACAGTATTTAATATTGAACTTTTACATATACTCATTGAAGCCTTCTTATGTCACGTCATCCATACAGAAGTTCATATTTGACATACAACAGAACATATTTCTGAACTGAGTCCTCGTTAATGAACTTTCTATACATACTCATTGCCTCACTATGATGTTACTTCAGCAATACATGACTTTCTAAACACATTTCTGGAAAATTAGTTCTCAATCATGATCTTTTTATACATACACATTTACTCATTCTGATGTTACTTTAGCCATAGAGTATTACATATTTGACCTATTGGATATATTTCTGGCCCAAAGATTATTCGAATCTGAACTTTTTGTACATTTCCATTCACTCCCTATGATGTTACTTCACCCATACAGAAGTCAATATTAGACCTACTGAACATATTTCTGGCAAATTAGTCCTCAATCATGAACTTTCTGAGCATAGTCATTGCCTCTATATGATGTTACTTCAGCAATTCATGAGCCCATGTTTGACTTTCTAAACACATTTCTGGAAAATTAGTCCTCAATCATGAAGTTTTTATACACACACATTGACTTCTTCTGATGATACGTCAGCCATAGAAGATTGCATATTTGACCTAACGGATATATTTCTGGACCAAGATTTTTCGACTCTGAACTACTTCACTCCTTCTGATGTTACTTCACCCATACAGAATGCAATATTAGACGTACTGAACATTTTTCTGACCAAACAGTATTTGATATTGAACATTCTACATATTCTCATTGAAGCCTTCTGATGTCACATCAGCCAAAAGAAGTCCTGACCTTCTGTACATATTTCTGACCCAAGAGTCCTCGTTCATGACCTTTCTTTACTGACTCGTTGACTCTTTCTTATTGTACATCAGTCAGACAGTAATCCATATTTGACATAATGAACATACTTCTGGTCCAAGAGTACTTGATTTTGAACTTTCTTTACTGTCTCATTGACTTCTTCTTATTGTACATCAGACAGACAGTAATCCATATTTGACAAAATGAACATATATCTGGCCCAAGAGTACTCAATCTTGAACTTTATATATATATATATATATATATATATATATATATGGGTTTTTTTTGTTTTTGTTTTTCTGTCCGAAGAGTCCTTGATCATAAACTTTCTATACATTCCTATAGCCTCACTATGACCTTACCTCAGCCATACATGAGCCTATGTTTGACCTTCTGAACTTATTACTGGAAAATTGGTTCTCGATCATGAACTTTTTATACATACAAATTGACTGCTTCTGGTGATACGTCAGCCATAGAGTATTACATATTTGACCTAATGGATTTGTTTTTGGCCCAGGATTATTCGAATCTAAACTTTTTATCCATTTCTATTCACTCCTTCTAACGTTACTTTACACATACAGAAGTCAATATTAGACCTACTGAACATTTTTCTTGCAAATTATGAAATTTCTATACATACACATTGTCTCAGTCTGATGTTACTTCAACCATACATGAGCCCATGTATTACCTACTGAACATACGTCAGCCATATTTGACTTAATGGACATATTTCTGGTCCAAGAGTACTTGATCTTGAAATTTAAATATATATCAATGACTCCTTCTGATGTTACATCAGAAGATCATTGGTCCATATTAGACCTACTTAATATTTTTCTGTCTCAAGAGTCCATGATCATGAACTTTCTACAACATACTCATTGCCTCACTATGACGTTACTTCATTCATCCATGAGCCCATGTTTGACCTTCTGAACTTATTTCTGGATAATTAGTCCTGGATCACAAACTTTTTATACATACAGACTGATTGCTTCTGATGATACATCAGCCATATGGAAGTCCACATTTGACCTACCGAACATATTTCTAAACCAAGATTCCTGGTTCAACTTTCTCTACAGACTCATTGACTTCTTATTTTACATCAGACAGACAGTAATCCATATTTGACAAAATGAACATATTTCTGGGCCAAGGGTACTCGAGATTCAACTTTAAATATATATCAATGACTCCATCTGATGTGACATCAGAAGAACAGTCCTTGATCATGAACTTTTTATACGTACAAATTGACTTCTTCTGATGATACGTCAGCAATAGAGTATTACATATTTGACCTAATGGATTTATTTTTGGCCCAGCATTTTTCGAATCTAAACTTTTTATACATTTCTATGCACTCCTTCTGTTGTTACTTCACCCATATGGAAGTCAATATTAGACCTACTGAACATTTTTCTTGCAAATTAGTCTTCAATTATGAACTTTCTATACATACTCATTGACACTCTGATGTTACTTCAGCCATACATGAGCCCATGTATGACCTACTCAACATACATCAGCCATAGAGTATTGCATATTTGACTTAATGGACATATTTCTGGCCAAATAGTACTCAATCTTGAATAATCCTTGATAAACCCTGATCTTACTTCAGCCATATATGAGCCCATATTGACCTGCTGAACAAATTTCTGGCAAATTAGTCCTTGATGATGAACTCTTTATGTGACCTCTTTGACTCCGTCTGATGATACGTCAGCCATGAAGCACTGAATATTTGACATAATGGACATATTTCTGGCCAAAGAGTACTCAATCTTGAACTCTTTATATATACTTACTGACGCCTTCTGATGTCACATCAGCCATACAGTAGTCCATATTTGACCTAATAAACATATATCTGTTCCTAGAGTACTGGATCTTGAACTTTCTATGCATACTCATTGTCTGCTTCTTGTTTTATTTCTGAACCTTCTGAACTTATTTCTGGAAAATTAGTCCTGGATCACAAACTTTTTATACATACAAACTGACTGCTTCTGATGATACGTCAGCCATATGGAAGTCCATATTTGACCTACCGAAGATATTTCTAAACCAAGATTCCTAGTTCATGAACTTTCTATACAAACTCATCGACTTCTTCTTATTTTACATCAGACAGACAGTAATCCATATTTGACAAAATGAACATATTTCTGGGCCAAGTGTACTCGGGAACTTTAAATATATATCAAAGACTCCATCTGATGTGACATCAGAAGAACAGTCCTTGATCATGAACTTTTTATACGTACAAATTGACTTCTGATGATACGTCAGCAATAGAGTATTACATATTTGACCTAATGGATTTATTTTTGGCCCAGCATTTTTTCGAATGTAAATTTTTTATACATTTCCATTCACTCCTTCTGATGTTACTTCACCCATACAGAAGTCAATATTAGACCTACTGAACATTTTTCTGGCAAATTAGTCCTCGTTCATGAACTTTCTATACATACTCATTGCCTCACTAAGATGTTACTTCAGCGAAAAATGAGCGCATGTATGACCTACTGAACATATTTCTGGCAAATTTGTCCTTAAACAAGACCTTTTTATACATATAAATTGACTGCTTCTGATGATATGTCAGCCATAGAGTATTGCATTTTTCACTTAATGGACATATTTTTGGCCAATGAGTACTCGATCTTGAACTTTTTATATATACTCATTGAAGCCTTCTGATGTCACATTATGCATATAGAAGTTCATATTTTACGTACAGAACATATTTCTGACGCAAGAGACCTCGTTCATGAACTTTCTACACATACTCATTGCCTCACTATGATGTTACTTGAGCCATAGATGACTTTCTAAACACATTTCTGGAAAATTAGTTCTCAATTATGAACTTTTAATACATAGACATTGACTTCTTCCGGCGATAGTTCAGCCATAGAGTATTACATATTTGACCTATTGAATATATTTATGGCCCAAAGATTATTCAAATCTGAACTTTTTTTACATTTCTATTCACTCCTTGTGATGTTACTACACCCATACAGAAGTCAGTATTAGACCTATTGAACATATTTCCGGCAAATTAGTCCTCAATCATGGCCTTTCTATTCATGCTCATTGCCTCACTATGATGATACTTCAGCCATACATGAGCCCAGTTTTGACTTTCTAAACACATTTTCTGGAAAATGAGTCCTCAATCATGAACTTTTTATATATACACATTGACCACTTCTGATGATAAGTCAGACAGAGAGTATTGCATATATGACGTAATGGACATAGTTCTGGCAAATTAATCCTCAGTATTGAACTTTCTTTACATGCCCATTGCCTCACTATGATGTTACTTCAGCCATACATGAGCCCATGTTTGACTTTCTGGCCATATTTCTGGCAAATTAGTCCTCAATCATGATCTTTCTACACATATTCATTGACTCACTGTGATTTTACTTCAGTCATACATGAGCCCATGTATAACCTACTGAACATATTTCTGGCAAATTAGTCCTAATGGACATATTTGAACTAATGGACATATTTCTGGCAAATTAATCCTCAGTACATACCCACTGACTCCATCTGGTGTTAGATCAGTACACACAGTAGTTCATATTTGGCTGACAGAACATATTTCTGACCAAACAGTATTTGATACTGAACTTTTAACATATACTCATAGAAGCCTTCTGATGTCACATCAGCCATAAAGAAGTCCATATATGACCTACTGAAAACGTTTCTGACCCAAGAGTCCTCGTTCATGACCTTTCTTTACTGACTCATTGATTCATTCTTATGTTACATCACACAGACAGTAATTCATATTTGATATAATGAACATATCTCTGGCAGAACAGTAGTCCATATTAGACCTACTTATTTTTTTTCTATCCCAAGAGTACTCAATCATGAACTTTCTATACATACTCACTGCCTCACTATGATGTTACTTAAGCCATACATGAGCCCATGTTTGACCTACTCAACATACGTCAGCAATAGAGTATTGCATATTTGACTTAATGGACATATTTCTGGCCAAAGAGTACTCGATCTTGAACTTTGTATATATATATATATATATATATATATATATAACCATTGACTCCTTTTGATGATATGTCAGCCATAGAGTATTGCATATTTTACTTAATGGACATATTTCTGGCAAACTAGTCCTCAGTCATGAACTTTCTATACATAACAATTGACTCCATCTGATGTTAGATCAATACAGACAGTGGTCCATGTTTGGCTACAGAACATATTTCTGACCAAATAGTATTTAATATTGAACTTTTACATATACTCATTGAAGCCTTCTGATGTCACATCATCCATACAGAAGTTCATATTTGACATACAACAGAACATATTTCTGAACTGAGTCCTCGTTAATGAACTTTCTATACATACTCATTGCCTCACTATGATGTTACTTCAGCAATACATGACTTTCTAAACACATTTCTGGAAAATTAGTCCTCAATTATGATCTTTTTATACATACACATTTACTCATTCTGATGTTACTTTAGCCATAGAGTATTACATATTTGACCTATTGGATATATTTCTGGCCCAAAGATTATTCGAATCTGAACTTTTTGTACATTTCCATTCACTCCCTATGATGTTACTTCACCCATACAGAAGTCAATATTAGACCTACTGAACATATTTCTGGCAAATTAGTCCTCAATCATGAACTTTCTAAGCATAGTCATTGCCTCTATATGATGTTACTTCAGCAATTCATGAGCCCATGTTTGACTTTCTAAACACATTTCTGGAAAATTAGTCCTCAATCATGAAGTTTTTATACATACACATTGACTTCTTCTGATGATACGTCAGCCATAGAAGATTGCATATTTGACCTAACGGATATATTTCTGGACCAAGATTTTTCGACTCTGAACTACTTCACTCCTTCTGATGTTACTTCACCCATACAGAATGCAATATTAGACCTACTGAACATATTTCTGGCAAAATAGGCCCCAATCATGAACATTCTATACATAATCATTGACTCACTTTGTTGTTACTTCAGCCATACATGAGCCCATATATGACCTACTGAACATATTTCTGGAAAATTTGTCCTCAATCATGAACTTTTTACACATGTACCTTGATTCCTTCTGATGACAGGTCAGCCATAGAGTATTGCATATTTGACCTAATGGGCATATTTCTGGCAAATTAATCCTTAGTCATGAGCTTTCTATATATACCCATTGACTCCATATGATGTTAGATCAGTACAGACAGTAGTCCATATATGGCTGACAGAACATTTTTCTGACCAAACAGTATTTGATACTGAACATTCTACATATTCTCATTGAAGCCTTCTGATGTCACATCAGCCAAAAGAAGTCCTGACCTTCTGTACATATTTCTGACCCAAGAGTCCTTGTTCATGACCTTTCTTTACTGACTCGTTGACTCTTTCTTATTGTACATCAGTCAGACAGTAATCCATATTTGACATAATGAACATACTTCTGGTCCAAGAGTACTTGATCTTGAACTTTCTTTACTGTCTCATTGACTTCTTCTTATTGTACATCAGACAGACAGTAATCCATATTTGACAAAATGAACATATATCTGGCCCAAGAGTACTCAATCTTGAACTTTATATATATATATATATATATGGTTTTTTTTTGTTTTTTTTTGTCCGAAGAGTCCTTGATCATAAACTTTCTATACATTCCTATAGCCTCACTATGACCTTACCTCAGCCATACATGAGCCTATGTTTGACCTCCTGAACTTATTACTGGAAAATTGGTTCTCGATCATGAACTTTTTATACATACATATTGACTGCTTCTGGTGATACGTCAGCCATAGAGTATTACATATTTGACCTAATGGATTTGTTTTTGGCCCAGGATTATTCGAATCTAAACTTTTTATCCATTTCTATTCACTCCTTCTAACGTTACTTCACGCATACAGAAGTCAATATTAGACCTACTGAACATTTTTCTTGCAAATTATGAAATTTCTATACATACACATTGTCTCAGTCTGATGTTACTTCAACCATACATGAGCCCATGTATTACCTACTGAACATACGTCAGCCATATTTGACTTAATGGACATATTTCTGGTCCAAGAGTACTTGATCTTGAAATTTAAATATATATCAATGACTCCTTCTGATGTTACATCAGAAGAACATTAGTCCATATTAGACCTACTTAATTTTTTTCTGTCTCAAGAGTCCTTGATCATGAACTTTCTACAACATACTCATTGCCTCACTATGACGTTACTTCATTAATCCATGAGCCCATGTTTGACCTTCTGAACTAATTTCTGGATAATTAGTCCTGGATCACAAACTTTTTATACATACAGACTGACTGCTTCTGATGATACATCAGCCATATGGAAGTCCACATTTGACCTACCGAACATATTTCTAAACCAAGATTCCTGGTTCATGAACTTTCTCTACAGACTCATTGACTTCTTATTTTACATCAGACAGACAGTAATCCATATTTGACAAAATGAACATATTTCTGGGCCAAGGGTACTCGATATTCAACTTTAAATATATATCAATGACTCCATCTGATATGACATCAGAAGAACAGTCCTTGATCATGAACTTTTTATACGTACAAATTGACTTCTTCTGATGATACGTCAGCAATAGAGTATTACATATTTGACCTAATGGATTTATTTTTGGCCCAGCATTTTTTCGAATCTAAACTTTTTATACATTTCTATGCTCTCCTTCTGTTGTTACTTCACCCATACAGAAGTCAATATTAGACCTACTGAACATTTTTCTTGCAAATTAGTCTTCAATTATGAACTTTCTATACATACTCATTGACACTCTGATGTTACTTCAGCCATACATGAGCCCATATCTATTTCTGGCAAATTAGTCCTCGAACATGATCTTTTTATACATACCAATTGACTCACTCTGATCTCTGATCTGATGTTAGAGATCAGTACAGACAGTATGGACTATATTTGACCTACTGAACATATTTCTGACCCAAGACAGACTCATTGACTCCTTCTGATGTTACATCAGACAGACAATAGTCGGTATTTGACATAATGAGCATATTTCTGGCCCAAGAGTACTCGAGTTTGAACTTTCCATAAATATTCATTGACTCCTTCTGATGTTACATTAGACAGACAGTAGCCCATGTTTGACATTATGAAAATATTTTTCTCCCAAGAGTTCTCCAAACAGACTCATTGAGTCCATCTGATGTTAGATCATCCATCGTCCTTATTTGCCCTAATGAATATATTTCTGGCCGAAAAGTACTTGTTCTGGAATTTCAACACATAATCCTTGATAAACCCTGATCTTACTTCAGCCATATATGAGCCCATTTTGACCTGCTGAACAAATTTCTGGCAAATTAGTCCTTGATGATGAACTCTTTATATGACCTCTTTGACTCCGTCTGATGATACGTCAGCCATGGAGCATTGAATATTTGACATAATGGACATATTTCTGGCCAAAGAGTACTCGATCTTGAACTTTTTATATATACTTACTAACGCTTTCTGATGTCACATCAGCCATACAGTAGTCCATATTTGACCTAATAAACATATATCTGTTCCTTGAGTAGTCGATCTTGAACTTTCTATACATACTCATTGTCTGCTTCTTGTTTTATTTCAACCATACAGGTCCATATTAGACCTGCTTAAATGTTTTTTCTCAATCATGATCTTTATATACATGCCTCACTCTGATTTTACTTCAGCCACAGAGTATTGTATATTCGACCTAATGGACATATTTCTGGCAAATTAGCCCTCAATCATGAACTTTCTATACAAACTCATTGCCTCACTCCGATGTTACTTTAGACATACATGAGCCCATGTTTGACCAACTGAACGTATTTCTTGCAAATTAGTCCTCAATCATATATAACATAATCATATGTTAGCTATTGCATTTTTGTAGAGTATTGCATATTTCATCTAATGAACATATTTCTAGTTAATTATTACTCGATCTTGAACTTTCAGTACATACTTATTGACACTCTGATGTTACTTCAGCCATATATGAAGCTGTTTTTGACGAATTGAACATATTTCCAGCAAAATAGTCCTCGATCATGAAGTTTCTATACTGACTCATTGACTCCTTTTGATGTTACATCAGACAGAGAGTAGTCCATATTGCACCTAAAGAATATTTCTGGCTCAAGAGAACCTGATCTTGAACTTTCTATACTTTCCATATTAAACCTTCTTAAATGTTTTTGTCCCAAGAGTCTTCGATCATGAATTTTCTATACATACTTTTTGCCTGACTCTGATGTTACTTCAGTACTCTTTGGCCAGACATATGTTCATTACGTCACATATGCTGACATATCATCAGAAGGAGTCAATGAGTATCTATAGAATGTGCATGATCGAGGACTCTTGGGACAGAAACATGTTCAGTAGGTCCAATATGGGCTTTTGTCTAGTTGATGATCCATCAGATGTAGTCAATAAGTAGGTATAGAAAGTTCAAGATCAAGAAATCGTTCCAGAAAAATGTTCATTAGGTCAATATGGACTACTGTATTGCTGATGTACCACCAGAAGGCGTCAAATAGTATGATTTGAAAGTTCATGTTCAAGGTCTCTTTTGCCAGAAATATGTTCAGTAGGTCAGTTTTGGACTACTGTCTGGCTGATGTAACATCTGAAGGAGTCACTGATAATGTTTTTTAAGATCGTGTTCAGGGACACTTTGGCCAAAAATATTTTCAGTTGTTCAAATACGGACTTCTTTATGGCTGATGTCAAATCAGAAGGCGTCTTTGAGTACAATCATTTCAAGATTAAGTACTCTTGGGCCAGAAATATGTTCAATTGTTCAAATATGGACTTCTGTCTGGCTCATGTAACATCAGAACGAGTCAATAAGTGGGTATAGAAAGTTCAAGATCGAGTACTTTTTGGCCATAAATATGTTCACTTGGTCAAATGTTGATCACTGTATGGCTGACTTATCACCAGAAGGAGTTAATGAGTATGCATAGAAAGTTCATGACCGACGATATTTGTGCCAGAAATGTTCAGTAGGTTAAATATGGACTTCTGTATGGCTGATGTAACATCAGAAAGGGGCAAGAAGAATGTATAGACAGTTCAAGATCAAGTACTCTTGGCCAGAAATATGTTCATAATGTCAAACATGGACTTCTGTATGGCTGATTTAACATCAGAAGTAGTCTTTAAGAATGCATAATAATGAATGGATGGAATGAATGGAATCTTCTGTATATCTGATAACATCCGAAAGGGGCAAAGGAAATGTATAAAAAAGTTGATGACTGAGAACTCTGTGGCCAGAAATATGTTCAGTAGGTCAAATATGGACTATTGTCTGTATGATGTAACACCATAAGGAGTCAATGAGTCTGTATAGAAAGTTCAAAATTGGTCCCGAAATATGTTCATTATGTTCTATGACTGATTACTGTCTGTCCTATGTAACATTAGAAGGCTTCAATGAGTATATGTAAAAAGTTCAGTATCAAATACTGTTTGGTCAGAAATACGTTCAGTCACTCAAATATGGACTACTGTTTGTACTGAACTAACATCAGATGGAGTCAATGGGTATGTATAGAAAGTGCCTAACTGAGGACTGATTTGCCAGAAATATGTCGATTACGTCAAATATGCAATACTCTATGACTGAAGTTTTATCAGATGTCAATTTGTATGTATAAGAATTTCATGATTGAGGACTAATTTTTCAGAAATATATGTTCAGAAGATAATGAGGAAATGAATATGTAAAAAAAGTTCATGATCAAGGACTCTTGGGACAGAGAAAATTTATGTAGGTCTAATATGGACTACTGTTACTCTGATGTAACATCAGAAGGAGTCAATGAATATGTATGGAAAGATCAAGATCAAGAAATATGTTCATAATGTCAAACATGGACTTCTGTTTGTCTGACGTAACATTAGGAGTCAATGAATATTTAGGGAAAATTCAAGATTGAGTACTCTTGGGCCAGAAATATGTTCAGTTTTTCAAATATGGACTACTGTCTGTCTGAAGAAACATTAGAAGGAGTCAATAAGTCTGAAAAAAAGTTCAAGATCGAGTATTCTTGGGTCAGAAATATGTTCATTCTGTTCTATGACTGACTACTGTCTGTCTGATGTAACATTAGAAGGCTTCAATGAGTATATGTATTAGTTCAATATCAAATACTGTTTGGTCAGAAATATGTGTGAGGCAATGAGTATGTATAAAAGTTCATGATCACGGACTTTTGGGAAAGAAAAAAATAAGTTTGTCTATGGATTTCAATTCTACTGATGTAAGGTCAGGAGTCAATGAAATATGGAAAGTTCAAGATCGAGTACTCTTGGGCCAGAAATATTCATTATGTGAAATATGGACTACTGTCTGTCTGATGTAACATCAGGAGGAGTTATTGAATCTGTAAAAAAGTTCAAGATAGAGGACTATTGGTTCAGAAATATGTTCAGAAAGTCAAATATGGATTACTGTTTGTACTGATCTAACATTAGATGGAGTCAATAGTTACGTATGGAAAGTTCATGACTGAGGACTGATTTGCCAGAAATATGTCCATTAAGGTCAAATATGCAATACTCTATGACTTACGTATCATCAGACATCAATTTGTATGTATAAAAAAAGTCACGATTGAGGACTAATTTTTCAGAAATACATGTTTAGAAGAAAATAAGGAAATGAATATGTATAGAAAGTTCATGATCAAGGACTCTTGGGACAGAGAAAATTTATGTAGGTCTAATATGTACTACAGTTCTTTTGATATAACATAAGAAGGAGTCAATGAATACGTGAGGAAAGTTCAAGATTGAGCACTCTAGGGCCCGAAATTTGATCATTATGTCAAATTTGGACTCCTGTCCATCTGATGTAACATCAGAAAGAGTCAAAGAGTCTGTTTAGGGAGTTCAAGATCGAGTACTCTTGGGTCAGAAATATTTTCATTATGTCAAATATGGACTACTTTCTGTTTGATGTAACATTAGAAGGCTTCAATGAGTATATGTAAAAAGTTCAATATCAAATACTGTTTGGTCAGAAATATGTTTTGTCAGCCAAATATGGACTACTGTCTGTACTGATCTAACATCAGATGGAGTCAATGGGTATGTATAGAAAGTTCATGACTGAGAATAAATTTGCCAGAAATATGTCCATTAGGTCAAATAAGCAATACTCTATGACTTAGATATCATCAGAGATAATTTTGTATCTATAAAAAATTCATGATTTAGGAAACATTTTTTCAGAATTTGTCATCAGATGTTCAGGAGATAATCAGAAAATGAATATGTGTAGAAAATTCATGATCAAGGACTCTTGGGACAGAGAAAATTTAAGTAGGTCTAATATGGACTACTGTTCTTCTGATGTAACATCAGAAGGAGTCAATGAATATGTATGGAAAGTTCAAGATCGAGTTCTCTTGGGGCAGAAATATGTTCATCATGTCAAATATGGACCACTGTCTGACTGATGTAACATTAGAAGGAGTCAATGAGGCTGTAAAAAAGTTCAAGATCGAGCACTCTTGGGCCCGAAATATGTTCATTATGTCATATTTGGACTCCTGTCCGTCTGATGTAACAACAGAAGGAGACAATGAGTCTCTTTAGAAAATTCGTGAACGAGGACTCTTGGTTCAGAAATATATATGTTCAGTAGGTGAAATATGGACAATATGGAAGATGTTGAATGTAACATTGGAAGGCTTCAGTGAGTATATGTAAAAAGTTCAATATCAAATACTGTTTGGTCAGAGTCTGTATAGAAAATTCAAGTTTGAGCACTGTAGGGCCCGAAATATGTTAATTATGTCCAATTTGGACCATAGTCCTTCTGATGTAACATCAGACGGAGTCAAAAAAGTCTGTTTAGAAAGTTCAAGATCGAGTTCTCTTGGGGCAGAAATATGTTCATCATGTCAAATATGGACCACTGTCTATCTGATGTAACATTAGAAGGAGTCAATCAGGCTGAAAAAATGTTCAAGATCGAGTACTCTTGGGCCAAAAATATGTTCATTATGTCAAATATGGACTACTATTTGTCTGTTGTAAAATCAGATGGAGTCAATGGGTATGTATAGAAAGTTCATGACTAATGACTGATTTGCCAGAAATATGGTAAGTAGGTCAAATATGGACTTCTATATGTCTGATGTGACATCAGAAGGCTTCAATGAGTATACGTAAAAAGTTCAATATCAAATATTGTTTTGTCAGAAATTTGTTCTGTCAGCCAAATATGGACTGTCTGTGATGATCTAACATCAGATGGAGTCAATGGGTATGTATTTTACATATACCATGAGTATATATAAAACATTCAATATCAGATACTGTTTGGTCAGAAATATGTTCAGTGAGTCAAATACGAACCACTGTTCGTACTGATCTAACATCAGATGGAATCAATGGGTATGTATAGAGAGTTCAAGACCAAGTACCCCTTGGCCAGAAATATGTTCAGTAGGTATAATATGGACTACTGTCTGGATGATCATCAGATGGAGTCAATGATTTATTTAGAAAGTTCATGATTGAGTACTTGGGCCAAAAATATGTTCTTTATGTCAAACATGGACTACTGTCTGTCTGATGTAACATTAGAAGGAGTCAATGAATATTTATGGAAAGTTCAAGATCTAGTATTCTTGGGCTACAAAAATGTTCAGTAGGTATAATATGGAATACTGTCTGGATGATCTAACATCAGATGGAGTCAATGAGTCTGTTTGGAACATACAAGATCGAGAACTCTTGGGCCAAAAATATGTTCATTATGTTCTATGACTGACTACTGTCCATCTGATGTAACATCAGAAGGAGTCAATGAGTCTGTTTAGAAAGTTCAAGATCAAGTACTCTTGGGTCAGAAATATGTTCATTCAGTCAAATATGGACTACTGTTGTACTGAACCAACATCAGATGGAGTAAGTGGGTATATATAGAAAGCGCATAACTAAGGACTTATTTGCCAGGAATATGTCCATTAGTTCAAATATGCAATACTCCATGGTTGACGTATCATCAGAAGGAGTCAATAGTAATGTATAAAAATTTCAAGATGAAGAACCCTTTCTCCAGAAATATGTTCGGTAGGTCTAATATGGACTACTCTCTGGATGATCTAACATCAGATGGAGTCAATGAGTCTGTTTTGAACGTACAAGATCGAGAACACTTGGGCCAAAAATATGTTCATAATGTCAAACATGGACTACTGTCTGTATGATGTAACATTAGAAGAGGAGTCAATGAATATATATGGAAAGTTCAAGATCTAGTATTCTTGGGCCAGAAATATGTTCAGTAGTTATAATATGGAATACTGTCTGGATGATCTAACATCAGATGGAGTCAATGAGTCTGTTTAGAACGTACAAGATTGAGAACTCGGGCCAAAAATATGTTCATTATGTTCTATGACTGACTACTGTCCATCTGATGTAACATCACAAGGAGTCAATGAGTCTGTTTAGAAAGTTCAAGATCGAGTACTCTTGGGTCAGAGATATGTTCATTCTGTCCTATGCCTGACTAGTGTCTGTCTGATGTAACATTAATAGGCTTCAATGACTATATGTAAAATGTTCAATATGTAATACTGTTTGGTCAGAAACATGTTCATTCAGTCAAATATGGACTACCTTTTGTATTGAACTAACATCAGATGGAGGAAGTGAGAATGTATAGAAAGCACATAACTGAGGATTATTTGCCAGGAATATGTCCATTAGTTCAAATATGCGATACTTCATGGCTGACTTATCATCAGAATGAGTCAATAGTAATGTATAAAAAGTTCAAGATAAAGAACCCATTCTCCAGAAATATGTTCAGTAGGTCTAATATGGACTACTCTCTGGATGATCTAACATCAGATAGAGTCAATGAGTCTGTTTAGAACGTACAAGATCGAGAACACTTGGACCAAAAATATGTTCATAATGTCAAACATGGACTACTGTCTATCTGATGTAACATTAGAAGGAGTCAATGAATATTTATGGAAAGTTGAAGATCTAGTACTCTTGGGCCAGAAATATGTTCAGTAGGTATAATATGGAATACTGTCTGGATGATCTAACATCAGATGCAGTCAATGAGTCTGTTTAGAACGTACAAGATCGAGAACTCTTCGGCCAAAAATATGTTCATAATGTCAAACATGGACTACTGTCTGATGTAACATAAGGAGTCAATGAATATTTATGGAAAGTTCAAGATCGAGAACTCATGGGCCAAAAATATGTTCTTAATGTCAAACATGGACTACTGTCTGATGTAACATAAGGAGTCAATGAATATTTATGGAAAGTTCAAGATCGAGAACTCATGGGCCAAAAATATGTTCTTAATGTCAAACATGGACTACTGTCTGTCTGATGTAACATTTGAAGGAGTCAATGAGTCTGAAAAAAAGTTTAAGATCGAGAACTCTTGGGCCAGTAATATGTTCATAATGTCAAACATGTCTGTACTGATCTATCATCAGATGGAGTCAATGGGTATGTATAGAAAATTCATGAGGATTAATTTGCCAGAAATATGTCCATTAGTTCAAATATGCAATTCTCTATGGCTGATATATCATCAGACGTCAATTTGTCTGTATAAAAAATTCATGATTGAGGACTAATTTTCCAGAAATATGTGTTCAAAAGGTAAAACATGCGCTCATTAATGGCTCAATTAACATCATAGTGAGGGAAGGAATATGTATAGAATGTTCATGATAAAGGACTCGTGGGGCGGAGAATATTTATGTAGGTCTAATATGAACTACTGTTCTTCTGATGTAGCATCAGAAGGAGTCAATGAATATGTATGGAAAGTTCAAGATCGAGTACACTTGGGCCAGAAATATGTTCATTATGTCGAATATAAACTACTGTCTGTCTGATGTAACATTAGAAGGAGTCAATGAGGCTGTAAAAAAGTTCAAGTTTGAGTACATTTGGGCCAGAAATATGTTCATTATGTCAAATATGGACTACTATCTGTCTGTTGTAGGATCAGATGGAGTCAATGGGTATGTACAGAAAGTTCATGACTAAGGACTGATGTGATTGACAGTCTGATGTGACATCAGAAGGCTTCAATGAGTATATGTAAAAAGTTCAATATCAAATATTGTTTGGTCAGAAATTTGTTCTGCCAGCCAAATATGGACTGTCTGTAATGATCTACCATCAGATGGAGTCAATGGGTATGTATTTTACATATACAATGAGTATATGTAAAAAATTCAATATCAGATACTGTTTGGTCAGAAATATGTTCAGTGAGTCAAATACGAACCACTGTTCGTACTGATTTAACATCAGATGCAATCAATGGGTATGTATAGAGAGTTCAAGATCAAGTACCCTTTGGCCCGAAATATGTTCAGTAGGTATAATATGGACTACTGTCTGGATGATCTAACATCAGATGGAGTCGATGAGTCTATTTAGAAAGTTCATGATTGACTACTTGGGCCAAAAATATGTTCTTTATGTCAAACATGGACTACTGTCTGTCTGATGTAACATTAGAAGGAGTCAATGAATATTTATGGAAAGTTCATGATCTAGTACTCTTGGGCCAGAAATATGTTCATTATGTAAAATATGGACTACTGTCTTTCTGATGTAACATCAGGAGTTAATGAGTCTGTAGAGAAAGTTCATGAACGACGACTCTTTTATCAGAAATATGTTCAGTAGGTCAAATATGGACTTCTATATGGCTGATGTGACATCAGAAGGCTTCAGTGAGTATATGTAAAAAGTTCAATATCAAAACCTGTTTGGTCAGAAAAATATTCAGTCAAGTCAATTATGGATTACTCTTTGTACTGAACTAACATCAGATGGAGTCAATGGGTATGTATAGAAAGTGCATGAATGAGGACTAATTTACCAGAAATATGTCCATTAGCTCAAATATGCAATACTCTATGGCTGGCATATCATCAGAAGGAGTCAAGTTACATTTGTAAAAAGTTCATGATTGAGGACTAATTTTCTAGAAATATATTCAGTATTCAGTGGGCTCATGTATTGCTGAAGTAAGATCAGAGTGAGTCAATGAGTATGTATAGAAAGTTCCTGATTGAGCACTAATTTGCCAGAAATATGTTCAGTGGGTCTAATATTGACTTCTGTATGGGTGAAGAAACATCAGAAGGAGTGAATATAAAAAGTTCAGATTCGAATAGTCTTGGGCCAGAAATATATCCATTAGGTCAAATATGCAATCCTCTATGACTGATGTATCATCCGAAGAAGTCGGTGTATGGTATAAAAAGTTCATGATTGAGGACTAATTTTCCAGAAATATGTGTTCAAAAGATAAAATATGGGCTCATTAATGGCTGAATTAACATCATAGTGAGGGAGGGAATATGTATAGAATGTTCATGATCAAGAACTATTAGGACGGAGAAAATTTATGTAGGTCTAATATGAACTCCTGTTCTTCTGATGTAACATCAGAAGGAGTCAATGAATATGTATGGAAAGTTCAAGATCGAGTACTCTTGGGCCAGAAATATGTTCGTTATGTCAAATATGGACTACTGTCTGTCTGATGTAACATTAGAAGGAGTCAATCAGGCTGTAAAAATGTTCAAGATCGAGTACTCTTGGGCCAAAAATATGTTCATTATGTCAAATATTGACTACTCTCTATCTGTTGTAAAATCAGATGGAGTCAATGGGTATGTATAGAAAGTTCATGACTAAGGACTGATTTGCCAGAAATATGGTAAGTAGGTCAAATATGGACTTCTATATGTCTGATGTGACATCAGAAGGCTTCAAGGAGTATATGTAAAAAGTTCAATATCAAATATTGTTTTGTCAGAAATTTGTTCTGTCAGCCAAATATGGACTGTCTGTAATGATCTATCAGATGGAATCAATGGGTATGTATAGAGAGTTCAAGATCAAGTACTCGTTGGCCCGAAATATGTTCAGTAGGTATAATATGGACTACTGTCTGAATGATCATCAGATGGAGTCAATGAGTCTATTTAGAAAGTTCATGATTGAGTACTTGGAACAAAAATATGTTCTTTATGTCAAACATGGACTACTGTCTGTCTGATGTAACATTAGAAGGAGTCAATGAATATTTATGGAAAGTTCAAGATCTAGTATTCTTGGGCTACAAAAATGTTCAGTAGGTATAATATGGAATACTGTCTGGATGATCTAACATCAGATGGAGTCAATGAGTCTGTTTGGAACATACAAGATCGAGAACTCTTGGGCCAAAAATATGTTCATTATGTTCTATGACTGACTACTGTCCATCTGATGTAACATCAGAAGGAGTCAATGAGTTTGTTTAGAAAGTTCAAGATCAAGTACTCTTGGGTCAGAAATATGTTCATTCAGTCAAATATGGACTACTGTTGTACTGAACCAACATCAGATGGAGTAAGTGGGTATATATAGAAAGCGCATAACTAAGGACTTATTTGCCAGGAATATGTCCATTAGTTCAAATATGCAATACTCCATGGTTGACGTATAATCAGAAGGAGTCAATAGTAATGTATAAAAATTTCAAGATGAAGAACCCTTTCTCCAGAAATATGTTCGGTAGGTCTAATATGGACTACTCTCTGGATGATCTAACATCAGATGGAGTCAATGAGTCTGTTTTGAACGTACAAGATCGAGAACACTTGGGCCAAAAATATGTTCATAATGTCAAACATGGACTACTGTCTGTATGATGTAACATTAGAAGAGGAGTCAATGAATATATATGGAAAGTTCAAGATCTAGTATTCTTGGGCCAGAAATATGTTCAGTAGTTATAATATGGAATACTGTCTGGATGATCTAACATCAGATGGAGTCAATGAGTCTGTTTAGAACGTACAAGATTGAGAACTCGGGCCAAAAATATGTTCATTATGTTCTATGACTGACTACTGTCCATCTGATGTAACATCACAAGGAGTCAATGAGTCTGTTTAGAAAGTTCAAGATCGAGTACTCTTGGGTCAGAGATATGTTCATTCTGTCCTATGCCTGACTAGTGTCTGTCTGATGTAACATTAATAGGCTTCAATGACTATATGTAAAATGTTCAATATGTAATACTGTTTGGTCAGAAACATGTTCATTCAGTCAAATATGGACTACCTTTTGTATTGAACTAACATCAGATGGAGGAAGTGAGAATGTATAGAAAGCACATAACTGAGGATTATTTGCCAGGAATATGTCCATTAGTTCAAATATGCGATACTTCATGGCTGACTTATCATCAGAATGAGTCAATAGTAATGTATAAAAAGTTCAAGATAAAGAACCCATTCTCCAGAAATATGTTCAGTAGGTCTAATATGGACTACTCTCTGGATGATCTAACATCAGATAGAGTCAATGAGTCTGTTTAGAACGTACAAGATCGAGAACACTTGGACCAAAAATATGTTCATAATGTCAAACATGGACTACTGTCTATCTGATGTAACATTAGAAGGAGTCAATGAATATTTATGGAAAGTTGAAGATCTAGTACTCTTGGGCCAGAAATATGTTCAGTAGGTATAATATGGAATACTGTCTGGATGATCTAACATCAGATGCAGTCAATGAGTCTGTTTAGAACGTACAAGATCGAGAACTCTTCGGCCAAAAATATGTTCATAATGTCAAACATGGACTACTGTCTGATGTAACATAAGGAGTCAATGAATATTTATGGAAAGTTCAAGATCGAGAACTCATGGGCCAAAAATATGTTCTTAATGTCAAACATGGACTACTGTCTGATGTAACATAAGGAGTCAATGAATATTTATGGAAAGTTCAAGATCGAGAACTCATGGGCCAAAAATATGTTCTTAATGTCAAACATGGACTACTGTCTGTCTGATGTAACATTTGAAGGAGTCAATGAGTCTGAAAAAAAGTTTAAGATCGAGAACTCTTGGGCCAGTAATATGTTCATAATGTCAAACATGTCTGTACTGATCTATCATCAGATGGAGTCAATGGGTATGTATAGAAAATTCATGAGGATTAATTTGCCAGAAATATGTCCATTAGTTCAAATATGCAATTCTCTATGGCTGATATATCATCAGACGTCAATTTGTCTGTATAAAAAATTCATGATTGAGGACTAATTTTCCAGAAATATGTGTTCAAAAGGTAAAACATGCGCTCATTAATGGCTCAATTAACATCATAGTGAGGGAAGGAATATGTATAGAATGTTCATGATAAAGGACTCGTGGGGCGGAGAATATTTATGTAGGTCTAATATGAACTACTGTTCTTCTGATGTAGCATCAGAAGGAGTCAATGAATATGTATGGAAAGTTCAAGATCGAGTACACTTGGGCCAGAAATATGTTCATTATGTCGAATATAAACTACTGTCTGTCTGATGTAACATTAGAAGGAGTCAATGAGGCTGTAAAAAAGTTCAAGTTTGAGTACATTTGGGCCAGAAATATGTTCATTATGTCAAATATGGACTACTATCTGTCTGTTGTAGGATCAGATGGAGTCAATGGGTATGTACAGAAAGTTCATGACTAAGGACTGATGTGATTGACAGTCTGATGTGACATCAGAAGGCTTCAATGAGTATATGTAAAAAGTTCAATATCAAATATTGTTTGGTCAGAAATTTGTTCTGCCAGCCAAATATGGACTGTCTGTAATGATCTACCATCAGATGGAGTCAATGGGTATGTATTTTACATATACAATGAGTATATGTAAAAAATTCAATATCAGATACTGTTTGGTCAGAAATATGTTCAGTGAGTCAAATACGAACCACTGTTCGTACTGATTTAACATCAGATGCAATCAATGGGTATGTATAGAGAGTTCAAGATCAAGTACCCTTTGGCCCGAAATATGTTCAGTAGGTATAATATGGACTACTGTCTGGATGATCTAACATCAGATGGAGTCGATGAGTCTATTTAGAAAGTTCATGATTGACTACTTGGGCCAAAAATATGTTCTTTATGTCAAACATGGACTACTGTCTGTCTGATGTAACATTAGAAGGAGTCAATGAATATTTATGGAAAGTTCATGATCTAGTACTCTTGGGCCAGAAATATGTTCATTATGTAAAATATGGACTACTGTCTTTCTGATGTAACATCAGGAGTTAATGAGTCTGTAGAGAAAGTTCATGAACGACGACTCTTTTATCAGAAATATGTTCAGTAGGTCAAATATGGACTTCTATATGGCTGATGTGACATCAGAAGGCTTCAGTGAGTATATGTAAAAAGTTCAATATCAAAACCTGTTTGGTCAGAAAAATATTCAGTCAAGTCAATTATGGATTACTCTTTGTACTGAACTAACATCAGATGGAGTCAATGGGTATGTATAGAAAGTGCATGAATGAGGACTAATTTACCAGAAATATGTCCATTAGCTCAAATATGCAATACTCTATGGCTGGCATATCATCAGAAGGAGTCAAGTTACATTTGTAAAAAGTTCATGATTGAGGACTAATTTTCTAGAAATATATTCAGTATTCAGTGGGCTCATGTATTGCTGAAGTAAGATCAGAGTGAGTCAATGAGTATGTATAGAAAGTTCCTGATTGAGCACTAATTTGCCAGAAATATGTTCAGTGGGTCTAATATTGACTTCTGTATGGGTGAAGAAACATCAGAAGGAGTGAATATAAAAAGTTCAGATTCGAATAGTCTTGGGCCAGAAATATATCCATTAGGTCAAATATGCAATCCTCTATGACTGATGTATCATCCGAAGAAGTCGGTGTATGGTATAAAAAGTTCATGATTGAGGACTAATTTTCCAGAAATATGTGTTCAAAAGATAAAATATGGGCTCATTAATGGCTGAATTAACATCATAGTGAGGGAGGGAATATGTATAGAATGTTCATGATCAAGAACTATTAGGACGGAGAAAATTTATGTAGGTCTAATATGAACTCCTGTTCTTCTGATGTAACATCAGAAGGAGTCAATGAATATGTATGGAAAGTTCAAGATCGAGTACTCTTGGGCCAGAAATATGTTCGTTATGTCAAATATGGACTACTGTCTGTCTGATGTAACATTAGAAGGAGTCAATCAGGCTGTAAAAATGTTCAAGATCGAGTACTCTTGGGCCAAAAATATGTTCATTATGTCAAATATTGACTACTCTCTATCTGTTGTAAAATCAGATGGAGTCAATGGGTATGTATAGAAAGTTCATGACTAAGGACTGATTTGCCAGAAATATGGTAAGTAGGTCAAATATGGACTTCTATATGTCTGATGTGACATCAGAAGGCTTCAAGGAGTATATGTAAAAAGTTCAATATCAAATATTGTTTTGTCAGAAATTTGTTCTGTCAGCCAAATATGGACTGTCTGTAATGATCTATCAGATGGAATCAATGGGTATGTATAGAGAGTTCAAGATCAAGTACTCGTTGGCCCGAAATATGTTCAGTAGGTATAATATGGACTACTGTCTGAATGATCATCAGATGGAGTCAATGAGTCTATTTAGAAAGTTCATGATTGAGTACTTGGAACAAAAATATGTTCTTTATGTCAAACATGGACTACTGTCTGTCTGATGTAACATTAGAAGGAGTCAATGAATATTTATGGAAAGTTCAAGATCTAGTATTCTTGGGCTACAAAAATGTTCAGTAGGTATAATATGGAATACTGTCTGGATGATCTAACATCAGATGGAGTCAATGAGTCTGTTTGGAACATACAAGATCGAGAACTCTTGGGCCAAAAATATGTTCATTATGTTCTATGACTGACTACTGTCCATCTGATGTAACATCAGAAGGAGTCAATGAGTTTGTTTAGAAAGTTCAAGATCAAGTACTCTTGGGTCAGAAATATGTTCATTCAGTCAAATATGGACTACTGTTGTACTGAACCAACATCAGATGGAGTAAGTGGGTATATATAGAAAGCGCATAACTAAGGACTTATTTGCCAGGAATATGTCCATTAGTTCAAATATGCAATACTCCATGGTTGACGTATAATCAGAAGGAGTCAATAGTAATGTATAAAAATTTCAAGATGAAGAACCCTTTCTCCAGAAATATGTTCGGTAGGTCTAATATGGACTACTCTCTGGATGATCTAACATCAGATGGAGTCAATGAGTCTGTTTTGAACGTACAAGATCGAGAACACTTGGGCCAAAAATATGTTCATAATGTCAAACATGGACTACTGTCTGTATGATGTAACATTAGAAGAGGAGTCAATGAATATATATGGAAAGTTCAAGATCTAGTATTCTTGGGCCAGAAATATGTTCAGTAGTTATAATATGGAATACTGTCTGGATGATCTAACATCAGATGGAGTCAATGAGTCTGTTTAGAACGTACAAGATTGAGAACTCGGGCCAAAAATATGTTCATTATGTTCTATGACTGACTACTGTCCATCTGATGTAACATCACAAGGAGTCAATGAGTCTGTTTAGAAAGTTCAAGATCGAGTACTCTTGGGTCAGAGATATGTTCATTCTGTCCTATGCCTGACTAGTGTCTGTCTGATGTAACATTAATAGGCTTCAATGACTATATGTAAAATGTTCAATATGTAATACTGTTTGGTCAGAAACATGTTCATTCAGTCAAATATGGACTACCTTTTGTATTGAACTAACATCAGATGGAGGAAGTGAGAATGTATAGAAAGCACATAACTGAGGATTATTTGCCAGGAATATGTCCATTAGTTCAAATATGCGATACTTCATGGCTGACTTATCATCAGAATGAGTCAATAGTAATGTATAAAAAGTTCAAGATAAAGAACCCATTCTCCAGAAATATGTTCAGTAGGTCTAATATGGACTACTCTCTGGATGATCTAACATCAGATAGAGTCAATGAGTCTGTTTAGAACGTACAAGATCGAGAACACTTGGACCAAAAATATGTTCATAATGTCAAACATGGACTACTGTCTATCTGATGTAACATTAGAAGGAGTCAATGAATATTTATGGAAAGTTGAAGATCTAGTACTCTTGGGCCAGAAATATGTTCAGTAGGTATAATATGGAATACTGTCTGGATGATCTAACATCAGATGCAGTCAATGAGTCTGTTTAGAACGTACAAGATCGAGAACTCTTCGGCCAAAAATATGTTCATAATGTCAAACATGGACTACTGTCTGATGTAACATAAGGAGTCAATGAATATTTATGGAAAGTTCAAGATCGAGAACTCATGGGCCAAAAATATGTTCTTAATGTCAAACATGGACTACTGTCTGATGTAACATAAGGAGTCAATGAATATTTATGGAAAGTTCAAGATCGAGAACTCATGGGCCAAAAATATGTTCTTAATGTCAAACATGGACTACTGTCTGTCTGATGTAACATTTGAAGGAGTCAATGAGTCTGAAAAAAAGTTTAAGATCGAGAACTCTTGGGCCAGTAATATGTTCATAATGTCAAACATGTCTGTACTGATCTATCATCAGATGGAGTCAATGGGTATGTATAGAAAATTCATGAGGATTAATTTGCCAGAAATATGTCCATTAGTTCAAATATGCAATTCTCTATGGCTGATATATCATCAGACGTCAATTTGTCTGTATAAAAAATTCATGATTGAGGACTAATTTTCCAGAAATATGTGTTCAAAAGGTAAAACATGCGCTCATTAATGGCTCAATTAACATCATAGTGAGGGAAGGAATATGTATAGAATGTTCATGATAAAGGACTCGTGGGGCGGAGAATATTTATGTAGGTCTAATATGAACTACTGTTCTTCTGATGTAGCATCAGAAGGAGTCAATGAATATGTATGGAAAGTTCAAGATCGAGTACACTTGGGCCAGAAATATGTTCATTATGTCGAATATAAACTACTGTCTGTCTGATGTAACATTAGAAGGAGTCAATGAGGCTGTAAAAAAGTTCAAGTTTGAGTACATTTGGGCCAGAAATATGTTCATTATGTCAAATATGGACTACTATCTGTCTGTTGTAGGATCAGATGGAGTCAATGGGTATGTACAGAAAGTTCATGACTAAGGACTGATGTGATTGACAGTCTGATGTGACATCAGAAGGCTTCAATGAGTATATGTAAAAAGTTCAATATCAAATATTGTTTGGTCAGAAATTTGTTCTGCCAGCCAAATATGGACTGTCTGTAATGATCTACCATCAGATGGAGTCAATGGGTATGTATTTTACATATACAATGAGTATATGTAAAAAATTCAATATCAGATACTGTTTGGTCAGAAATATGTTCAGTGAGTCAAATACGAACCACTGTTCGTACTGATTTAACATCAGATGCAATCAATGGGTATGTATAGAGAGTTCAAGATCAAGTACCCTTTGGCCCGAAATATGTTCAGTAGGTATAATATGGACTACTGTCTGGATGATCTAACATCAGATGGAGTCGATGAGTCTATTTAGAAAGTTCATGATTGACTACTTGGGCCAAAAATATGTTCTTTATGTCAAACATGGACTACTGTCTGTCTGATGTAACATTAGAAGGAGTCAATGAATATTTATGGAAAGTTCATGATCTAGTACTCTTGGGCCAGAAATATGTTCATTATGTAAAATATGGACTACTGTCTTTCTGATGTAACATCAGGAGTTAATGAGTCTGTAGAGAAAGTTCATGAACGACGACTCTTTTATCAGAAATATGTTCAGTAGGTCAAATATGGACTTCTATATGGCTGATGTGACATCAGAAGGCTTCAGTGAGTATATGTAAAAAGTTCAATATCAAAACCTGTTTGGTCAGAAAAATATTCAGTCAAGTCAATTATGGATTACTCTTTGTACTGAACTAACATCAGATGGAGTCAATGGGTATGTATAGAAAGTGCATGAATGAGGACTAATTTACCAGAAATATGTCCATTAGCTCAAATATGCAATACTCTATGGCTGGCATATCATCAGAAGGAGTCAAGTTACATTTGTAAAAAGTTCATGATTGAGGACTAATTTTCTAGAAATATATTCAGTATTCAGTGGGCTCATGTATTGCTGAAGTAAGATCAGAGTGAGTCAATGAGTATGTATAGAAAGTTCCTGATTGAGCACTAATTTGCCAGAAATATGTTCAGTGGGTCTAATATTGACTTCTGTATGGGTGAAGAAACATCAGAAGGAGTGAATATAAAAAGTTCAGATTCGAATAGTCTTGGGCCAGAAATATATCCATTAGGTCAAATATGCAATCCTCTATGACTGATGTATCATCCGAAGAAGTCGGTGTATGGTATAAAAAGTTCATGATTGAGGACTAATTTTCCAGAAATATGTGTTCAAAAGATAAAATATGGGCTCATTAATGGCTGAATTAACATCATAGTGAGGGAGGGAATATGTATAGAATGTTCATGATCAAGAACTATTAGGACGGAGAAAATTTATGTAGGTCTAATATGAACTCCTGTTCTTCTGATGTAACATCAGAAGGAGTCAATGAATATGTATGGAAAGTTCAAGATCGAGTACTCTTGGGCCAGAAATATGTTCGTTATGTCAAATATGGACTACTGTCTGTCTGATGTAACATTAGAAGGAGTCAATCAGGCTGTAAAAATGTTCAAGATCGAGTACTCTTGGGCCAAAAATATGTTCATTATGTCAAATATTGACTACTCTCTATCTGTTGTAAAATCAGATGGAGTCAATGGGTATGTATAGAAAGTTCATGACTAAGGACTGATTTGCCAGAAATATGGTAAGTAGGTCAAATATGGACTTCTATATGTCTGATGTGACATCAGAAGGCTTCAAGGAGTATATGTAAAAAGTTCAATATCAAATATTGTTTTGTCAGAAATTTGTTCTGTCAGCCAAATATGGACTGTCTGTAATGATCTATCAGATGGAATCAATGGGTATGTATAGAGAGTTCAAGATCAAGTACTCGTTGGCCCGAAATATGTTCAGTAGGTATAATATGGACTACTGTCTGAATGATCATCAGATGGAGTCAATGAGTCTATTTAGAAAGTTCATGATTGAGTACTTGGAACAAAAATATGTTCTTTATGTCAAACATGGACTACTGTCTGTCTGATGTAACATTAGAAGGAGTCAATGAATATTTATGGAAAGTTCAAGATCTAGTATTCTTGGGCTACAAAAATGTTCAGTAGGTATAATATGGAATACTGTCTGGATGATCTAACATCAGATGGAGTCAATGAGTCTGTTTGGAACATACAAGATCGAGAACTCTTGGGCCAAAAATATGTTCATTATGTTCTATGACTGACTACTGTCCATCTGATGTAACATCAGAAGGAGTCAATGAGTTTGTTTAGAAAGTTCAAGATCAAGTACTCTTGGGTCAGAAATATGTTCATTCAGTCAAATATGGACTACTGTTGTACTGAACCAACATCAGATGGAGTAAGTGGGTATATATAGAAAGCGCATAACTAAGGACTTATTTGCCAGGAATATGTCCATTAGTTCAAATATGCAATACTCCATGGTTGACGTATAATCAGAAGGAGTCAATAGTAATGTATAAAAATTTCAAGATGAAGAACCCTTTCTCCAGAAATATGTTCGGTAGGTCTAATATGGACTACTCTCTGGATGATCTAACATCAGATGGAGTCAATGAGTCTGTTTTGAACGTACAAGATCGAGAACACTTGGGCCAAAAATATGTTCATAATGTCAAACATGGACTACTGTCTGTATGATGTAACATTAGAAGAGGAGTCAATGAATATATATGGAAAGTTCAAGATCTAGTATTCTTGGGCCAGAAATATGTTCAGTAGTTATAATATGGAATACTGTCTGGATGATCTAACATCAGATGGAGTCAATGAGTCTGTTTAGAACGTACAAGATTGAGAACTCGGGCCAAAAATATGTTCATTATGTTCTATGACTGACTACTGTCCATCTGATGTAACATCACAAGGAGTCAATGAGTCTGTTTAGAAAGTTCAAGATCGAGTACTCTTGGGTCAGAGATATGTTCATTCTGTCCTATGCCTGACTAGTGTCTGTCTGATGTAACATTAATAGGCTTCAATGACTATATGTAAAATGTTCAATATGTAATACTGTTTGGTCAGAAACATGTTCATTCAGTCAAATATGGACTACCTTTTGTATTGAACTAACATCAGATGGAGGAAGTGAGAATGTATAGAAAGCACATAACTGAGGATTATTTGCCAGGAATATGTCCATTAGTTCAAATATGCGATACTTCATGGCTGACTTATCATCAGAATGAGTCAATAGTAATGTATAAAAAGTTCAAGATAAAGAACCCATTCTCCAGAAATATGTTCAGTAGGTCTAATATGGACTACTCTCTGGATGATCTAACATCAGATAGAGTCAATGAGTCTGTTTAGAACGTACAAGATCGAGAACACTTGGACCAAAAATATGTTCATAATGTCAAACATGGACTACTGTCTATCTGATGTAACATTAGAAGGAGTCAATGAATATTTATGGAAAGTTGAAGATCTAGTACTCTTGGGCCAGAAATATGTTCAGTAGGTATAATATGGAATACTGTCTGGATGATCTAACATCAGATGCAGTCAATGAGTCTGTTTAGAACGTACAAGATCGAGAACTCTTCGGCCAAAAATATGTTCATAATGTCAAACATGGACTACTGTCTGATGTAACATAAGGAGTCAATGAATATTTATGGAAAGTTCAAGATCGAGAACTCATGGGCCAAAAATATGTTCTTAATGTCAAACATGGACTACTGTCTGATGTAACATAAGGAGTCAATGAATATTTATGGAAAGTTCAAGATCGAGAACTCATGGGCCAAAAATATGTTCTTAATGTCAAACATGGACTACTGTCTGTCTGATGTAACATTTGAAGGAGTCAATGAGTCTGAAAAAAAGTTTAAGATCGAGAACTCTTGGGCCAGTAATATGTTCATAATGTCAAACATGTCTGTACTGATCTATCATCAGATGGAGTCAATGGGTATGTATAGAAAATTCATGAGGATTAATTTGCCAGAAATATGTCCATTAGTTCAAATATGCAATTCTCTATGGCTGATATATCATCAGACGTCAATTTGTCTGTATAAAAAATTCATGATTGAGGACTAATTTTCCAGAAATATGTGTTCAAAAGGTAAAACATGCGCTCATTAATGGCTCAATTAACATCATAGTGAGGGAAGGAATATGTATAGAATGTTCATGATAAAGGACTCGTGGGGCGGAGAATATTTATGTAGGTCTAATATGAACTACTGTTCTTCTGATGTAGCATCAGAAGGAGTCAATGAATATGTATGGAAAGTTCAAGATCGAGTACACTTGGGCCAGAAATATGTTCATTATGTCGAATATAAACTACTGTCTGTCTGATGTAACATTAGAAGGAGTCAATGAGGCTGTAAAAAAGTTCAAGTTTGAGTACATTTGGGCCAGAAATATGTTCATTATGTCAAATATGGACTACTATCTGTCTGTTGTAGGATCAGATGGAGTCAATGGGTATGTACAGAAAGTTCATGACTAAGGACTGATGTGATTGACAGTCTGATGTGACATCAGAAGGCTTCAATGAGTATATGTAAAAAGTTCAATATCAAATATTGTTTGGTCAGAAATTTGTTCTGCCAGCCAAATATGGACTGTCTGTAATGATCTACCATCAGATGGAGTCAATGGGTATGTATTTTACATATACAATGAGTATATGTAAAAAATTCAATATCAGATACTGTTTGGTCAGAAATATGTTCAGTGAGTCAAATACGAACCACTGTTCGTACTGATTTAACATCAGATGCAATCAATGGGTATGTATAGAGAGTTCAAGATCAAGTACCCTTTGGCCCGAAATATGTTCAGTAGGTATAATATGGACTACTGTCTGGATGATCTAACATCAGATGGAGTCGATGAGTCTATTTAGAAAGTTCATGATTGACTACTTGGGCCAAAAATATGTTCTTTATGTCAAACATGGACTACTGTCTGTCTGATGTAACATTAGAAGGAGTCAATGAATATTTATGGAAAGTTCATGATCTAGTACTCTTGGGCCAGAAATATGTTCATTATGTAAAATATGGACTACTGTCTTTCTGATGTAACATCAGGAGTTAATGAGTCTGTAGAGAAAGTTCATGAACGACGACTCTTTTATCAGAAATATGTTCAGTAGGTCAAATATGGACTTCTATATGGCTGATGTGACATCAGAAGGCTTCAGTGAGTATATGTAAAAAGTTCAATATCAAAACCTGTTTGGTCAGAAAAATATTCAGTCAAGTCAATTATGGATTACTCTTTGTACTGAACTAACATCAGATGGAGTCAATGGGTATGTATAGAAAGTGCATGAATGAGGACTAATTTACCAGAAATATGTCCATTAGCTCAAATATGCAATACTCTATGGCTGGCATATCATCAGAAGGAGTCAAGTTACATTTGTAAAAAGTTCATGATTGAGGACTAATTTTCTAGAAATATATTCAGTATTCAGTGGGCTCATGTATTGCTGAAGTAAGATCAGAGTGAGTCAATGAGTATGTATAGAAAGTTCCTGATTGAGCACTAATTTGCCAGAAATATGTTCAGTGGGTCTAATATTGACTTCTGTATGGGTGAAGAAACATCAGAAGGAGTGAATATAAAAAGTTCAGATTCGAATAGTCTTGGGCCAGAAATATATCCATTAGGTCAAATATGCAATCCTCTATGACTGATGTATCATCCGAAGAAGTCGGTGTATGGTATAAAAAGTTCATGATTGAGGACTAATTTTCCAGAAATATGTGTTCAAAAGATAAAATATGGGCTCATTAATGGCTGAATTAACATCATAGTGAGGGAGGGAATATGTATAGAATGTTCATGATCAAGAACTATTAGGACGGAGAAAATTTATGTAGGTCTAATATGAACTCCTGTTCTTCTGATGTAACATCAGAAGGAGTCAATGAATATGTATGGAAAGTTCAAGATCGAGTACTCTTGGGCCAGAAATATGTTCGTTATGTCAAATATGGACTACTGTCTGTCTGATGTAACATTAGAAGGAGTCAATCAGGCTGTAAAAATGTTCAAGATCGAGTACTCTTGGGCCAAAAATATGTTCATTATGTCAAATATTGACTACTCTCTATCTGTTGTAAAATCAGATGGAGTCAATGGGTATGTATAGAAAGTTCATGACTAAGGACTGATTTGCCAGAAATATGGTAAGTAGGTCAAATATGGACTTCTATATGTCTGATGTGACATCAGAAGGCTTCAAGGAGTATATGTAAAAAGTTCAATATCAAATATTGTTTTGTCAGAAATTTGTTCTGTCAGCCAAATATGGACTGTCTGTAATGATCTATCAGATGGAATCAATGGGTATGTATAGAGAGTTCAAGATCAAGTACTCGTTGGCCCGAAATATGTTCAGTAGGTATAATATGGACTACTGTCTGAATGATCATCAGATGGAGTCAATGAGTCTATTTAGAAAGTTCATGATTGAGTACTTGGAACAAAAATATGTTCTTTATGTCAAACATGGACTACTGTCTGTCTGATGTAACATTAGAAGGAGTCAATGAATATTTATGGAAAGTTCAAGATCTAGTATTCTTGGGCTACAAAAATGTTCAGTAGGTATAATATGGAATACTGTCTGGATGATCTAACATCAGATGGAGTCAATGAGTCTGTTTGGAACATACAAGATCGAGAACTCTTGGGCCAAAAATATGTTCATTATGTTCTATGACTGACTACTGTCCATCTGATGTAACATCAGAAGGAGTCAATGAGTTTGTTTAGAAAGTTCAAGATCAAGTACTCTTGGGTCAGAAATATGTTCATTCAGTCAAATATGGACTACTGTTGTACTGAACCAACATCAGATGGAGTAAGTGGGTATATATAGAAAGCGCATAACTAAGGACTTATTTGCCAGGAATATGTCCATTAGTTCAAATATGCAATACTCCATGGTTGACGTATAATCAGAAGGAGTCAATAGTAATGTATAAAAATTTCAAGATGAAGAACCCTTTCTCCAGAAATATGTTCGGTAGGTCTAATATGGACTACTCTCTGGATGATCTAACATCAGATGGAGTCAATGAGTCTGTTTTGAACGTACAAGATCGAGAACACTTGGGCCAAAAATATGTTCATAATGTCAAACATGGACTACTGTCTGTATGATGTAACATTAGAAGAGGAGTCAATGAATATATATGGAAAGTTCAAGATCTAGTATTCTTGGGCCAGAAATATGTTCAGTAGTTATAATATGGAATACTGTCTGGATGATCTAACATCAGATGGAGTCAATGAGTCTGTTTAGAACGTACAAGATTGAGAACTCGGGCCAAAAATATGTTCATTATGTTCTATGACTGACTACTGTCCATCTGATGTAACATCACAAGGAGTCAATGAGTCTGTTTAGAAAGTTCAAGATCGAGTACTCTTGGGTCAGAGATATGTTCATTCTGTCCTATGCCTGACTAGTGTCTGTCTGATGTAACATTAATAGGCTTCAATGACTATATGTAAAATGTTCAATATGTAATACTGTTTGGTCAGAAACATGTTCATTCAGTCAAATATGGACTACCTTTTGTATTGAACTAACATCAGATGGAGGAAGTGAGAATGTATAGAAAGCACATAACTGAGGATTATTTGCCAGGAATATGTCCATTAGTTCAAATATGCGATACTTCATGGCTGACTTATCATCAGAATGAGTCAATAGTAATGTATAAAAAGTTCAAGATAAAGAACCCATTCTCCAGAAATATGTTCAGTAGGTCTAATATGGACTACTCTCTGGATGATCTAACATCAGATAGAGTCAATGAGTCTGTTTAGAACGTACAAGATCGAGAACACTTGGACCAAAAATATGTTCATAATGTCAAACATGGACTACTGTCTATCTGATGTAACATTAGAAGGAGTCAATGAATATTTATGGAAAGTTGAAGATCTAGTACTCTTGGGCCAGAAATATGTTCAGTAGGTATAATATGGAATACTGTCTGGATGATCTAACATCAGATGCAGTCAATGAGTCTGTTTAGAACGTACAAGATCGAGAACTCTTCGGCCAAAAATATGTTCATAATGTCAAACATGGACTACTGTCTGATGTAACATAAGGAGTCAATGAATATTTATGGAAAGTTCAAGATCGAGAACTCATGGGCCAAAAATATGTTCTTAATGTCAAACATGGACTACTGTCTGATGTAACATAAGGAGTCAATGAATATTTATGGAAAGTTCAAGATCGAGAACTCATGGGCCAAAAATATGTTCTTAATGTCAAACATGGACTACTGTCTGTCTGATGTAACATTTGAAGGAGTCAATGAGTCTGAAAAAAAGTTTAAGATCGAGAACTCTTGGGCCAGTAATATGTTCATAATGTCAAACATGTCTGTACTGATCTATCATCAGATGGAGTCAATGGGTATGTATAGAAAATTCATGAGGATTAATTTGCCAGAAATATGTCCATTAGTTCAAATATGCAATTCTCTATGGCTGATATATCATCAGACGTCAATTTGTCTGTATAAAAAATTCATGATTGAGGACTAATTTTCCAGAAATATGTGTTCAAAAGGTAAAACATGCGCTCATTAATGGCTCAATTAACATCATAGTGAGGGAAGGAATATGTATAGAATGTTCATGATAAAGGACTCGTGGGGCGGAGAATATTTATGTAGGTCTAATATGAACTACTGTTCTTCTGATGTAGCATCAGAAGGAGTCAATGAATATGTATGGAAAGTTCAAGATCGAGTACACTTGGGCCAGAAATATGTTCATTATGTCGAATATAAACTACTGTCTGTCTGATGTAACATTAGAAGGAGTCAATGAGGCTGTAAAAAAGTTCAAGTTTGAGTACATTTGGGCCAGAAATATGTTCATTATGTCAAATATGGACTACTATCTGTCTGTTGTAGGATCAGATGGAGTCAATGGGTATGTACAGAAAGTTCATGACTAAGGACTGATGTGATTGACAGTCTGATGTGACATCAGAAGGCTTCAATGAGTATATGTAAAAAGTTCAATATCAAATATTGTTTGGTCAGAAATTTGTTCTGCCAGCCAAATATGGACTGTCTGTAATGATCTACCATCAGATGGAGTCAATGGGTATGTATTTTACATATACAATGAGTATATGTAAAAAATTCAATATCAGATACTGTTTGGTCAGAAATATGTTCAGTGAGTCAAATACGAACCACTGTTCGTACTGATTTAACATCAGATGCAATCAATGGGTATGTATAGAGAGTTCAAGATCAAGTACCCTTTGGCCCGAAATATGTTCAGTAGGTATAATATGGACTACTGTCTGGATGATCTAACATCAGATGGAGTCGATGAGTCTATTTAGAAAGTTCATGATTGACTACTTGGGCCAAAAATATGTTCTTTATGTCAAACATGGACTACTGTCTGTCTGATGTAACATTAGAAGGAGTCAATGAATATTTATGGAAAGTTCATGATCTAGTACTCTTGGGCCAGAAATATGTTCATTATGTAAAATATGGACTACTGTCTTTCTGATGTAACATCAGGAGTTAATGAGTCTGTAGAGAAAGTTCATGAACGACGACTCTTTTATCAGAAATATGTTCAGTAGGTCAAATATGGACTTCTATATGGCTGATGTGACATCAGAAGGCTTCAGTGAGTATATGTAAAAAGTTCAATATCAAAACCTGTTTGGTCAGAAAAATATTCAGTCAAGTCAATTATGGATTACTCTTTGTACTGAACTAACATCAGATGGAGTCAATGGGTATGTATAGAAAGTGCATGAATGAGGACTAATTTACCAGAAATATGTCCATTAGCTCAAATATGCAATACTCTATGGCTGGCATATCATCAGAAGGAGTCAAGTTACATTTGTAAAAAGTTCATGATTGAGGACTAATTTTCTAGAAATATATTCAGTATTCAGTGGGCTCATGTATTGCTGAAGTAAGATCAGAGTGAGTCAATGAGTATGTATAGAAAGTTCCTGATTGAGCACTAATTTGCCAGAAATATGTTCAGTGGGTCTAATATTGACTTCTGTATGGGTGAAGAAACATCAGAAGGAGTGAATATAAAAAGTTCAGATTCGAATAGTCTTGGGCCAGAAATATATCCATTAGGTCAAATATGCAATCCTCTATGACTGATGTATCATCCGAAGAAGTCGGTGTATGGTATAAAAAGTTCATGATTGAGGACTAATTTTCCAGAAATATGTGTTCAAAAGATAAAATATGGGCTCATTAATGGCTGAATTAACATCATAGTGAGGGAGGGAATATGTATAGAATGTTCATGATCAAGAACTATTAGGACGGAGAAAATTTATGTAGGTCTAATATGAACTCCTGTTCTTCTGATGTAACATCAGAAGGAGTCAATGAATATGTATGGAAAGTTCAAGATCGAGTACTCTTGGGCCAGAAATATGTTCGTTATGTCAAATATGGACTACTGTCTGTCTGATGTAACATTAGAAGGAGTCAATCAGGCTGTAAAAATGTTCAAGATCGAGTACTCTTGGGCCAAAAATATGTTCATTATGTCAAATATTGACTACTCTCTATCTGTTGTAAAATCAGATGGAGTCAATGGGTATGTATAGAAAGTTCATGACTAAGGACTGATTTGCCAGAAATATGGTAAGTAGGTCAAATATGGACTTCTATATGTCTGATGTGACATCAGAAGGCTTCAAGGAGTATATGTAAAAAGTTCAATATCAAATATTGTTTTGTCAGAAATTTGTTCTGTCAGCCAAATATGGACTGTCTGTAATGATCTATCAGATGGAATCAATGGGTATGTATAGAGAGTTCAAGATCAAGTACTCGTTGGCCCGAAATATGTTCAGTAGGTATAATATGGACTACTGTCTGAATGATCATCAGATGGAGTCAATGAGTCTATTTAGAAAGTTCATGATTGAGTACTTGGAACAAAAATATGTTCTTTATGTCAAACATGGACTACTGTCTGTCTGATGTAACATTAGAAGGAGTCAATGAATATTTATGGAAAGTTCAAGATCTAGTATTCTTGGGCTACAAAAATGTTCAGTAGGTATAATATGGAATACTGTCTGGATGATCTAACATCAGATGGAGTCAATGAGTCTGTTTGGAACATACAAGATCGAGAACTCTTGGGCCAAAAATATGTTCATTATGTTCTATGACTGACTACTGTCCATCTGATGTAACATCAGAAGGAGTCAATGAGTTTGTTTAGAAAGTTCAAGATCAAGTACTCTTGGGTCAGAAATATGTTCATTCAGTCAAATATGGACTACTGTTGTACTGAACCAACATCAGATGGAGTAAGTGGGTATATATAGAAAGCGCATAACTAAGGACTTATTTGCCAGGAATATGTCCATTAGTTCAAATATGCAATACTCCATGGTTGACGTATAATCAGAAGGAGTCAATAGTAATGTATAAAAATTTCAAGATGAAGAACCCTTTCTCCAGAAATATGTTCGGTAGGTCTAATATGGACTACTCTCTGGATGATCTAACATCAGATGGAGTCAATGAGTCTGTTTTGAACGTACAAGATCGAGAACACTTGGGCCAAAAATATGTTCATAATGTCAAACATGGACTACTGTCTGTATGATGTAACATTAGAAGAGGAGTCAATGAATATATATGGAAAGTTCAAGATCTAGTATTCTTGGGCCAGAAATATGTTCAGTAGTTATAATATGGAATACTGTCTGGATGATCTAACATCAGATGGAGTCAATGAGTCTGTTTAGAACGTACAAGATTGAGAACTCGGGCCAAAAATATGTTCATTATGTTCTATGACTGACTACTGTCCATCTGATGTAACATCACAAGGAGTCAATGAGTCTGTTTAGAAAGTTCAAGATCGAGTACTCTTGGGTCAGAGATATGTTCATTCTGTCCTATGCCTGACTAGTGTCTGTCTGATGTAACATTAATAGGCTTCAATGACTATATGTAAAATGTTCAATATGTAATACTGTTTGGTCAGAAACATGTTCATTCAGTCAAATATGGACTACCTTTTGTATTGAACTAACATCAGATGGAGGAAGTGAGAATGTATAGAAAGCACATAACTGAGGATTATTTGCCAGGAATATGTCCATTAGTTCAAATATGCGATACTTCATGGCTGACTTATCATCAGAATGAGTCAATAGTAATGTATAAAAAGTTCAAGATAAAGAACCCATTCTCCAGAAACATGTTCAGTAGGTCTAATATGGACTACTCTCTGGATGATCTAACATCAGATAGAGTCAATGAGTCTGTTTAGAACGTACAAGATCGAGAACACTTGGACCAAAAATATGTTCATAATGTCAAACATGGACTACTGTCTATCTGATGTAACATTAGAAGGAGTCAATGAATATTTATGGAAAGTTGAAGATCTAGTACTCTTGGGCCAGAAATATGTTCAGTAGGTATAATATGGAATACTGTCTGGATGATCTAACATCAGATGCAGTCAATGAGTCTGTTTAGAACGTACAAGATCGAGAACTCTTCGGCCAAAAATATGTTCATAATGTCAAACATGGACTACTGTCTGATGTAACATAAGGAGTCAATGAATATTTATGGAAAGTTCAAGATCGAGAACTCATGGGCCAAAAATATGTTCTTAATGTCAAACATGGACTACTGTCTGATGTAACATAAGGAGTCAATGAATATTTATGGAAAGTTCAAGATCGAGAACTCATGGGCCAAAAATATGTTCTTAATGTCAAACATGGACTACTGTCTGTCTGATGTAACATTTGAAGGAGTCAATGAGTCTGAAAAAAAGTTTAAGATCGAGAACTCTTGGGCCAGTAATATGTTCATAATGTCAAACATGTCTGTACTGATCTATCATCAGATGGAGTCAATGGGTATGTATAGAAAATTCATGAGGATTAATTTGCCAGAAATATGTCCATTAGTTCAAATATGCAATTCTCTATGGCTGATATATCATCAGACGTCAATTTGTCTGTATAAAAAATTCATGATTGAGGACTAATTTTCCAGAAATATGTGTTCAAAAGGTAAAACATGCGCTCATTAATGGCTCAATTAACATCATAGTGAGGGAAGGAATATGTATAGAATGTTCATGATAAAGGACTCGTGGGGCGGAGAATATTTATGTAGGTCTAATATGAACTACTGTTCTTCTGATGTAGCATCAGAAGGAGTCAATGAATATGTATGGAAAGTTCAAGATCGAGTACACTTGGGCCAGAAATATGTTCATTATGTCGAATATAAACTACTGTCTGTCTGATGTAACATTAGAAGGAGTCAATGAGGCTGTAAAAAAGTTCAAGTTTGAGTACATTTGGGCCAGAAATATGTTCATTATGTCAAATATGGACTACTATCTGTCTGTTGTAGGATCAGATGGAGTCAATGGGTATGTACAGAAAGTTCATGACTAAGGACTGATGTGATTGACAGTCTGATGTGACATCAGAAGGCTTCAATGAGTATATGTAAAAAGTTCAATATCAAATATTGTTTGGTCAGAAATTTGTTCTGCCAGCCAAATATGGACTGTCTGTAATGATCTACCATCAGATGGAGTCAATGGGTATGTATTTTACATATACAATGAGTATATGTAAAAAATTCAATATCAGATACTGTTTGGTCAGAAATATGTTCAGTGAGTCAAATACGAACCACTGTTCGTACTGATTTAACATCAGATGCAATCAATGGGTATGTATAGAGAGTTCAAGATCAAGTACCCTTTGGCCCGAAATATGTTCAGTAGGTATAATATGGACTACTGTCTGGATGATCTAACATCAGATGGAGTCGATGAGTCTATTTAGAAAGTTCATGATTGACTACTTGGGCCAAAAATATGTTCTTTATGTCAAACATGGACTACTGTCTGTCTGATGTAACATTAGAAGGAGTCAATGAATATTTATGGAAAGTTCATGATCTAGTACTCTTGGGCCAGAAATATGTTCATTATGTAAAATATGGACTACTGTCTTTCTGATGTAACATCAGGAGTTAATGAGTCTGTAGAGAAAGTTCATGAACGACGACTCTTTTATCAGAAATATGTTCAGTAGGTCAAATATGGACTTCTATATGGCTGATGTGACATCAGAAGGCTTCAGTGAGTATATGTAAAAAGTTCAATATCAAAACCTGTTTGGTCAGAAAAATATTCAGTCAAGTCAATTATGGATTACTCTTTGTACTGAACTAACATCAGATGGAGTCAATGGGTATGTATAGAAAGTGCATGAATGAGGACTAATTTACCAGAAATATGTCCATTAGCTCAAATATGCAATACTCTATGGCTGGCATATCATCAGAAGGAGTCAAGTTACATTTGTAAAAAGTTCATGATTGAGGACTAATTTTCTAGAAATATATTCAGTATTCAGTGGGCTCATGTATTGCTGAAGTAAGATCAGAGTGAGTCAATGAGTATGTATAGAAAGTTCCTGATTGAGCACTAATTTGCCAGAAATATGTTCAGTGGGTCTAATATTGACTTCTGTATGGGTGAAGAAACATCAGAAGGAGTGAATATAAAAAGTTCAGATTCGAATAGTCTTGGGCCAGAAATATATCCATTAGGTCAAATATGCAATCCTCTATGACTGATGTATCATCCGAAGAAGTCGGTGTATGGTATAAAAAGTTCATGATTGAGGACTAATTTTCCAGAAATATGTGTTCAAAAGATAAAATATGGGCTCATTAATGGCTGAATTAACATCATAGTGAGGGAGGGAATATGTATAGAATGTTCATGATCAAGAACTATTAGGACGGAGAAAATTTATGTAGGTCTAATATGAACTCCTGTTCTTCTGATGTAACATCAGAAGGAGTCAATGAATATGTATGGAAAGTTCAAGATCGAGTACTCTTGGGCCAGAAATATGTTCGTTATGTCAAATATGGACTACTGTCTGTCTGATGTAACATTAGAAGGAGTCAATCAGGCTGTAAAAATGTTCAAGATCGAGTACTCTTGGGCCAAAAATATGTTCATTATGTCAAATATTGACTACTCTCTATCTGTTGTAAAATCAGATGGAGTCAATGGGTATGTATAGAAAGTTCATGACTAAGGACTGATTTGCCAGAAATATGGTAAGTAGGTCAAATATGGACTTCTATATGTCTGATGTGACATCAGAAGGCTTCAAGGAGTATATGTAAAAAGTTCAATATCAAATATTGTTTTGTCAGAAATTTGTTCTGTCAGCCAAATATGGACTGTCTGTAATGATCTATCAGATGGAATCAATGGGTATGTATAGAGAGTTCAAGATCAAGTACTCGTTGGCCCGAAATATGTTCAGTAGGTATAATATGGACTACTGTCTGAATGATCATCAGATGGAGTCAATGAGTCTATTTAGAAAGTTCATGATTGAGTACTTGGAACAAAAATATGTTCTTTATGTCAAACATGGACTACTGTCTGTCTGATGTAACATTAGAAGGAGTCAATGAATATTTATGGAAAGTTCAAGATCTAGTATTCTTGGGCTACAAAAATGTTCAGTAGGTATAATATGGAATACTGTCTGGATGATCTAACATCAGATGGAGTAAGTGGGTATATATAGAAAGCGCATAACTAAGGACTTATTTGCCAGGAATATGTCCATTAGTTCAAATATGCAATACTCCATGGTTGACGTATCATCAGAAGGAGTCAATAGTAATGTATAAAAATTTCAAGATGAAGAACCCTTTCTCCAGAAATATGTTCGGTAGGTCTAATATGGACTACTCTCTGGATGATCTAACATCAGATGGAGTCAATGAGTCTGTTTTGAACGTACAAGATCGAGAACACTTGGGCCAAAAATATGTTCATAATGTCAAACATGGACTACTGTCTGTATGATGTAACATTAGAAGAGGAGTCAATGAATATATATGGAAAGTTCAAGATCTAGTATTCTTGGGCCAGAAATATGTTCAGTAGTTATAATATGGAATACTGTCTGGATGATCTAACATCAGATGGAGTCAATGAGTCTGTTTAGAACGTACAAGATTGAGAACTCGGGCCAAAAATATGTTCATTATGTTCTATGACTGACTACTGTCCATCTGATGTAACATCACAAGGAGTCAATGAGTCTGTTTAGAAAGTTCAAGATCGAGTACTCTTGGGTCAGAGATATGTTCATTCTGTCCTATGCCTGACTAGTGTCTGTCTGATGTAACATTAATAGGCTTCAATGAGTATATGTAAAATGTTCAATATGTAATACTGTTTGGTCAGAAACATGTTCATTCAGTCAAATATGGACTACCTTTTGTATTGAACTAACATCAGATGGAGGAAGTGAGTATGTATAGAAAGCACATAACTGAGGATTATTTGCCAGGAATATGTCCATTAGTTCAAATATGCGATACTCCATGGCTGACGTATCATCAGAATGAGTCAATAGTAATGTATAAAAAGTTCAAGATAAAGAACCCATTCTCCAGAAATATGTTCAGTAGGTCTAATATGGACTACTCTCTGGATGATCTAACATCAGATAGAGTCAATGAGTCTGTTTAGAACGTACAAGATCGAGAACACTTGGGCCAAAAATATGTTCATAATGTCAAACATGGACTAATGTCTATCTGATGTAACATTAGAAGGAGTCAATGAATATTTATGGAAAGTTGAAGATCTAGTACTCTTGGGCCAGAAATATGTTCAGTAGGTATAATATGGAATACTGTCTGGATGATCTAACATCAGATGCAGTCAATGAGTCTGTTTAGAACGTACAAGATCGAGAACTCTTCGGCCAAAAATATGTTCATAATGTCAAACATGGACTACTGTCTGATGTAACATAAGGAGTCAATGAATATTTATGGAAAGTTCAAGATCGAGAACTCATGGGCCAAAAATATGTTCTTAATGTCAAACATGGACTACTGTCTGTCTGATGTAATATTAGGAGTCAATGAATATTTATGGAAAGTTCAAGATAGAGTACACTTGGGCCAGAAATATGTTTGGTAGGTCAAATATGGACTACTGTCTGTCTGATGTAACATTAGAAGGAGTCAATGAGTCTGAAAAAATGTTCAAGATCGACTACTCTTGTGCCAGAAATATGTTCATTATGTCCAATTTGGACCACTGTCCATCTAATGTAGCATCAGAATAAGTCAATGAGTCTGTTTAGAAAGTTCAAGATCGAGTACTCTTGTGTCAGAGATATGTTCATTCTGTTCTATGACTGACTACTGTCTGTCTAATTTAACATTAGAAGGCTTCAATGAGTATATGTAAAAAGTTCAATATCAAATACTGTTTGGTCAGAAATATGTGCATTTAGTCAAATATGAACTACTGTTTGTACAGAACTAACATCAGATGGAGTCAATGGATATATATAAAAAAGCTCAAAACTGAGGACTTATTTGGCAGGAATATGTCCATTAGTTCAAATACGCTATACTCCATGGCTGACGTATCATCAGAAGGAGTCAATAGTAATGTATAAAAAGTTCAAGATAAAGAACCATTTCTCCAGAAATATGTTCAGTAGGTCTAATATGGACTACTCTCTGGATGATCTAACATCAGATGGAGTCAATGAGTCTGTTTAGAACGTACAAGATCGAGAACACTTGGACCAAAAATATGTTCATAATGTCAGACATGGACTACTGTCTATCTGATGTAACATTAGAAGGAGTCAATGAATATTTATGGAAAGTTGAAGATCTAGTACTCTTGGGCCAGAAATATGTTCAGTAGGTATAATATGAAATACTGTCTGGATGATCTAACATCAGATGCAGTCAATGAGTCTGTTTAGAACGTACAAGATCGAGAACTTTTCGGCCAAAAATATGTTTATTATGTCAAACATGGACTACTGTCTGATGTAACATGAGTCAATGAATATTTATGGAAAGTTCAAGATCGAGAACTCATGGGCCAAAAATATGCTCTTAATGTCAAACATGGACTACTGTCTGTCTGATGTAACATTTGAAGGAGTCAATGAGTCTGAAAAAAAGTTTAAGATCGAGAACTCTTGGGCCAATAATATGTTCATAATGTCAAACATGTCTGTACTGATCTACCATCAGATGGAGTCAATGGGTATGTATAGAAAGTTCATGAGGATTTATTTGCCAGAAATATGTCCATTAGTTCAAATATGCAATTCTCTATGGCTGGCATATCATCAGAAGGAGTCGTTACATTTGTAAAAAGTTCATGATTGAGGACTAATTTTCCAGAAATTATATTCAGTATTCAGTGGGCTCATGTATTGCTGAAGTAATATCAGAGTGAGTGAGTATGTATAGAAAGTTCATGATTGAGCACTAATTTGCCAGAAATATGTTCAGTGGGTCTAATATTGACTTCTGTATGGGTGAAGTAACATCAGAAGGAGTGAATATAAAAAGTTCAGATTCGAATAATCTTGGGCCAGAAATATATCCATTAGGTCAAATGCAATCCTCTACGACTGATGTATCATCCGAAGAAGTCGGTGTATGGTATAAAAAGTTCATGATTGAGGACTAATTTTCCAGAAATGTGTTCAGAAAGTCAAACATGGGCCCATGTATAGCTTAAGTAACATCATAGTGAGGTGTATAGAAAGTTCATGATCAAGAACTCTTGGGACAAAGAAAATTTAAGTAGGTCTAATATGGACTACTTTTCTTCTGATATAACATCAGAAAGGAATCATTGATATATATGGAAAGTTCATGAATGAGGACTCTTTGGTCAGAAATGTGTTCTGTATGTCAAATATGAAATTCTTTATGGATGAAGTGACATCAGAAGGCTTCAATGAGGTTATGTATAAAGTTCAATATCAAATACTGGTTGATCACAAATATATTCTGTCAGCTAAATATGGACTAGTGTCTGTACTGATCTAACATCAGATGGAGTCAATGGGTATGTATAGAAAGTTCATGACTGAGGATTAATTTTCCAGAAATATGTCCATTAGGTCAAATACGCATTTCATTAGGGCTGACATATCATCAAAAGGAGTCAAAAGTTATGTATAAAAAGTTCAAGATCGAGCACATTTTGGCCAGAAATATGTCCATTAAGTCAAATATGTCCATTAAAACTAATTTTCCAGAAATTTGTTCAGTAGGTCAATACATGGGCTCATGTATGGCTGAATTAACATCAGAGTGATGAAAAGTCATGTATAGAATTTTCATGATCAATGACTCTTGGGACAGAGAATAATTTTAATTGGTCTAAAAATAGACTATCTGTCTGATGACACCTCAGAAGGAGTCAATGAGTCTCTATAGAAAGTTCAAGATCGAGTACTCTTGGGCCATAAATATGTTCATATTGTCAAATATGGACTACTGTCTGGATGATTTAACATCAGATGAAGTCAATGAGTATATATAGAAAGTTCATGATTGAGGATTTGCCAGAAATATGTCCATTAGGTCAAATATGCAATACTCTATGGCTGACATATCATTAAAAGGAGTCAATAGTTATGTATAAAAAGTTCATGATCAAGTACTCTTTAGCTAGAAATATGCATTGTGTAATGTAATGCTCTTTGGCTGACGTATAATCAGGATTCAATGCATATGTAGAAAAAGTTCATAATACGTTCATTATGTCAATTATGGGCTATAGCTGAAGCATCATTAGGAGTCAATGTGTATGTATAAAATTTCATCGAAGACTAATTTTCCTAAAATATGTTCAGAAGGTCAAACATGATGTCATATATGGCTAAGGGTAACATCATAATGAGGCAATCAGTATGTATAAAAAGTTCATGATTGAGGACTGTTCGGACAGAAAAAATTTAAGTAGGTCTAATATGGCCTTCTGTATAGCTGAAATAAAATCAGGAGTCAGTGAGTAGGTATAGAGAGTTCACGATTGAGTACACTTGGGCCAGAGATATTTTGAGTAGCTCTAATATAGATTACTTTCTTTCTTATCTAACTCAATGACAGATGGAGTCATTGAGTATGTATAGAAAGTTCATGATCGAAGACTGTTTTAACAGAAAATATGTAATTGCGTCTTATATGGATTTCTGTATGGGTGAAGTAACATCTTGATGACATGAACCAAATGTTTAAGATCGAGTACTCTTTGACAAGAAATATGTCCGTTAGGTCAAATATGCAATACTCTATGGCTCACGTATCATCAGAAGGAGTCAATAAATAGGCACAGATAGTTCATGATCGAGGAGTCTTGATCGAGGCCTGTATGGCTGAAATACATGTTTTTTTATACTTTTTCTTTTGTGTGTTAAAGATGTATTGCAATGCTTTACAAGTAATTTGTGTATTAAAGAGAAAACAACTAACATATGTTCTAATTGCACTGCATACAAGACACTTTGTGCACTGAATAGAAAACACATATGTGCTATAAATACGATAACAAACTCATTTCGTCAGTGCAATGAAACGATAACAAAGTGCGGAAAATATGACATATAATCTCTAACATTTGCCGTTAAGCTTTAAAGACATAAAAGAATACATGCGTTGTTTCATTGCATTGTATTCAAGAACTAATGTATTCTTTTTGCAATGAAGAGATTAATATAAGATAGGTGCTTGTTGCACTGCATTGCATATAAAAACGAACACCTTCCTTTGTGTATTGAAGAGAAAACAAATTATATGCTGTTGCATTGCAATGTATACAAGAACTAACTGTTTCATTGCATTGCGTGCAATAGTTAACTTATTACGCTGTGCATAGAAGAAGTGAATATAACAATGTGCTATTACATTGCAAAATGTAAGTTATGCACTGTTTACTTGCACTGTATACAAGAACTAACTTATTCCTTATGCATTAAAGATACAACATATAACATGTTGTGTTGCTATGAATGAACTAAATCATCCGTTATGCATTGAAGAGATAAAACATAACATGTATATTGCATTGCAGTAACTTGATCCTTTGTGCAATAAAGAGATAACTCATGCAGTAATGTTGTTGTACTGCATTGCATACAGGAACGAACTATTTCCTTTGTGCACTGAAGAAAAAACATATCACATATGCTGTTGCATTGCAATAAATACACGAAGTTACTGTTTCATTGCATTGCAATAGTTAACTTATTACGCTGTGTTTAGAACAAATTAATATAACATATGTGCTTTTGTGCACAAGTAAGTTATGCACTGTTTCCCTGCATTGTATCCAAGAACTTAACTTACTCCTCACGTGGTGTTGTGATGAATTAACTAACTCATCCGTTATGAATTGTAGAGATACATTTGCATTGCACTGCAGTAACTTAATCCGTTGTGCAGTGAAGAGATAATACATGACAGGTGCTGGTTGCACTGCATTGCTTACAAGAACGAACTCTTTCCTTTGTGTATTGCAATGCAGAAAGAACTGTTTCAATGCATTGCATACACTAATAATGTTGTGCATAGAAGAAATTAATTTAACATATGTGCTGTTGCATTGCTATACATACAAGGACTAACGTAAGATATGCAATGGTTTCTTGCATTGTATACAAAAACTTACTTTATTCCTTATGCATTGAAAAGATAAAACATAACATATGTGGTGTTGCGATGAATGAGCTAACTCATTCGTTATTGCATTGAGATAATAACATATAACGTGCATTGTATTGCAGTAAGTTATTCAGTTTTGCAGTGAAGAGATAACACGACAAGTGCTTTTTGAACTGCGTTTCATACAGGAATTAACTCTTTCCTTTCTGCATTGAAGAGAAAACAAATTGCATATGCTGTTGCACTGCAATAAATACGACAACTAAGTGTTTCATTGCATACAATATTTTAACTTATGTTGTGCATAGAAGAAATTAATATGTTGCATTGCAATGCATACAAGAACTAATATGTAAGTTATGCACTGTTTCTTTGCATTGTATACAATGCAAAGAAACAGTGCATAACTTACACTTCTTCCTTATGCAATGAGATATAACACATAACATGTGCATTGTATTGCAGTAAGTTATCATAGCATAAAAGTACTAACAGTTAATACAATAATTAATCTATGTTGTGCATACAAGAAATTAAAATAGCGTGCTGGTGCATTGCAACGCAAACAAGAACTAACATGTAATGTTTCCTTGCATTGCATATAATAATAAACGTATTCCTTATGCGTTGAAGAGATAACACATAAAATATGTGGTTTTGCGATAAATGAACTAATCCGTTATACATAGAGAAATAACACATAACGTGCATTGCTTTGCAGAAAGTGATTCCGTTTTGCAGTGAAGAGATAACACGACAGGTGCTTGTTGCACTGTATTGCTTACAAGAACGAACTCTTTCCTTTGCGTATTGAAGAAAATACAAATCACATATGCTGTTGCATTGCAACGCATCAAAAACTACCTGTTTCATTACATACAAAAATTATCTTCTTATATTGTGCGTAGAAGAAATTAATATAACATATGTGCAACTTAATGTAACATTGCAATGCATACAAGATCTAACATGTAAGTTATGCACTGTTTCCTTGCATTGTATGCAAGAACTAAGTTATTGTTCATGCACTGAAGAACATTACACGTGGTGATGCAAAGAATGAACTCAGCAGTTGTGCATTGTAGAGGTAACACATCACGTGCATTGCAGTAAGTTATCCAGTTTTGCAGTGAAGGGATAACACGACAGGTGTTTGTTGCACTACGTTTCATACAAGAAACAACTGTTTCCTTTGTGAATTGAAGAGAAAACATATCACATATGCTGTAGCATTGCAACGCATCAAGAACTAACTGTTTCCTTACATTGCGTACAATAAAAACTTATTACGTTGTGCATAAAATAAAACATTAATATAACATATACTGTTGCATTGGAATTTGGAAGTTATGCGCTGTTTTCTTTTGCATTGTAAACAAGAACTAACTTATTCCTCATGCATTGAAGAGATATAACATATCTAACTAGATATAACTGTTTCATTGCATACAATAAATAAATTGTTATGTTGTGCATAGAAGAAATTAATATAACATATGTGTTGCAAGGTCTAACATCGACTTTTGTATGGATGAAATAACATAAGAAGGAGTCAATGATAATATTTAAAAAGTGAAAGATTGAGTGCTCTGTGGGCCAGAAATATGTCCATTAGTCTGACTTGTAATCAGGAGTCAATGATTATGTATAAAAAGTTCATGATCGAGGACTAATTTGACAGAAATATGTACATTGGGTCAAATATGCAATACTGAAGTAACATCAGAGTTCATGATCGAGGACTCTTGGGATAGAAAAAAATTAATCAAGTCTAATATGGACTTCTGTATGGCTAAAATAAAATCAAGAAAGTTTAAGGTCGTGTATTCTAGGTAGGTCTGTGTGGCTGATGTGATATATTCCTACTTAAATGAGTATTATATATGTAAAATGTTAGAATAAGTTAGAAAAAAGTTAAAATATATGGAATAAGTTAGATCTTATATGCTCTTCAATGCACAGACGAAATTAGTTTAGTTATTGTATTTATTACAATGCAACAGCTCATATGTTAAGTGTTTTCTCTTCACTGCACAACGGATTAAGCTAGATCTTATATGCACTGCAATACAACAACACATTAATAGACTCTTTAATACACAAGAGAATCATTTAGATATTCAGTGCAATGCAGTGCAACAGCAAAAACGTTATGTGTTATCTCTTTAATGAATGCGTTAATTCTTGTATTCATGTTATGTATTAATTGCAGTGCAGTGCAACAGCATGTATGGTATCTCTTCTATGCATAACAGGATACATGGATTTCGTGTATGTGATAATGCAACAGGATGTGGTACACACGGTATGTGTGTTATCTTTTCTATTCACATCGTTGTTCTTTTATACAATACAGTGCACGCTTACCTGCAATGCAACAAATCATACGTGTTCACTCTTTAATGCACAACGAAATATGTTATGGCCTTTCACTTATTCCAATGACCAGTTACCATTGTATAAGTCCAATGCAACAAGCACCCGTGTTATGTGTTTTTTCTTTAATGCATGAGGAATACGTTAGTATACAATACAAGGAAACAGTGCATAATAACTTATATGTTCCATTGCAAAAGCATGTTATATTAACGTTTTCTTCTATGCACAGCGTAACAAGTGTATTGTACGCAATGCAATGAAACAGTTAGTTCTTGATGCATTGCAATGCAACAGCATATGTGATTTGTTTTTTCTTCAGTGCACAAAGAGTTATTTCTTGTATGTAACGCAGTGCAACAAGCACCTATCGTGTTATCTCTTTACTGCAAAACGGAATAATTTACTGCAGTGCACATGTTATGTGTTATCTCTACAACGCATAACGGATGAGTTCATTCATCGCAACACCACGTGTAATGTTCTTCAGTGCGTGAGCAATAAGGTTCTTGTATACAAAGCAAGGTTGCAATGAAAACAACACATCTGTTATATTATTTTCTTCTATTCACAACATAAGTTATTATTGTATGCAATAAGTTAGTTTTTGTATACAATGCGAGGAAAGTGCATAACTTACATGTTGCAATGCAACAGTACATATATTAATTTCTTCTATGCACAGCATATAATTTAATTATTGTATGCAATGCACTGAAACAGTTCTTGATGCATTGCAATGCAACAGCATATGTGATTTGTATTCTCTTCAATGTACAATTGAAAGAGTTCGTTCTTTGCAAGTAATGCAGTGCAACAAGTAGCTATCACGTGTTATGTCTTCCTTGCAAAACGGAGTAACTTACTGCAATATACATTATGTGTTATATCTCAATGAAACAACGGATGAGTTAGCTCATTCATTGCAACATTATATTAATTTCTTCTATGCACAACATAATGTTATTATTGTATGCAATGAAACAGTTAGAGTTCGTTCTTGTAAGCAATGCAGTGCAACAAGCACCTGTCATGTGTTATCTCTTCACTGCATGACGGATGCGTTAGTTCACTCATCGCATAATTTTCATGTTAGTTCTTGTATGCACCTCACTGCAACAGCATATGTGATTTGTATTCTCTTCAGTGTACAAAGGAAAGAGTTAGTTCTTGAATGCAACGCAGTGCTGTTGTAGCTATCACGTGTAGCTATCATGTGTTATCTCTTCTTTGCAAAACGGAGTAACTTACTGCAATTTAATGCACGTTATGTGTTATATACAATGCAAGGAAACAGTGCATAACTTACAATAATAACTAACAATTACATAACTTAGTTCATTGTAGTTCTTGAGTTAGTTCCTGTATGAAACACTGTGCAACAAGCACTTGTTGCAATGCACATGTTATGTGTTTATATCTCAATACATAAAGGATGAGTTCATTCATCGCTACACCACATATTGTTATGTGTTTTTCTCTTCAACGCATAAGGAATAAGTTAGGTTTTAGTTTTTCTATAACATATAAAGTCAATTTCTATACATTTTATATCAGTGCAACATGCACAGCGTAAACGTTTGTATGCAATGCACTGAAACAGTTCTTGACGCAATGCGACAGCATATGTGATTTGTTTTCAATGCACAAAGGAAAGAGTTAGTTCTTGTATGCAACGCAGTGCAACAAGCACCTATCGTGTTATCTCTCCACCGCAAAACGGAATAATTTACTGCAGTGCACATGTTATGCTACATAACTGATGAGTTCATTCATCGCAACACCACGTGTAATGTTCTTCAGTGCATGAACAATAAGGTTCTTGTATACAATGCAAGGTAACAGTGCATAACTTACAAGTTGCAATGAAACAACACATATGTTATATTAATTTCTAAGCACAACATAAGTTATTAGTTTTTGTGTACAATGCAAGAAAACAATGCATAACTTACATGTTGCAATGCAACAGTACGTTTATTAATTTCTTCTATGCACATTATAATAAGTATTGCACGCAATGCAATGGAACAGTGCATAACTTTACATGTTACATGTTGCATTGCAATGCAACAGCACATATGTTATATTATTTTCTTCTATGCACAACATATAATTTAATTATTGTATGCAATGCACTGAAACAGTTTTTGATGCATTGCCAATGCAACAGCATATGTGATTTGTATTCTCATCAATGTACAAATGAAAGAGTTAGTTCTTTAATTTATTATATGCACAACATATAAGTTAAATATTGTATGCAATGAAACATTTAGTTCTTGTATTTATTGCAATGCAACAGCTTATGTGCTTTGCTTTCCCTTCAATGCACAAAGGAAAGAGTTAGTTCCTGTATGCAAAGCAGTGCAACAAGCATCTATCGTGTTATCTCTTCACTGCAAAACGGAATGATTTACTGCAGTGCACATGTTATGTGTTACCTCTACAATGCATAACACCACGTGTAATGTTTTTCAGTGCATGAGCAATAAGGGTCTTGTATACAATGCAAGGAAACAGTGCATAACTTAAAAGTTGCAATGAAACAACACATATGTTATATTAATTTCTTCTATGCACAACATAAGTTATTATTGTATGCGATAAGTTAGTTTTTGTATACAATGCAAGGAAAGTGCATAACTTACTTGTTGCAATGCAACAGTACATATATCAATTTCTTCACACTGAAACAGTTCGTGATACATTGCAATGCAACAGCATATGTGATTTGTATTCTCTTTGTATTATCTTCAATGTACAAAGAGTTCGTTCTTGCAAGCAATGCAGTGCAACAAGTAGCTATCACGTGTTATCGCTTCCTTGCAAAACGGAGTAACTTACTGCAATGCAATGCACGTTATGTGTTATATCTCAATGCAATAACGGATGAGTTAGCTCATTCATCGCAACACCACGTATGTTATGTGTTATCTCTTCAGTGCATAAGGTATAAGTTAGTTTTTGTATACAATGCAAGAAAACAGTGCATAGCTTACATGTTAGTCCTTGTATGCATTGCAATGCAACAACACATATGTTATAATAATTTCTTCTATGCACAACATAAATTATTATTGTATGCAACGAAACAGTTAGTTCTTGTATTTATTGCAATGCAACAACATATGTGATTTGTATTATCTTCAATACACAAAGGAAAGAGTTCTTTCTTGTAAGCAATGCAGTGCAACTAGCACCTGATACGTCACTGCAAAACGGAATAATTTACTGCAGTGCACGTTGTGTTATCTCTACAACGCATAACGGCTGAGTTCATTCATCGCAACACAACGTGTAATGTTCTTCAGTGCGTGAGCAATAAGGTCCTTGTATACAATGCAAGGTTGCAATGAAACAACACACATCTTTTATATTATTTTCTTCTATTCACAACATAAGTTATTATTGTATGCAATAAGTTAGTTTTTGTATACAATGCGAGGAAAGTGCATAACTTACATATTGCAATGCAACAGTACATGTATTTCTTTCTTCTATGCACAGCATAATAAGTATTGCACGCAATGCAATGAAAGTGCATAACTTTACGTTAGTTTTTGTATGCATTGCAATGCAACAGCACGTTATATTATTTTCTTCTATTCACAACATAAGTTATTATTGTATGCAATAAGTTAGTTTTTGTAAACAATGCAAGGAAAGTGCATAACTTACATGTTGCAATGCAACAGTACATATATTAATTTCTTCTATGCACAGCATAAGTATTGCACGCAATGCAATGCAAGTGCATAACTTTCATAGCGTTTTTGTATGCATTGCAATGCAACAGCACATATATTATTTTCTTCTATGCACAACATATAATTTAATTGTTGTATGCAATGCACTGAAACAGTTCTTGATGCATTGCCAATGCAACAGCATATGTGATTTGTATTCTCATCAATGTACAAATGAAAGAGTTAGTTCTTTAATTTATTATATGCACAACATATAAGTTAAATATTGCATGCAATGAAACATTTAGTTCTTGTATTTATTGCAATGCAACAGCTTATGTGCTTTGCTTTCCCTTCAATGCACAAAGGAAAGAGTTAGTTCTTGTATGCAATGCAACAAGCACCTGTCATGTGTTATCTCTTCACTGCACAACTGAGTTACTGCAATTCAATGCACATGTTATGTGTTATCTTAGTTATCTAGTTAAATTAATGCATGACGGATGCGTTAGTTCACTCTCATCGCATAACTTTCATGTTAGTTCTTGTATGCACTGCAATGCTGCATATGTGATTTGTATTCTCATTAATGTACAAAGGAAAGAGTTAGTTCTTGAATGCAACGTAGTGCTGTTGTAGCTATCACGTGTAGCTATCATGTGTTATCTCTTCTTTGCAAAACGGAGTAACTTGCTGCAATTTAATGCACGTTATGCATTGTTATATACTTACATGTTAGTTCTTGTATGCACTGCAATGCAACAGGTCATGTTATATTCATTTCTTTTATGCACAGCGTAATAAGTTAACTATTGCACGCAATACAATAAAGCATTTTTAACTTACTTACATGTTAGTTCTTGTATGCATTGTAGCACGTTATATTAATTCCTTCTATGCACTGCGTAATAATGTAACTATTGTATGCAATGCACTCTGAAACAGTTCTTGATACATTGCAATGCAACAGCATATGTGATTTCTTTTTTTTTCAATGTTCTTGTGTGCAATAATAAGTTACTGTAATGCAATTACGTTATGTAATGCAAGCACGTTATGTGTTATATATCTGAATGCATAAGGAATAAGTTAGTTTTTGTATACATTGCAATGCAACAGCACATATGTTAAATTAATTTATTCTATGCACAGCATGTTAAATATTGTATGCAATGAAACATTTAGTTCTTGTATTTATTGCAATGCAGTAGCTTATGCGCTTTGTTTTCTCTTCAATGCACAAAGGAAAGAGTTAGTTCCTGTATGAAACGTAGTGCAAGCACTTGTTGCACATGCATGCAATGTGTTTATATCTCAATGCATAACGGATGAGTTCATTCATCGCAACACCACATATGTGTTATCTCTTCAACGCATAAGGAATAAGTTAGTTTTTAGTTTTTATATCAATTTCTTCTCATGCACAGCGTAATAAGTAAACTTTTGTATGCAGTGCACTAAAACAGAAACAGACGCAATGCGACAGCATATGTGATTTGTTTTCAATGCACAAAGGAAAGAGTTAGTTCTTGTATGCAAAGCAGTGCAACAAGCACCTATCGTGTTATCTCTTCACTGCAAAACGGAATGATTTACTGCAGTGCACATGTTATGTGTTACCTCTACAATGCATAACACCACGTGTAATGTTTTTCAGTGCATGAGCAATAAGGGTCTTGTATACAATGCAAGGAAACAGTGCATAACTTAAAAGTTGCAATGAAACAACACATATAATAATAATTTCTTCACAACATAAGTTATTATTGTATGCAATAAGTTAGTTTTTGTATACAATGCAAGGAAAGTGCAATTCACTTGTTGCAATGCAACACTACATATATTAATTTCTTCTATGCACAGCATAAGTACTAAGCACACTGAAACAGTTCGTGATGCATTGCAATGCAACAGCATATGTGATTTGTATTCTCTTTGTATTCTCTTCAATGTACAAAGAGTTCGTTCTTGCAAGCAATGCAGTGCAACAAGTAGTTATCACGTGTTATCGCTTCCTTGCAAAACGGAGTAACTTACTGCAATGCAATGCACGTTATGTGTTATATCTCAATGCAATAACGGATGAGTTAGCTCATTCATCGCAACACCACGTATGTTATGAGTTATCTCTGCAGTGCATAAGGTATAAGTTAGTTTTTGTATACAATGCAAGAAAACAGTGCATAGCTTACATGTTAGTCCTTGTATGCATTGCAATGCAACAACACATATGTTATATTAATTTCTTCTATGCACAACATAATTATTATTATTGTATGCAACGAAACAGTTAGTTCTTGTATGTATTGCAATGCAACAACATATGTGATTTGTATTATCTTCAATACACAAAGGAAAGAGTTCTTTCTTGTAAGCAATGCAGTGCAACTAGCACCTGATACGTGTATCTCTTTACTGCAAAACGGAATGATTTACTTATATGTTATCTCTACAACGCATAACGGCTGAGTTCATTCATCGCAACACAACGTGTAATGTTCTTCAGTGCGTGAGCAATAAGGTTCTTGTATACAATGCAAGGTTACAATGAAACAACACACAGCTGTTATATTATTTTCTTCTATTCACAACATAAGTTATTATTGTATGCAATAAGTTAGTTTTTGTATACAATGCGAGGAAAGTGCGTAACTTACAATGCAACAGTACATATATTTCTTTCTTCTATGCACAGCATAATAAGTATTGCACGCAATGCAGTGAAAGTGCATAACTTTACGTTAGTTTTTGTATGCATTGCAATGCAACAGCACGTTATATTATTTTCTTCTATGCACAACATATAATTTAATTATTGATGCAATGCACTGAAACAGTTCTTGATGCATTGCAATCAAGAACAATGCATATGTGATTTCTTTGCGTGTTTTGTATTGTCTTCAATATCTGATTCGTATTGTCTTCAATGTACAAACATATGTGTGGAAAGTGGTCGTTCTTGCAACAAGTACGTGTAATGTCATGTGTAATGTCTTCCTTGCAAAACGGAGTAACTTACAATTACAATTCAGTACGTTATGTGTTATATCTCAATGCAATAACGGATGAGTTCATTCATCGCAACATTATATTAATTTCTTCTATGCACAACATAATGAGTTATTATTTTATGCAATGAAACAGAGTTCGCTCTTGTAAGCAATGCAGTGCAACAAGCACCTGTCATGTGTTATCTCTTCACTGCACAACTGAGTTACTGCAATTCAAAGCACATGTTATGTGTTATCTCTTCAAACTTTCATGTTAGTACTTGTATGCACTGCAATGCAACAGCATATGTGATTTGTATTCTCTTCCAATGTACAAAGGAAAGAGTTAGTTCTTGAATTCAACGCAGTGCTGTTGTAGCTATCACGTGAAGCTATCATGAAAAGAAAGAAGATCTCTTCTTTGGAGTAACTTGCTGCCATTTAATGCACTTTATGTTATATACAATGCAAGGAAACAGTGCATAACTTACATGTTAGTTCTTGTATGCACTGCAGTGCAACAGTTCATGTTATATTCATTTCTTTTATGCATAGCGTAATAAGTTAACTATTGCACGAAATGCAATAAAGCAGTATATTAAGTTAAGTTATATTAACACATAATAAATATATGTTAATATTATTTTCTTCTATGCACAACATATAATTTAATTATTGTATGCAATGCACTGAAACAGTATGCAATGCGATGCATATGTGATTTGTTTTCAATGCACAAAGGAAAGCGTTAGTTCTTGTATGCAATGCAGTGCAACAAGCACCTGTCATGTGTTATCTCTTCACTGCACAACTGAGTTACTGCAATTCAATGCATGACGGATGCGTTAGTTCACTCTCATCGCATAACTTTCATGTTAGTTCTTGTATGCACTGCAATGCTGCATATGAGATTTGTATTCTCATTAATGTACAAAGGAAAGAGTTAGTTCTTGAATGCAACGTAGTGCTGTTGTAGCTATCACGTGTAGCTATCATGTGTTATCTCTTCTTTGCAAAACGGAGTAACTTGCTGCAATTTAATGCACGTTATGCATTGTTATATGTTAGTTCTTGTATGCACTGCAATGCAACAGGTCATGTTATATTCATTTCTTTTATGCACAGCGTAATAAGTTAACTATTGCACGCAATACAATAAAGCAGTACATAACTTACATGTTAGTTCTTGTATGCATTGCAGCACATGTTATATTAATTCCTTCTACGCACTGCGTAATAATGTAACTATTGTATGCAATGCACTCTGAAACAGTTCTTGATACATTGCAATGCAACAGCATATGTGATTTCTTTTCTTTTCAATGTTCTTGTGTGCAATAATAAGTTACTGTAATGCAATTACGTTATGTAATGCAAGCACGTTATGTGTTATATATCCGAATGCATAAGTTAGTTTTTGTATACATTGCAATGAAACAGTGCGTAACTTACATGTTAGTTCTTGTATGCATTGCAATGCAACAGCACATATGTTAAATTAATTTATTCTATGCACAGCATGTTAAATATTGTATGCAATGAAACATTTAGTTCTTGTATTTATTGCAATGCAGTAGCATATGCGCTTTGTTTTCTCTTCAATGCACAAAGGAAAGAGTTAGTTCCTGTATGAAACTACGCAAGCACTTGTTGCACATGCATGCAATGTGTTTATATCTCAGTGCATAACGGATGAGTTCATTCATCGCAACACCACATATGTGTTATCTCTTCAACGCATAAGGAATAAGTTAGTTTTTAGTTTTTTATATCAATTTCTTCTTATGCACAGCGTAATAAGTGAACTTTTGTATGCGATGCACTGAAACAGTTCTTGATGCAATGCAATATGCAGCATATGTGATTTGTTTTCAGTGCACAAATGAAAGAGTTAGTTCTTGTATGCAACGCAGTGCAACAAGCACCTATCGTGTTATCTCTCCAATGCAAAACGAAATAATTTACTGCAGTGCACATGTTATGTTATCTACATAACGGATGAGTTCATTCATCGCAACACCACGTGTAACGTTCTTCAGTGCATGAGCAATAAGGTTCTTGTATACAATGCAAGGTAACAGTGCATAACTTACAAGTTGCAATGAAACAACAATGTATGCAATAAGTTAGTTTATGTGTACAATGCAAGGAAACGGTGCATAACTTATGTTATGTACTTAAGTTTATTCAATGCACAAAGCATAATAAGTATTATGTAATTTCTTCTATGCACAGTATAGTTAGACAATTACATAATAATTATTGCACGCAAGGCAATGGAACAGTGTATAACTTTACACGTTAGTTTTTGTATGCATTGCAATGCAACAGCACATATGTTATATTATTTTCTTCTATGCACAACATATAATTTAATTTTTGTATGCAATGCACTGAAACAGTTCTTGATGCATTGCAATGCAACAGCATACGTGATTTGTATTCTCCTCAATGTACAAATGAAAGAGTTAGTTCTTGTATGCTGTAATAACTTACTGCAATGCAATGCACGTTATGTGTTATATATCCCAATGCATAAGGAATAAGTTAGTTTTTGTGTACATTTTGTGTACATCACGTGTTATCGCTTCCTTGCAAAACGGAGTAACTTACTGCAATGCAACGCAAGTTATGTGTTATATCTCAATGCAATAAAGGATGAGTTAGTCATTCATCGCAACACCACATATGTTATATTAATTTCTTCTATGCACAACATAAGTTATTATTGTATGCAACGAAACAGTTAGTTCTTGTATTTATTGCAATGCAACAACATATGTGATTTGTATTCTCTTCAATACACAAAGGAAAGAGTTCTTTCTTGTAAGCAATGCAGTGCAACAAGCACCTGTCATGTATCTCTTCACTGCACAATTAAGTTACTGCAATGCAATACACTTGTTATGTGTTATCTGTTCAATCCATGACGGATTCGTTAGTTCATTCATCGCATAACTTACATGTAAGTTCTTGTATGCACTGCAATGCAACAACATATATGTGATTTGTATTCTTGTATTCTACAAAAGAAAGAGTTAGTTCTTGAATGCAACGTGATCATGAGTAGCTTATCATGTGTTATCTCTTCTCTGCAGAACGGAATAACTTACTGCAATGCAATGCAACAGGTCATGTTATATTCATTTCTTTTATGCACAACGAATAATTTAACTATTGTATGCAATGCACTGGAACAGTTCTTGCTGCATTGCAATGCATCAGCATATGTGATTTGTATTCTCTTCAATACACAAAGGAAAGAGTTCGTTCTTGTAAGCAAGGGCAGTTGCAACAAGCACCTGAATTATCTCTTCACTGCACAACGGATTAAGTTACTGCAGTGCAATGCAAATGTATCACTACAAATAACGTTATTTCATAAGTTCATATTTCATAATTCATAAGTTAATTCATCACAACACCACGTGAGGAGTAAGTTAGTTCTTTTATACAATGCAGGGAAACAGTGCATAACTTATATGTCGCAATGCAACAGCAAATATGTTATATTAATTTCGTCTAAACACAGCGTTACAAGTTAACTATTGTATGCAATGCATATGTGATTTGTTCTTTCTTCAGTTCACAAAGGAAAGAGTTCGTTCTTGTATGCAATGCAACAACACTACTTCATGAGTTATCTCTTTATTGCACAAAGTATTAAGTTACTGCAATGCAATGCACAAGGTATGTCTTATTGACTCCATCTGATGTTAAATCATCCAGACAGTAGTCCATACTAAACATATTTTTGGCCAAAGGGTACTTGATCTTGAACATTTTATACATTACTATCGAATTTTTTTTTTTGATAGAGTATGGCATATGTTAACTAATGGACATATTTCTGGCAAATTAATCATCAGTCATGAACTTTCAATACATATCCATTGACTCCATCTAATGGAACAGAAGTCCATATTAGACCTACTTAAATATTCCCTGTCCCAAGAGTCCTTGATCATGAACTTTCTATACATCTTCTGATGATACGTAAGCCATAGAGGATTGCATATTTAACCTAATGGATATATTTCTGGCCCAAGATTATTCAAATCTGAACTTTTTATACATTTCTATTCACTCCTGATGTTACTTCACCCATGCAGGTCAATTTTAGACCTACTGAACATCTTTCTAGCAAATTAGACCTCAATCATAAACTTTTTATACATGCAAATTGACTCCTTCTGATGATACATCAGCCATAGAGCATTGCATATTAATGAACATATTTCCCAATAGTACTCAATCTTGAACTTTCCATACATATTCATTGACTTCTTCTAATGTTATATCAGAAGAATAGTAGTCCATTTTAGGTCTAAACATATTTCTGGCAAATTAGTCCTCAATCATGAACTTTCCAATTGAACATACTAATTGGCTCACTCTGATGTTACTTCAGCCATACATGAGCCCACGTATGACCCACTGAACATATTTCTGGCAAATTAGTCCTCAATCATGAACTTTTTATACATGCAAAATGACACCTTCTGATGATACGTCAGCCATAGAATATTGCATATTTGACCTAACTGGCAAATTAGCCCTCAAACATGAACTTTTTATACATGCAAATTGACTACTTCTGATGATACGTCAGCCATAGAGTATTGCATATTTGATTTAATGGACATATTTCTGGCCAAAGAGTACTTGATCTTGAGCTTTATACACAACTATTGACTCCTTCTGATGGTACGTCAGCCATAGAATATTGCATATTTGACCTAACGGACATATATCTGGCAAATTAGTCCTCAAACATGAACTTTTTATACATGCAAATTGACTGCTTTTGATGATACGTCAGCCATAGAGTATTGCATATTTGATTTAATTGACATTTTTCTGGCAAATTAGTCATCAGTCATGAACTTTCTATACATACCCATTGACTCCATTTGATGTTAGATCAGTACAGGATCCATATTTGGCTGACAGAACATATTTCTGACCCAAGAGTCCTCGTTCATTAACTTTCCTTACTGACTCATTGACTCCTTCTAATGTTACATCAGTCAGACAGTAGTCCATATTTGACATAATGAACATATTTCTGGCCCAAGAGTACTCAATCTTGAACTTTCATTGACTTCTAATGTTACATCAGAAGAACAGTAGTCCATTTCAGACCTACTTAAAGTTTTTCCCGTCCCAACAGTCCTTGATCATGAACTTTCAATACATACCCATCGACTCCATCTGATGTTAGATCAGTACAGACAGTAGTCCATATTTGGTTGACAGAACATATTTCTGACCAAACAGTATTTGATACAGAAGTCCATATTTGACCTACTGAACATATTTCTGAGCCGAGTTCTCGTTCATGACCTTTCTTTACTGACTCATCGATTCCTTCTAATGTTCCTTCTAACCAGTAGTCCATATTTGACATAATGAACATATTTCTGGTCCGAGAGTACTCGATCTTGAACTTTCTTTACTGACTCATTGACTCCTTCTAATGTTATCATGAACTTTCTATACATACTAATTGACTCACTCTGATGTTACTTCAGCCATACATGAGCCCATGTATGACCTTCTGAACATATTTCTGGCAAATTAGTCCTCAATCATGAACTTTCTATACATACTCATTGACTCCATCTGATGTTAAATCATCCAGACAGTAGTCCATACTGAATATATTTTTGGCCAAAGGGTACTTGATCTTGAACATTATATACATTATATACTATTGATTATTTTTTTTTATTTTTATTTTTTGATGATACATCAGCCATGGCCCTAGTGAAAAAATAGTATACTTAAGCACAATTTATTTGTATGTACTTTAGTATAACTAAATGTACTTGTGGAATGCTAGAAATTGGTATACTTAAAGTCTGCTAAATTGGAACAACTAATTTTGTACTAAATGCATTTTAGTTGTCTAAAAGCAGTGCTGAAGTTCTACTAAAATTGTATTAAATATACTTGTTTGTGCTAAAGTGGAACTATTCCAAGTATACTGCTTTTATAGGTGTATCAGACCCATTTTAGTGACTCTTTGGGTATTCAGACAGAAGAAATAATGGGGGTAAAATCCTGGCAGGTGGGTCAAAATGGGCCTGCCAAAATAACACCCCCCTAAAAACTCAATCTGTCCATGGTGATAGAATGTAATTCATAATTTTACATACAGTACTGCTATTATAGGTGTATCAGACCCATTTTAGTGACTCTTTGGGTATTCAGACAGAAGAAATAATGGGGGTAAAATCCTGGCAGGTGGGTCAAAATGGGCCTGCCAAAATAATACCCCCCTAAAAACTCAATCTGTCCATGTTGATAGAATATAATTCATAATTTTACATACAGTACTGCTATTATAGGTGTATCAGAACCATTTTAGTGACTCTTTGGGTATTCAGACAGAAAAAAATAATGGGGGTAAAATCCTGGCAGGTGGGTCAAAATGGGCCTGCCAAAATAATACCCCCCTAAAAACTCAATCTGTCCATGTTGATAGAATGTAATTCATAATTTTACATACAGTACAGCTATTATAGGTGTATCAGACCCATTTTAGGAACTCTTAAAATCCAGGCATGTGGGTGAAAATGTCCCTTTCCAAATAAAACCCCTAATGCAACATAGGCATTATTTTAGTGCATAATTTTATTGGAATATCATACATGTTTCAGTGGAAATGAACCCATTATTTGAATTTACTTTGGAACATAATATTACATTAAGGCTCATACTGAATACAGTAGGCTAATGTGTAATTTTTTTTCATCATTACACAAAAAAAGGTTCGTATTGATAAATTCAATTTCTTTTGTAAAGCATAACACGTTAATGTAAAATTCAACCAGTACATAGTGTGTTTGTCTAAGGAGACAAAGAAAGAAAAAAAAGAAAGAAAAATGGGAGAAACTGTATCGAAGCGTCAACAAAACATATGCAACGTGCATTCTCCAGTCTCGTTTACGATTAAGTTTGTAAAAGCAATGAATCACATTTCTGAGTTTACACTGCCATCTACAGGAAACTGCATAAGTGTTCATCAAATTGAACGTTTGTAGTTTGGATCAGTGAAACATTTACCTAAATTTCCGTGTTTTAACTGCCATCTACAGGAAACACAACGGTACTGTCCGCGTGCACGTGAAGAGGGGGTAGTCTGCAGCCGGGGGGTCGGAATTGGGCACAACACCTGTTTATGCAATTGCTTCATGCTGCGTTAATGACAGATAATGTCAGGTAAAAGGGAAGCAAAACATTCTTGATATTTAATGTTGCGTCTAATGGTTTTATTTCTTCAACAGCTTAAAGTTTAATGCACGTTCGTGTTGTATAGCAACAGGCCGTTTCACGTTTATTTTCACGCACCACTTACTGTGTCTATATTAATAATTTTGTCGGCGATTCACAGTCCATATAATTTGTGCTGTCATTAATAGTTGTCATTAATAATGTAGCTGTACTTGTAACAGTATATAGAGATTCCGGCCGGTACTGGTTCCTGCATTCAATATACATATAAATCTGTTCCTATTGTCTCACTGATGTTCACTGGATAAGTAAGTTACTGGTATACTGGGGCTGTCTGTAAAAAGCATATTCTAAAGCTGTTAGTTTATTGCCTATTTGAAGCTCACTATAATGATGCCATTAGCACACTACGAGTTAACTTGGAATGCCATTGCAATGTGTTTTAAAATCACTAAAAGTTTGTTATCAGTATAATATTAATGTTTGTTCAACACTCTTACAATGTAATTGAATTGCAATTCTAATGTCACCAAAATACATTATTAAGTTTATGTTGAGTGAATTCTGCATTTCAAAACTTAAATACAAGAGTATATTTAAGGTGTACTTAAGGTGTACTTATATGACACGGTTAATTTCATTAGTATTACACTAATTTCATTTCAAGAAATTAGTGTGTAAAATGTTAATACTCAGTGTGTAGCACCCACTGATCTATAAAATGACTTATTATACTTATTTATTATAGATCAGTAGTAGCACCTCATAATGTAATAATTGCACATAATGTAATAAGTATTTACTACTGTAATAAAATGTATGTTTTGCGATATGATTCTCTATAGATAAGCTTTTATCTTCCTGAGGTAAATGTCACATAACTGACACAATCTTTACAGGCTGTTATAGCCTACTGATGATTTCCCTGGTTGAAACAACTTATATTCAATTCAAGAATGCAGAATTTAGTAGGGGACAACTGAATTGTTCCTAGCAATAATTTTGATCAAACAATCAAAATATATTTATTTAACCACCGTCGTTGTCATCGTGCCACGAACATTACATGAGGAGTTAAAGTAGGCGTCAGCAAACTGTACTCTTTCAAGGACGCGCAATTAATGCATGGCCAAAGTAAGAACATAATCTAAGTGTTTAAAACATGCAAAGTAGGACTGCCAACTGTTCCCGTATTTAAATAACATTCCATACTAAATCCATAAGGAAAGCAGTTTATTGTGTCATGCCCAGTTTAGGTAGGCCTAGCTAAACACTCTCACAAAAAACAAAACAAAACAAAAAAAACCCCAAGAGCACCCTTAGTTAAAACTGTATTATTATCATATTTGGTAAACTTTTCTGTACGTATATGCATTTGCGCTCTTGAGAGCATCAGGTGATTCTATTTACAACGTTTGCAGCGTTGAGCTGTGTAGCCAATCACAATTGTCCGTTGAACCGATGAACTGAGATGAGTGACAGGCTCAGTGCATTTGAAATTATAAAGGGAGCACACTTTGCACGCATTCTAGGATATCTGTAATGCATTCAGAATTTTAATAAAAGGTTTTTTTTTTTTTTTTCATGATGCTAAAAGTAACAATTGTTATTACATTATGAGCTCAAAATTTTAGCACATTTTGAGAAAATTATTACATTATGAACATTTTATTACAATAATAATGTAATACTTATTACATTATGTGCAGTTTTTACATTCTGTGAAGTTATTATATTATGAGTTGCTACAAGGTGCTAACAGCAGGCCATAAAGAAAACAATATTATTTCTTTCCCTCGAAACTGTCATTTTGAAAGGTAAATATGTTTCCATTTTCATATCATAGCCAGATTTGCAGTAGGTCTGACGGGGCTGATTGAACTCGTATTTGTGTGTTGAATTCCTGTGGTAAAACAAAAATTATAAGCCAACTAGCTTGAAGTCACGAAAGCTCAAAAAAATCTTTGTTAAAAATAAAACAAAACAAAACAACAACAACACAGCAATTATTGTCAGGCCCATAATGAATTACTTTATGTGAGATTTGTGTATTTGTTGTGGCCTACTAGACAGTATTGTGCTCCCAAAATGTCAATCAACCCCATTCAAACTTTTTTTTTTTCTTTTTTTTTTTTTTTTTGTAAATGGAAGCCATGGTATCTTATTATAGCCTTGCAAATCTTGCATCAACATAGAAATTATATTATTTACTACTCTCATTGAAAAATATTGTAAAAATCTGAGTCTGGATATCTTGATTTCTTACATCTGTTTCAGAAGTCAATAAATAAGTATGTAAATAAGTTGTCAAAAATGTATGTCAAAAAATAAGTAAGCTACAAAACAGGTGGTGGGTATCCTCAGGGATTATCCAAGGACCAGAAGTCCAAAAACTGCTATTTATGACATTGAAGGTGACTATTAATCATTTTTCACTATCAATCAGTTTAGAGTTTCATGCCAGCAGCATCGGTTCACACTGTGGACAGAAAAAAACCAAAGATGCCTTATTAAAAAGATATTACTGGCCAGGGATGTCCGTTGATATTAACAAATGGGTAATGACACTGTTGAAAGATTTTAACAAAAGTCCATAAATTTAATAAAATCTTTCTTCTATTTTGATGTTAACTAATAACTTATAACTAATAACTTGTATGATTCTCGGGGGGCTGAGCATAAAAGTGCCAGGCAAGGCATAAAAGGACATTTAAATTTAGCAGTGAAAGTTTACATCGTCCGAATCGAATGGTTAAAATCGACAAGTTTTGTGGGTTTTTTTAGTGGGTCAAATTGAATCTGAGGTGGCACAAATCAGATCTGAGGGGTATCTATCATCTGTCTGTCTATCCCTGACACCCGCACTATATTATTTTTAATTGCACATGTACGCAACAGAATATTTACATAATTTACTGAATATTTTTATTTTTAATTTTTATAAATTGTCCTTTTTATTACATTTCTTTTACATTTCAAGGTCACACAGCCATTTGAACTTTTGGGGATGGATCTAATTGGCAAACTTACTTGCACAGACAGTGGCCATCAATATATATGTGTCATGATTGATTACCCCTTAAAAGTAAGTCTGCAGTGGAGGTCACAAACTGCATAATTAAGTTTTTTTACCGGTTTGAGGCCCCAAAACGTATACTTATGGACCAAGGAAGAGAGTTCGTTAATCAGGTAAATTAAAGCTGTTCGATATCATACAGTGCTAAAATATACTTTTGAAAAATGTTTACTTAAATTGATTGTAATTAAAAATTAATGTTTTAGTTTTATTATCAGATCAACAAAAATGTGTCCAAAATACTTGGAATCAAGAGGAGTTTGTGCTCACCGTACCATCCCCAGACTAATGGTTTGGTCGAAAAAATGATTGGGACCATACAGAGGTACTAAATTTACATTTTTTTTTTTTTTTTTGTACAAAGATCCTTTAATTATTATTATTATTATTATTATTATTATTATTATTATTTACATCAGCCGATAAGATTATTTATTTATTTATTTATTTTGTTATTTTAAAGTTAGAATAGCATTTGTAAAAATTGTTATAAACCACATGTGGAATTCACAGATATTTATAAATATCTTCTGCTAAAACTATTTTAATGTGAAATAAATGTTTAAGGGCTCTCAGCAAATTGGTCTCCAAAAAACCACAGCAGTAGGACCAACACCTAGATGCAGTTATGTTTGGTCTAAGGACCAAAAAACAGATGACAACCAAACTATCTCCATTTTATATGATGTTTGGTCATGAGGCATGATACCCCTCTGAGATCCCTGAAGAATATCAGGTGGGTGTTCATTGTTTTCAGTGATTTGTTTCTTTTTTATGTGTATGTATTGCATTCAGTATGAACTTAGATTTAAAATGCATTTAATTTATACTAAGTATAGATCAAGTCTATTAACATAATTACTGATATATCACTGGAGATTTACTGATATAAAAATTGTAATGAAACTTTATTTGGGGTATTACTTTCCCTTAAAATTAAGCCTAAGATATGTTCTAATGTCACTATTGATGAGGATTGTATGGTCTTTGCATAATATCAATCTTTAAATTCAAAATATTTAAAGTGTGCCTAAAGAATACTTGCAATAGTTCCAGTTTAGTACAATTAAATATACTTAAGTATATATTTAGTTGGAATTCAGCACTACTTCCAAACAATTAAAGTGCAGTAAGTACAAAATTAGTTGTTCTAATTTAGCAGACTTTAAATATACCTATATATAGTACACAGCATATTGCAGCATATTTTTATTAAGTACATAATATGTACATGTATTCGTAATATACTAAGCATGAAATAAATGTATTTTAAATTCTTTTTATTATATTTATTTTTCACTATGCCTACATGAATTTGAGATGATTAGTTATTTTTAACTAGAAGCAAATGTTCCTTTTTTCAGGTTGACAGTTCTGTTGAAACTGTCATGGGAATCGAACAAATGACTGAGGGTGTCCTGAAACTTGATGAAGTTCTTCAGACTGCTCTTACCCACACTGCTCAGGTTAAAAAACGAATGACAAGGAAAGAACAGAAAGCAAAGAAAGTAAAATTGACTGTGGGTGACAAAGTGTGGAGGTGTAATGTTCGGAGTCAGCAGAGAAAAGGCGGAAAATTGGATCCAAATTTTCTAGGTCCATACACAATTAAAAACATTGAAGGCAAGAATGCTGATCTGATAGATGAGAGAGGGGCCATTTTGCCAAAAATCAATATTGACCACTTGAGATTGTATACTGAGCAGAAGCCACGCATTCCACACAAGATTGTGGCCGGAAGATCAACAGCAGCAACTGCATCACAAAAAACTTGTCTAACTGCTACATCTCCTGTCATTGTAGCTGCATCATCACCTTCCGTCTCCAAAGTGGCTGCCTCACCTGACTCCGCTGCTGAATCTGTGACATCATCACCTACCACCACAACAACAGCAGTACAGCAGAATCTTGTCAGCAGTAAGTCAGCATCAGAACTAAAGTAAAGATGTAAACTAATGAAAGTTAAGTCATGTTTTTTTCACATTTACTATTTTTTTCTATCAATACAGTTGTTCAAGAGGCATGGGCAGGAAAAAATGTCTATGTGTTGCTTTCCAAAATTGGGCCACAAAAAATATTTTTTGCAGACATTAATAAAACTGCTCCAAATAATGAGCTTGAAAGCAAGGTAAGATATTCTGCGATTGAAATAGTACATATCAAATTTTCACTTCCACTGCTAATCCCACACTGTTTTGATTCCTTGTTTAAGGTTATTAATGCATACATGAGAGGTGAGGTCACACCAATCATGTGTCCGGAGAATATCAAAAGTGGATTTTCTGTGTCATGCCTGTCAAAGTTAACCAGACATAAAGGACAAAGATGATTGTGTACCATTATTCTTTTTTTTTTTTTTTTTTTTGGTATTTTACATTATTCCATGGATGATACTGTACATAGACATTGTTGTATTTGTTGATATTTATAAGTTTTTTTTATTTGTGTTAAATAGAAGTTCATACTGTACTTGCATAAGCTCAGGTATTACCCTCCTGAATAACAGAGCTGTCTGTAAATAAAGTGTTGCATTGAACAGTACTGCTACTGTAGGTGTATCAGACCCATTTAGTGACTCTTTGGGTATTCAGACAGAAGAAATAATGGGGGTAAAATCCTGGCAGGTGGGTCAAAATGGGTCTGCCAAAATAATACCCCCCTAAAAACTCAATCTGTCCATGTTGATAGAATTAAATGTTTCACTTTACATACAGTACTGCTATTATAGGTGTATCAGACCCATTTTAGTGACTCTTTGGGTATTCAGACAGAAGAAATAAGGGAGGTAAAATCCTGGCAGGTGGGTCAAAATGGGCCTGCCAAAATAACACCCCCCTAAATATTCCATCTGTCTATGCAGATAGAATGTAATTCATAATTTTACATACAGTACTGCTATTATAGGTGTATCAGACCCATTTAGTGACTCTTTGGGTATTCAGACAGAAGAAATAATGGGGGTAAAATCCTGGCAGGTGGGTCAAAATGGGTCTGCCAAAATAATACCCCCCTAAAAACTCAATCTGTCCATGTTGATAGAATTAAATGTTTCACTTTACATACAGTACTGCTTTTATAGGTGTATCAGACCCATTTTTGTGACTCTTTGGGTATTCAGACAGAAGAAATAAGGGGGGTTAAGAATTCCAGTCAGGTAGGTCAAAATGGGCCTTCCAAAATAATACCCCCCTAAAAACTCAATCTGTCCATGTTGATAGAATTAAATGTTTCACTTTACATACAGTACTGCTATTATAGGTGTATCAGACCCATTTTAGTGACTCTTTGGGTATTCAGACAGAAGAAATAATGGGGGTAAAATCCTGGCAGGTGGGTCAAAATGGGTCTGCCAAAATAATACCCCCCTAAATGCTCCATCTGTCCATGTTGATAGAATTAAATGTTTCACTTTACATTCAGTACTGCTTTTATAGGTGTATCAGACCCATTTTTGTGACTCTTTGGGTATTCAGACAGAAGAAATAATAGGGGTAAAATCCTGGCAGGTGGGTCAAAATGCGTCTGCCAAAATAATACCCCCCTAAATACTCCATCTGTCCATGTTGATAGAATTAAATGTTTCACTTTACATACAGTACTGCTTTTTTAGGTGTATCAGACCCATTTTAGTGACTCTTTGGGTATTCAGACAGAAGAAATAAGGGGGGTAAAATCCTGGCAGGTGGGTCAAAATGGGCCTGCCAAAATAATACCCCCCTATATACTCCATCTGTCCATGCATATAGAATGTAATTCATAATTTTACATACAGTACTGCTATTATAGGTGTATCAGACCCATTTTAGTGACTCTTTGGGTATTCAGACAGAAGAAATAATGGGGGTAAAATCCTGGCAGGTGGGTCAAAATGGGTCTGCCAAAATAATACCCTCCTAAATACTCAATCTGTCCATGTTGATAGAATTAAATGTTTCACTTTACATACAGTACTGCTATTATAGGTGTATCAGACCCATTTTAGTGACTCTTTGGGTATTCAGACAGAAGGAACTCTTAAAATCCAGGCATGTGGGTGAAAATGTCCCTTTCCAAATAAAACCCCTAATGCAACATATGCATTATTTTAGTGCATAATTTTATTGGAATATCATACATGTTTCAGTGGAAATGAACCCATTATTTGAATTTACTTTGGAACATAATATTATATTAAGGTTCATACTGAATACAGTAGGCTAATGTGTAATTTTTTTCATCATTACACAAAAAAGGTTCGTATTGATAAATTCAATTTCTTTTGTAAAGCATAACACGTTAATGTAAAATTCAACCAGTACATAGTGCATGGTTTGTCTAAGGAAAGAAAAAAAAGAAAGAAAAATGGGAGAAACTCTATCGAAGCGTCAACAAAACATATGCAACGTACATTCTCCAGTCTCGTTTACGATTAAGTTTGAAAAGGAATGAATCACATTTCTGTGTTTACACTGCCATCTACAGGAAACTGCATGTGTTCATCAAATTGAACGTTTGGAGTTTGGATCAGTGAAACATTTACCTAAATTTCCGTGTTTTAACTGCCATCTACAGGAAACACAACGGTACTGTCCGCGTGCACGCGAAGAGGGGGTAGTCTGCAGCCGGGGGGTCGGAATTGGGCACAACACCGGCACATTAGTTTTATTCTTGTGCACGCACTAAAACACAGACAGTTCCGTTCATTGGTGGAAAAATGTGAACGTGCAGGACTTCTTGTGATTCAGTGTGTGCCGATGAAATATAAGCATCCGTAACATTCCTCTGCCAATTGTCTCTGCTCGCTTCCACTCTCAATGCACCACAACTGCTCCTGACAAAAATGCAATGAAATGATTTGGCGGTCTTGCATTAAGCTGCGGATTTATATGTGACGCATAAATTAAAATGATTTACTTTCCATGCGGTAAACGTTTCTGGATTTATTTGACATTTTAACTTTCTGCGGTTTTTTTTTTGTTTTGTTTTTTTGCAGTCCATATTTCAAAGTGCAAATAAGGGCCATTAAAGTAGCATTAATGGGAAAAGTGTATTACAGTAGGTGCATTGACGTGCATTAGGAATACACAAATATAATAAAACTTCTGATCAGGTACGTGAATTTCTTTCACCATTTCAAGCTGACTATATGTTGTTTTCTTTATTTGTCATAATTACAAATATTTACTTATGTAACTACTTTCTATATGTATGTATATTCGTTTGCAACCATGCAAAATTGTGAAAAGTGCTATTGAATTAAATTAAACAATAGCCTACCTGATATTCAAAGTGTGAGCAAATTATTAAAAAAGGTAAAGGTCATAATTATAAAAATTACTTATGATTATTTTTTTGCAACTAAAAACACATTTCCTGTAAACTTTTATCTAGGCCAATGCTATTGAGTTCTAAACAAGTAGAACTCAAATACTGTTCATTGAATTGGACATTTAATCATAACAGACATAACATAACATATTCAACAAAAATAAATTACTGAAGTACTTAAAACTGTAACAAATTAAATCATTTCTTTTGCAAATTTCTCATGGTTTCGTCTGAGCTGTAGGCAAAAGTTGGATTTGAAAATTCATACAGCCAATTAGCAATTAGCAAACTAGATGTTTCAGTTCATACCTCATATTTTCTATGGTTTTCACAAAAAGAAAATCTCATCTAAAAAATGTATAGCATCATCTAAAAATAATTTGATCATTCTCGGATTTGAAATACATGGTGAACTTGTGTCTTTAGCTACAATGACTTTCTAGACACTAAAGTTTCCTTCTGACAAATGTGCCAAAATCTGCAACACAGATTCCCAATAGCGTGCACACCAGCGAGTTCGGTTGTTTAGCAAAAGTACAGCAAAACCGATTGTTGGTGAGTGTGATGGCATTGGCTTTATGGCGTTCAAAACATACATCAATCATTGTGATTCAACCAATAGTAGGACGTTGGGGCAGGCCAGTGGGGGTCAAGGTTTAGCTTTAGCAGTTACAGTGTTTTCAAGTCATGTCAGAAAGAATGTATTTAAAATGCACATGAACATCAGCACAACTCATAATTATGAGTTTAGGTAACTCTGGAGTTTCCGAGTTAAGTACATGACAGTGAGAAAACATATCAGAGGCAATGGATGCAGTCTGCCCTAGTGAAAAAACCCTACCAAAATGTATTTAAAATAGGCCTACATTCATTTCACACTAACTAAAAACACATTAATATACAGTAGTCAGCATTTGAAGTGGATCAAAAAAGTTCATCAAAGTTGTCCTTAGAAGAAGGTTTTAGGACAACTTTGATGAAGGGTTTTGATCCGCTTCAAATGTTGACTATTTACAGACATACTGACATAAATATTTTAATTAAACTTTATTTGCAATTCTTCTTTATTGCACAATGCACAATGCATATTTCTAAATATTAAGCCTAAAATGTGTTTAATATTACTATTAGTAAGGATAGTACGATCACTGTATAATTTGAATGCAAGATATATATACTTGTACTAAAGTATACTTGCAATAGAATCAGAATCAGAAAGAGCTTTATTGCCAGGTATGTTTACACATACTAGGAATTTGTTTTAGTGACAGAAGCTCCACAGTGCAACAGAGTGATAGCGACAAGACAAGACACAGTGATAAAAGAATAAAAGAATAATATACAAATATACAAGATAGACAAAGTGCAAAAAAAGCAAAAAACAATATATAATATAGACAATTTGTATGTACAGTTATGATGTGTGCAAATTAGCCAAATAAGCATGTGTTTTAAGTAAACAATGTATAATAATGTTGTGTGTTCCGTGTTTGTCAAGTGTTCATGAGATGGATTGCCTGAGGGAAGAAACTGTTCCTGTGTCTGGTCGTTCTGGTGCTCAGAGCTCTGTAGTGTTGACCAGATGGCAACAGTTCAAAGAGGGAGTGTGCTGGATGTGAGGGGTCCAGAGTGATTTTCTTTGCCCTTTTTCTCACTCTGGATAATCAATAGTTCCACTTTAGCATAATCAAATATACTTAAGTATATCTTTAGTTGGACCTCAACACAAAAAATACCTGTTCCAGTTTAGCAGACTTTAAGTATACCAATTTAGTATACTAAAAGTACAATTGCAGTGTATTTATATAAAGTACATGCAAATGTAAATGCAATTGTAGTACACTTAGCATAAAATAAATGTATTTCAAATAGATTTTAGTATATTTATTTTTCACTAGGGAGAGTATGGCATATTTGAACTAATGGACATATTTCTGGCAAATTAGTCATCAGTCATAAACTTTCAATACATATCAATTGACTCCATCTGATGTTAGTTCAGTACAGACAGTATAGTTCATATTTGACTGACAGAACATATTTCTGACCAAACAGTATTTGATATTGAACTTTTTACAAATACTTATTGAAGCCTTCCAATGTTACAGACAGTAGTGCATATTTGATGTAATGAACATATTTCTGGCCCAAGAGTACTCAATCTTGAACTTTCTGTAGAGACTCATTGACTCCTTCTGAAGTTACATCAGACAGAGAGTATAGAGCAACTTTTATTTATTTTTTTTGTCCCAAGAGTCCTCGATCATGAACTTTCTATACATGACTTTTGACTCTGATGTTCAGCCATACATGAGCCCATGTATTGATCTACTGAACATATTTCTGGAAAATTAGTCCTAATGGACATATTTGACTTAATGGACATATTTCTGGCAAATTAGTCCTCAGTCATGAACTTTCTATACATACCCATTGACTCCATCTGATGTTAGATCAGTACAGACAGTAGTCCATATTTGGCTGACAGAAAATATTTCTGACCAAACAGTACAGAAGTCAGAAGTCCATATTTGACCTACTGAACATAATTCTGGTCCGAGAGTACTCGATCTTGAACTTTCTTTACTGACTTATTGACTCATTCTAATGCTACATCAGACAGACAGTAATCCATATTTGACATAATGAACATATTTCTGGCCCAAGAGTACTCAATCTTGAACTTTCCATATATGTCAATGACTCCTTCTGATGTTACATCAGAAGAACAGTAGTCCATATTAGACCTACTTAAATTTTCCCCGTCCCAAGAGTCCTTGATCATGAACTTTGTATACATACTCATTGCCTCATTATGATGTTACTTTAGCCATACATGAGCCCATGTTTGACTTTCTGAACACATTTCTGGAAAATTAGTCCTCAATCATGAACTTTTTATACATACAAAAATGTTTGACTTCTTCTGATGTTAGATCAGTACAGACAGTGGTCCATATTTGGCTGACAGAATATATTTCTGACCAAACAGTATTTGATATTGAACTTTTTACATATACTCATTGAAGCCTTCTGATGTCACATCATCAGTATAGAAGTTCATATTTGGCCTACAGAACATATGTCTGACCCAAGAGTACTCGATCTTGAACTTTCCATATATATCAATGACTCCTTCTGATGTTACATCAGAAGAACAGTATTAGACCTACTTAAATTTTCCCTGTCCCAAGAGTCCTTGATCATGAACTTTCTCTACATACTCATTGCCTCACTATGATGTTACTTCAGCCATACATGAGCCCATGTTTGACTTTCTGAACACATTTCTGGAAAAATAGTCCTCAATCATGAACTTTTTATACATGCAAATTGACTCCTTCTGATGATACATCAGCCATAGAGTATTGCATATTTGACCTAATGGACATATTTCTGGCAAATTAGTCCTCAATCATGAACTTTCTATACATACTCATTGACTCCATCTGATGTTAAATCATCCAGACAGTAGTCCATACTGAATATTTTTTTGGCCAAAGGGTACTTGATCTTGAACATTTTATACATTACTATTTATGGCTGATACATCATTAGCATATTTGAACTAATGGACATATTTCTGGCAAATTAGTCATCAGTCATGAACTTTCAATACATATCCATTGACTCCATCTGATGTTAGTTCAGTACAGACAGTATAGTTCATATTTAACTGACAGAACATATTTCTGACCAAACAGTATTTAATATTGAACTTTTTACAAATACTCACTGAACTCACTTTCAATGTTACATCAGACAGACATATTTGATGTAATGAACATATTTCTGGTCTGAGAGTACTCGATCTTGAACTTTCTTTACTGACTCATTGACTCCTTCTAATGTTACATCAGACAGACAGTAATCCATATTTGACATAATGAACATATTTCTGGCCCAAAAGTACTCGATCTTGAACTTTCCATATATGTCAATGACTCCTTCTGATGTTACATCAGAAGAACAGTAGTCCATATTAGACCTACTTAAATTTTCCCCGTCCCAAGAGTGCTTGATCATGAACTTTCTATACATACACATTGACTTCTTCTGATGATACGTCAGCCATAGAGGATTGCATATTTAACCTAATAGATATATTCCTGGCCCAAGATTATTAGGGCCCGAGCACCAAAGTGCGGGGACCCTATTGGATTTCCTCCGTTTATTATTATTAGGGCCCGAGCACCGATGGTGTGAGGACCCTACTGGAATTGTTCCGTTTATTATTATTATTCTTCTCCAAAGTGAATCGCATTTTTGAGGGCCTGAACATGCTCGAAAACTCATGAAGCTTTGCACACGCATCAGAAGTGGTGAAAATTTCCGTCTGTCATGGGTTTCAGAATTGGGCGGGATTGTGAAGATCTAGATTTTTCACTAAAGGGCGTGTCCGTGGTGGCCTGACAAAGTTTGATGTTTTGCCATGAAACAGGAAGTTCTTGTAACTCGGGTATACAATGTCGGATCTGCCCCAAACTTCACATGTTTTATTAGAGTAGTGACCTGAAGACATCTTCATGACAATATACAGTTACAGTCATAGCGCCACCCGTGGGCAACAGGAAATTACATGTTTTACACTGTGATTAACTCCTCATAGAGATTTAACCAGATCAACATCATATGTTGTCAGTCTAATCTAAGACCTTAGTGATGATAAATATCAAAGATCTTGAGTTTTCGTTGGAGGGTGTGTCCGTGGCAGCCTGACAAAGTCTGATGTTTCGCCATGAAAGAGGTTGCTCTTTCAAAGCTGTTGTAAAAAAAAGCTGTTGTAACTCAGGCATACTATGTCTGATGTGCCTCAAACTTCACATGTGTGATAAGAGTCCTGGCCTAAAGACATCTATATGACAATATTCAGTTAGTCGTAGCGCCACCTGCTGGCAACAGGAAATAGCATGCTTCACACTGTAATTCAATCCCAGGAACTCATTTCAATATGCCACGAAGTACCAAACATGCTAGAAACACGTTAAATCATGCAACACTTAGCTAAGTGCTAATGTATGTGATTATTGCCACGAAACAGGAAGTTGTTGTAACTCAGGCATACAATGTCCGATCTGCTCCAAACTTCACGTTTGATAATTTTCCCATTTGTTATTAGGGCCCAAGCCACTAATGGCGCAGGGCCCTCTTGATCCCCTAAGGATTATTAGGGCCCAAGCCACTGATGGCGCAGGGCCCTCTTGATCCCCTAAGGATTATTATTATTAGGGCCAAAGCCAAAGGCTGAAGGCCCTATTGTTTTCTTTAGGATTATTATTATCATTATTATTTTTTTATTTTTTTTATTTTTTTTAAGTTTTGGTCACTTTTGGGGCCCTTAACATGTTCGAAAACTCTTGAAACTTTGCACACACATCGGAATACGCGGCCATCAGGGCCGGGCAGAAGCTGGTACCCGGGCGTGGCAGGGGGGCTCGACAGCGCCCTCTTGAACGGGGTCCGAAAACTTGGTCCATAGCTATATTTGAAACGTCTGCATACATTGATTGATTTTTATGAAACTTCACCAGTGTGTTGGTTGTAGGAGTCCGATCACATAGATGTGACTATTGTGAGTCAAAGTTATAGCGCCACCAACTGGCAGCAGGAAGTGTGTCACTTTCAAAATGCTTTGAGATCACTCTGTTATTTTTACCTGATGTGCTTCAGACTTCATCAGTGTAATGTCAATACACAGCAGATGTAGACCTGGGACATAATGTTTGATATTTTAAACACTGTTGTCATGGCAACGCATCAAATTTTAATATTCGTTTTGGAGGCTTTTGAGACTCTTAGCATGCTTCAAATTGCATGAAACTCGACACACACCAGCGGTGTCGTACAGTAGACATGGGCAAAACCGTAGAAACCGGCGGGGAGCAGGGCCTTTATAGCGCCACTTTTTGACAAAAGTGGGGGGGTTAGTTTAACCTACAGTCACCAAACTCGGCACACATGTTGCTCTCATCAAGTCGAACAACTTTCTAATTTACAGTCATTACCTCAGACCAACAGGAAGTCATCTATTTTGGTTTGAATGTGGATTTTTTGAATAAACAGGCTCTGAATTTTAAACTACTACTTCTAGGGGGTTTATTCGATTCAGACCAAACATTTTTTACCATGGTGCTATGATATTGAAGATGTTAAATTGAGAATGGATAATGGATATCTCGAACGATGTTCACACTTCACACTCATTTGAAACTGAACCATAACACTATATCACTATTTGGACAGGACTAGTTTTCTAAATGTTGTTTGAGTTACAATTATTATTTTTTACAATTACAGTTAGAATTTTTTAATTAATTTTTTTTTATATAATTAAATTTTTAAAAACCCCTGTTTCAGTAAATTTCACATGATTATAAAAGTGGCTGTTTAAAATAAACTTGCATAAGTGAGCAGAAAAATCTAGACATGTACCTTACTATTACCTGAGACTGACATTAAAATTGTCTTTGCAGGTTCTCTGATTTGGCTCTATTTATTAATTTTTTCATTTTATTTTTCCTCTTATACCACACATATTAAAATTAAATGAAAGCATGCTTTTGGTGCATAAGATTGGTGCACAAACAACAGCTCAGGGAGGTCAAAAAACACATGAAGAGAAGTGTTAGGATTATACAACATCAGCAATCACAGATATTCGCATTAAGGCTGGATTAGATTTCTCAGAGCACTGTGGAGTTTGCACAAATAACAGTATGTAATTTGCTCTAGAATTTTTATAGGGGTTGTCTGAGAAAAAACACAGACATGTCAGATTAGGATGATATTCTGCACTCATTTTAAATTGATTTATGACATTTTATGACATGAAAGTCATCTCAGTTTAAACAATCTCATGGATGTGGCTGTTGTGGTTTGTGATCATAGGAGCATCAGCTGCTGCAGTAAATGTGGTTTGAATTTGACATAGTCCTTTTATGTTTAACTGTTTTAAATGCCCATTGCCCGCCGTGCGCAGTTGCCCTGTAGCCACCGGGGTGGCGGTCCCTCCGGGCTTTGGCCCGTCATCGCTGCTTGCAGCTATATTTATTTTTATTTTTTTTCCGTCATCCGGGGCTTTTTGGGGGCCTTAACATGCTCAAAAACTCTTGAAAATTGGCACACACATTAGAATCTGCGGCCATTAGGATGCCGCAGAGGCTGGTATTCGGCCGTGGCAGGGGGGCTCGACAGCGCCCCCTTGAAAGAAGTTTGAAAACTTGGTCCATATATCAAACACACTTGCACATGTTAGTATGAAACTCAGTACACATATAGACCTCATCGGGTCTAACAACTTTCGTGCTCTAAGTTATACACCACCCCAACAGGAAGTCGCCTATTACGGGTTGTTTGAAAAACGCATGCTCTGGAATTTGATATACTCCTCCTAGGCGATTAATCTGATCACCACCAAACTCGGTCAGCATGAAGTCAAGATATTGAGGATGTAAAATTGCCAGCGGTTTTTGGATATCTCGAATGGTTTTGCCGTGGTGAGGCAACAAATTCATGGCGAGAAAAGAGAATCAGGAAGTGTGTTATAACTTATGCATACATTGATTGATTGATTTTTGTGAAACTTCACCTGTGTGTTCGTTCGTTGTAGTCTGATCACATGGATGTGACTATTGTGAGTCAAAGTTATAGCGCCACCAACTGGCAGCAAGAAGTGTGTCACTTTCAAAATGCATTGAGTTCACTCTCTTATTTTTACCTGATTTGCTTCAAACTTCATCAGTGTAATGTCAATACACAGCGGATGTAGACCTGGGACAGGATTTTTGATATTTTAAATATTGTTGCCATGGCAACATGTCAAACTTTAATAATATTCTTGAGTGTTTTTGAGGCTCTTAACATGCTTCAAATTGCATGAAACTCGACACACACATCAATATTGTCGACCAGTAGACATGGAAAAAAGCCTTAGAAATGGATGTGGTGGAGGGGCTCAGTAGCGCCACCTTTTGACAAAAGTGGGGGGGGTTATTTTTACCTACAGTCACCAAACTCGGTAAACATATTGGTCTCAGTAAGACGGACCACTTTCTAATTTACAGTCATTAGCTCCGTCCAACATGAAGTCAGATATTTTGGTTTGAATGTGGATTTTTTGCAAAAAAAAAAAAAAACAGGCTATCACATAAAAATACTACTACTCCTACAGGGTTTATACAATTTACACCAAACTATTTTTAACTAAGACATTGAAGTTGTTAAATTGAAAAGGGATGTTGGATATCTCGAACATTGTTGCCATGGTAAGTGATTAAATTAAGGACAAATGAGGGAATATACACCCTTATTTTATAAATATACACCCTTTATTTCAGTATATAATAATACAAATATTATAAATAAACACATTTTAAATCATTTTTTAATTACAAGAAATATGTGTAAGTTTAAATTAGGCAGATAACTGCTCTTTGGTTAAAATAATTAAAATAATCTTGAAATGTCATATATAGAATAAGCACTAGAGGGCAGCAAATATCTATTTTTAAACAGGGTTGAGAAGACAAGAACACTTTAGTTATAAAAGGCTTTAGTTAGTTTTATATTTTAATGTATATATTTAGAGATGATCTGTTTAAAGAGTCATCTGTTTTAGAGTCTTGCAGGTTTAACCCTTTCATTGCTGTGTCCTTTTGACATTATAGGATAGGAAATCTCTTAGGCCTTCTCTTCTATAAATTTGTATGACAAAATAAAGGCATAAAACCAGTTCAATTTTAGTGCACTGACTATACAGTTCTATATAATTAGTTTAATAATTTAGTTAATAATAACGTAAAAGACCTTAAGATACATTCATCTGGACGTCTAACATTTTTAACTGCTAATGATGACTTTGCTATAAATGCCTTTAGTTAGTATAACATTTGAATGTATATATTAAGAGATTATCAAAGACTAATTTCTGTCACAGTATAGATTCACAGTATAGATTTATAGGGGGGTGGGGCAAAATGGCTCCATAGCGTTTTTTTTTATGTGCAGTTTTTGCCATTTTCAGGCCTCGTACTTTAACAAACTCCTCCTACAGTTTTAATCCGATCATCTTCAAATTTGGTTTGTGTAATCATAAGGCTTGTGCGACACTAAATTAAGAAGATCTTGAGTTTTCGTAAAAGGGCGTGTCCCTGGCGGCCTGACAAAGTTTGATGTTTCGCCATGAAACACGAAGTTGCTGTAACTAAGGCAAACAATGTCCGATCTGCCCCAAACTTCACACACTTGATAAAAGTCCTGTCCTGAACACATGTCCATGCCCATATTCAGTTATAGTCGTAGCGCCACCTGCTGTCAACAGGAAGTGACATGTTTAATGCTGTTATGGTCTCCTGACAGCATATTAAAATGTGCCAGCAAGTTCTAAACAGGCTAGCAACATGCTAGAAAAAATGTTAGCAAAACACTTAGCTAAGTGTTAAAGCATGCTATTAATACAGTGTAAGAGGAAGTTGCTTTAACTCAGGCATGCAATGTCCAATCTAACCCAAACTTCACACATTTGATAAGAGTCCTTCCCTGAAGACATCTACATGACAATATTTAGTTATAGTTATAGCGCCACCTACTGGCAACAGGAAGTGACGTTTTTTAACAATATGATGCACTATTAGCAACATACTAAAATATGCAATTGACTACTAAACATGCTAGAAACACTCTAAATCATGCTAGCAACACCTAGCTGACTGCTAAAGCATGTTATTATCGTCATGAAACAGGAAGTTATTGTAACTCAAGCATACAGTGTTTGATCTGCCCCAAACTTCACATGTGTGATAAGAGTCCTGGCCTAAAGACAAAGGCCAATATTCAGTTAGTCACAGCGCCACCTGCTGGCAACAGGAAATGGCATGCTTTACACTGTAATTCACTCCCTGAAACACATTTTAATATGCCAAGAACTTCCAAACATACTAGAAACACGTTAAGTCAACACTTGGCTGAGTGCTAATGTTTGCGATTAACGACACGAAACAGGAAGTTGTTGTAACTCAGGCATACAATGTCCGATCTGCTCCAAACTTCACCTGTTCGATAATAGTCCTGGCCTGAAGACATCAACATGGCAATATTCAGTTACGCTCAAAGCGCCACCTGTTGGCAGCAGAAAGTCTGGCACTTGAAATGACTTTGCCATAATTCTCCTGTATTTACTCGCTTACATTCATGTTGCCCACTGTTCACTGTTTTAAAAATAAATTTTATTAACAAAAAGATAAACAAGAATAACTAACACAACTACTAAATGAATACCATGAATGTGCAAGGAATAAAGTGCATAAGATACATAGAATACAAGTGATTAAGTTGAGTGTGGCTATGGAAGAGTTACGTAATCTTATGGAAAGATAAACTGTTTCTCTAAAAATAATAAGGTGAGAACCTTATTATGCACTAAACAAATAAACGAAAGATTATTTGTTATTAACTAACATCAGCTGTATTACAGCTAATTGGAATTAAGAAATTAAGAAACAGTCTGTTGAAAGGGTACCTTTATCCCTTTCTGATGAGGAGGAGATTGCAATTTGGCGCTTCTCCATTCGAGTGCTGTGATTGGCTGTGATATGGCAATGGATGTGGATATGGATATGGCAACTGATACAACAATGCCAAGGTCTCTGGAAAGAGGTTTGGTTAAGTGATATTTACGTTCCACGTGCTTGAGTCTGATGACGGTGATGTCTTCCACTGGTTGTGCTGGGTGACAATGCAGTGGGGAGAGAAGCCGGAATCTGTTTCAACAGTCTTGAACACGAAGCTCTGTGGGATGCTGATCTCCTGGAGCACCAAAGGGTCCTAAAATCTGGAACACACAGATGAGGCCCTGGCGTAGGTGCAGAAGGTCCTTAACAATCTGGAACACGCAGACGAAAGTACCTTGGAAGCAAGGTTTGCTCTCGTGAGCTTAACATTGTTGCAAATGTCGTTACTGTCTCACTGGACGGAAACTCTGAACGTAGTGTTTGTTAATGTCTCTTTCCTCACAGGCTGGAGGCTCAGAATGTGTTCGTCTTTGTTGCTGCCTCACAAGCTGTAGACTCTGATCGTGGGACCTGTTGTTGTCTCTCTGGATGGACCAGAGGCTCAGAACGTTGTTGTATCTGTTAGTCTCAGCTTCGCAAAGCCGGGACTCAGAACGGCATATCGGTTAGTGTCTATCCCCGTACAGGACAGACTTGGAACGGTATATCTGTTGTGTCTCACCCGATGGGAGACTCAGAACGATATATCTGATAATGTCTCACTCCTTACAGAGTTGAGACCCAGAACGGTGTATCTGTTATGTCTCATCCGATGGGAGACTCAGAACGAGGAATGTCCTTTATCCCTTTCTGATGAGGAGGAGATTGCAATTTGGCGCTTCTCCATTCGAGTGCTGTGATTGGCTGCTGGCATCAGAGGGAACACACACACAGTGTGGCCCACCCTTCTTTCCCCTGTGGAAATCATTTGCATAAAGCACAAAGTTGGAAGTCTTTACAGTGTCTTTAAAGTTTACCAATGCATATCTCACTTACCAAACCACCACCAGAATACCTTTGGCAACATTCTAAACAAATAGAGACTAAACATGATGGAAAAAGATTGAACTGTCATGATAATGTCTAATGTCAATTGTATATTAACAGCTGAATTTGTGTCAGATGTTGCACTACAAATAGCTGTCACTGAGAATACTTATTTCTGTGAATAAGTATGAAATGGATGTGTGTAGTTTGCATCAGTTCTAAGGTTTTCAAACATAATTTTGAATGGGTTTGGATGGATCTTTGTGATCTCTCTTTGTTTCACCCATTGCTGCTGAGGTCCCGAGGAATTTTATGGCGGTCTCTGGCCAACCTTAGGAAGTAGTCCCTAGATGGGTGAAGGGCAGAAACTGCATGTGAACCAATGAGAAGTCCTGTCCTTCCCAGGCTTGGTAGGACTTCTTGCCCTCTAAGAGGTGTCTGGATGTTGTCCTTACATCTTTATCTGATGGCATTGGACAGATTGTTTGTGTTAGTCCACCAAGATCCAATCAAAATGTAGCAAACCTTTGTCCGCTGTTACGGACAGAGAGGGGCCCGGCCATAAACTGGGCCCTGGAATGTGCTGTTCCCTATAAATCTGTAGTTACATTTTCAAAACTCTAAACGCATTTAGCAGAACATCCGTCTGTTGTGGCAATACCATTAACACAATTCATGTCGTTTTCACACAAAATGCAGTCTATTAACACGTTTCTAAAATGCTTACATTTTCTTTTCATATAAGCTTACCCCATACCAAAATCATGGATCTTTCTCATTTTATTTGCAAATGCTTAAACACAGCAAGTCAGAAATGAAGACCTAATGTTCCAATCTTTAAATATAGGATACAACCTATACTTGCAACAACAGCAGTACTGGAAAAGTACTGGAAAAAAATATAAAACAAATACTAAAACAATTGACAAGCATTTTTAATTAGCAGATAACTTAAATATTTAGAAATAGCAGATTCCAATCTCAGTTGGAGGCATAGTCAGGTGTTGAATTTATTTTCATTACATGGACACACAGTAAAATAGAACTCTTTGAAAACTCTCCGGATTTGTTCACTGTGTATGAAGAACAACACAGAGGAGCAGAGAGAAAATATTATCTGGGTAAGGGAGAGGAATAGATGAAGGAGGAGAGGAGAAGTTGGATCAGGACAAGGGAGAAGAAGAGGTATGGGAGAAGAATAAGAATGTGTGTTAGATTGTGCATCTCTATGGTTTTCCCCCTTACACATGTGGAACCTATGAAAGCTTATCTCTGCCATGAATAGAAAATAAAAAAAAGGTAATTGTGACTTTTTATCTCACAATTCTGACTTTTTTCCTCTCAATTCCTATATTTATATCTCACAATTCTGAGGAAAAAAAAAGTCAGAATTGTGAGATGTAAACTCACAATTGCAAAATAAAAAATATTTTTGATAAAAAGTCACATTCACCTTTTATGCTTTATTCTGTGGTGGAAAACAGCTTCCATAATAACCAAAGACCATGTACGTTGGATTTGTTGTTGATCAATGGCAGCAATTTCATGTTTTCATTTCAGTAAAAGCTTTATACTACAACGATTTTACTACAACGATTCCACTACCATTGTTCCATATTTACAAAATATGTGGTCTGCATAGGGCACTAGCTACCAAGGGGACACCATCCCACCCTCTATGGGGGCAACATCAACACCACACACCCACCCCCAGAAAGAGATTTCAACCAAGGGGGCAACTGAAGTTCTGCATAGGGGACTCATTTGACCAGTAGCTGCCCTGAGCAATTCTGTTACTTTCTTCTTCTCTTTTTCTACTGTACATTCTATAAAATAATGATTCACTTCTGTTGCCAAGAATGCACACATTCAACACAAATTTCTATATATCCTAATTATTGTTACAGTTTTTTCTGCAACAGAAGTGAATCATTATTTTATACGCTAGGACACATTTCTCAATACTTAGGTCACTTTTGCAAAACTCTTCACACAGTGAGCACAACAGAAGTCTATGTGGGCTAAACTGAGGATCAATTATCATTGCTTTGGCACAAAATGCATTCAATGACTACATCTCTCTCAGTGACAAAGTGTGTTTGCTTTGTCTTTGCTAGTGTTCTGGAAGAATGAGTTGATTTGAGACATGTATGAAGTGTTTTGGTAGATTTGGTGTATTTTGAATGTGAAGTTAACCTCTGTGCCAAGATGAAAGTTGGTTAGGAGAACTATGTGAAGAGTTTTGAAAAAGTGACCTAGGTATTGAGAAATGTGTCCTAGCGATTGTAAAAAACTGTAATATGTAATCAATTTTTCCTGGAGCTCTTTGCTTCTACCTTCAATTAAATTGCTAACAGTGATTGTAAATTAATTGCCTAAATTATTACATTATTAGCTAACTGCATTCTCTAAATTGTAATGATGACATGCACTCTCTGTAAAGCTGCTTTGAATATGTATTGTGAAAAGCACCATTCAAATAAATGTGAATTGAATTGAATTGAACACTCAACCAAAAATGTAGAATGGCTTACATGCATTATACTTTTACTGCAGTAAAAGGAAACTGAATTTTAAAAACTATGGATTTCATATTTTCTGCAGGTAGAACTGAAACATGACAAGTAATGTAGTTTTCGTAATGCCATCAACTGTTAGTATTTTGACATTGCGCTTTGATTGACTATACGTTCATGTTGGATAGAAAACTAGTGCTATGTTTTGACAGAATGACTCTATTTTGAATCAGGTTTGCTGTGTTTTGATAGAGTTAGTATGTGTTGAAAAAGGTTTTTAGCATTTTGAAATGTAAAGTTTGTGTTTATCTAACAAAATATGGTTTGGGGCAGAAAATTAACTATTTGGCTAATTGTGTGATGTAGATGTGTTGCTGTGTTAAGAGTTTAGAAAAAGTACTTTTGCATTTCCCTCCTTCTCGGGACAGGTTAAAAGACTTATTTCTGAGACAGAGAATTGTTCCAGTTTGTCGGGTTGCTGCAGTTTCACGTTCTGGTTCCAGGCTCCAGTTCCTGTTCCAGTCCCGGTTCAAGGTTCCGGTTCCAAGATGTGCTAAGCTAAGTCCAACTCCACAGAGTTGTGAAGTTGCTCTCTCAAGACTCTGAAGCTCTAAAGAGAGAAACAAGGAAGTTCTGCAAGGAGTGAATTTGGGGAGTTTGAAAACTGCAACTGAGACAACGACGACAAGCTTAGCCCCCCATCTTCAAAATATCTTCTGCTCCAACTTCACAATCCTCTCATCAGAGATCCTCCACATCTGCGTGTTCCAGACTGGCCAGATCTACACTGACTTCAGAATCTAAAGATCCTTCTGTCTGCGTGTTCTAGAGAATAAGGATCATCTGCACAGACATCAGAACCTTCAAGGCTTCTTCTTCTGCGTGTTCCAGGAAAAGGACCTTCTCTGTGCTCCAGGAGTTCAACGTTCACAAGTACTTTGTGTTCAAGGCTGTGAAACGGATTTTCAACTCCTTTCTTTCCACTGCAACGCTGCCCAGCTCAACAAGTGGAAGACGTCACCACTAGGATTCAGCACGACCAGGCAGACGTAAATATCACTTACCAAACCTCTTTCTAGAGACCTTGGCATTAGTGTATATTGTCAGTATATGATTATCTAATTTGCATTAGATTTTGCATAGCTGAGATCAGTTAATAACAAATAATCTCTTGGTTTATTTGTTGAAATCAGAATAAAGTTTACCTTATTTCTTCTAGAAAAATTATATCTTTCCATAAGATTAACTTTTAACTGCCATAGTAACATCCAACTAATTCACTTGCATTGGTCTTTTTGCACGTTATCCATTCAGTAGTTGTTAGTTACTCTTGTCTATCCTTTTGTTAATAAAATCCATTTATTACACTTGTGTCTTCCTTGTGTTGATAATACAGTAAGAGGCTCTACAAGTTAACGATATCTCACAAATCCTTCAGATTGGTCAGATGATGAACTTCCTCCAATTTATATAATTGTAATTCAGTCAACAATCTTCCATGATTGTTCTTTATTGTCAAGGTGAGACTTGACTGGTGCCCTGAAAATATTGGAAGGAATCATCTGACTCAATATTAGTATTACAGTTTTTCTCGATTGCTTAAACACATTTCTTGAAACTATGCCTCATATTCTCAAAACAGTAAACACAAATCCATAGCGTCTCACCCAATTCCCCAAACATCCTATTTTCAGGTCAAAATGAAGCTCTGCACTCAAAACCATTCACTCTTGCTGAAAAACCAAACTTTGCCCTCAGACATCACACACAAGCCCTCAAAAACACACACACTACAACACAGTCTTACACACTGGTGAGATAAATTCAAAACAATACTACAAAAACCAAAAACAAAAACCAGTAATAAGTTGTGTTGCTTGTGGTTCTCCCCCTCACTGAACTTTTCACATGATGAACACGTATACATTTGCACATTTTTTATTCCTTAATGTACTGTACAGTACAATATACCAAACAACAACACAAATATTCTGGTCTGGGACAGGCCAGAGAATCTCGTCAACATCACAGGCTGTACTGGTCCTATCCAGCCAGGGTGGTAAAATCCTCTGGCATGCCTGATCCACCCCTGGCACATATCAACTGAAATGTCTAGTCAGGCTTCTTCCATTTCATTGTCTCTGTGTCCTACAAAAATAGAAGTACTGATTACTGTAACTGTAACACATCCTTTTTACAAAATGGAAGCAGACAGAAACTCTATCTGTATGTAAGGCAATTTGATGCATGTGTTGTAACAGAGTACAGCACTCAAAAGTTACAGTAGATACACTGAGGTACACCTACCTGTTTTCCTCCCTGAAGGTTCTTATGATCGAGGCGATGGTGAAGCAACTTAAGTTTGGCTGAACTCATTGCCCAGCCTCCCTCATAGTCATACCGTGGACAAGGACATGGTCAACTAGTGGCACGAACTTCATCTGAGACTCCTTGTCTCCTTGCCCCTCATCCTCTTCCTTCACCTCTTCCTCCACTCCTTACTGCTCTTGCTCATCCTCTTCCTCCTCCTCCTCTCTGGTGTCCTCGACCTTTTCAATCACGTCTCTCTGGATCCATTGTTCCAAAACTGAATGAACTGACTTTTATCTCTCTATTGAAGGATCTCTATTGAAGGATCTTGGTGTGTGATAAATTTTGACTCTCAGTGTTTCCACGTGGGTAACTGTGTGCTAACTGAGCTCAAGCTACGCTGACTTGAGTGAACAATATTGAATGCTAGTGCTTTATAAATGACAACATGGTGTAGGCAATGAGAAATGAAGGGATTTGTGTGTAGAGTTCTGCAGTGACAGTTCAACAAATCTGATTCATGTGTCAAAACAGGGGAATAGTGTTTATAGTTTAGGGAATTGGGTGTGTTTTTTGATAAATGGCATTATGATTTTGAAATTTTAGTTCGAAAGCCTGGCTTTAGTGTTTAACCAATCGAGAAAAACTGTAATACAAAATATTAATGTTAATATTTAATACCATAAACCACTACATTTGTGGTACCCTTGAGTGAGGCTAGTCCAAAATCACTACAGTGCAATGGATTAAGTTAGTTTCTTGAAAGAAACCATGCATATATCACATTTTATTCTTAAATACACAACGGAATAAGTTACTGTTCTTTTGTTCTTTTGTTGATTGTGTTTTGTGTGAAATTGTGAATTGTGTTAATGGTATGGCCACAACAGACGGATGTTGTGCTAATTGTGTTTGAAGTTTTGAAAATGTGACTACAGATTGGACAAAAGTATGTTAGCAATTGAAAAAAAAACTGTAAGAGGCATAGAAACACTATTATTCACATCAATTTTAACCAGATAACCAATAACCAGATATGATTCCATAATCTTGTAATAAAGTTGTTAAGGCTGGTGTAGAAGAGTTTACATTAGTCAAATACAGCATGATATCGTCTGCGTATAGTGAAATTACATGCTGAGACTGAAGGGGTGTAAAACCACTAATGACGTCATGCAAGCGAATTGCAATAGCTAAAGGCTCTATTGCTAGAGCAAATAAAAGGGGAGACATTTATGAAGCGTGCGTATACACAGATTTGATCTTAGATCTGGGACTATTTTATACTTGATATATCTTAATGAGTCTTTATACATATATACTTTATACTTATTTATAAGTATAGTAATACTTATAAATAAGTATAAATGCGGCTTTTGTAGTCATTCATTATAAGCATGGTCTTCATAGAAAGTGTTACCAAAGTTATCTCACAATTAGTACACATGGATCAGACAGGATTTATTCAGAATCAATCTTTTTTTGATAGACTTCATAGACTTCTGAATGTAACTTTCTCTGCTTCTCAGGTGGATCCTGTTATTGCCATCTCTTTAGACACCGGAAAGGCTGTTGAGTGGCTATACCTGTTCCAACATGACTGAGCACCAGTGCACAAAGCAAGGTCCATAAAGACATGGATGAGCGAGTATGGTGTGGAGGAACTTGACTATCCTGCACAGAGTCCTGACCTCAACCCGACAGAACACCTTTGGGATGAATTAGAGTGGAGACTGCTAGCCAGGCCTTCTTGCCAAGGCTCACTGCCTGACCACACAAATGCACTTCTAGAAGAATGGTCAAAAATTCCCATAAACACACTCCTAAACCTTGTGGAAAGCCTTCCCAGAAGAGTTGAGACTGTTATAGCTGCAAAGGGTGGGCCAACTCCATATTTAACCCTACGGATTAAGAATGGGATGTCATTAAAGTTCATGTGCACGTAAAGGCAGGCTTCGCAAAACTTTTGGCAATATAGTGTATGTTCAAAATGTCAATTATGGACTAATGTGTGGCTGATGTAACATCAGAAGAAGTCAATGAATATATATAGAAAGTTTATGATGAAGGACTCTCGGGCAAGTATGTTCAGTAGGTAAAATATGTAGGCTACTATTCCCGGTTGATGGAACATCAGGAGTCATTTATAATATTCAATATCGAGTACTCTTTGGCCAGAAATCTGTTCAGTAGGTAAAATCTGGAAGACTGTCTGGCTGATGTAACATCAGAGGGACTCTGTTAGTATATATAATAATTTAATGTTCAGGGACTCTTTGGCCAGAAATATGTTCAAAATGTCAGTTATGGTCAGTCTGGCTGAGAATGAGAATGTACAGAAAGTTCAAACTTGAGGACCCTTTGGCCAGAAATATGTTCTTTGAGTTAGTCTTTTACAATTGCTAACAGTGTTTACCAACACTTAAAATACTTTTTCTAAACTCTTAACACAGCAACACACATGCATCACACAATTAGCCAAATAGTTAATTTTCTTCCCCAAACCATATTTTGTTAAATAAACACAAACTCTACATTTCAAAATGCTAAAAACCTTTTTCAACATATTTCTGTCAAATAAGCTTTCATAGGTTCTACACGTGTAAGGGGGAAAACCATAGAGATGCACAGTCCAGCACACATTCTTGTTCCTCTCTTTTTCTCCCTTGTCCTGATCCAACTACTCCTCTTCATCTGTTTCCCTTACCCAGACATTTTTTTCTCTCTGCTCCTCTGTGTTGTTCTGCATCCATACTGAACAAATCCGATTCAAAGAGTCCTATTTTACTGTGTGTCCATGTAATGAAAAGAACTTCAACACCTGACTGTGCCTCCAGCTGAGATTGGAATCTGCTATTTCTCAATATTTCAGTGATCTGCTAATTACAAAATGCTTATCAATTGTATCAGTATTTGTTTGATACATTTTTCCAATACTTTTGGGCTGCTGTTGTTGCAAAAGTATTTGTTTTATACTATATTTAATGATTGGAACATTGGGTCTTCATTTCTGACTTGCTGTGTTTAAGCAAATAACATGAGAAAGATCCATGACTTTGGTATAGACCCTTTTCACATGACGTCACACAGCTTCCGTTTGGACTCGAAGCAGTGCATCCTCACTTCCGTCAAGCATAGTGGAATACTAGCGCCGCTCAAATGAAGTGCACCCAATATCTGTACATATGCCACAAATGTGAAGGATGAGGATGACTGTAGTCACCTAATTTCATGTAAATTCAAGGCGAGGTGTTTGGCAGATCTCAAACGAGCTTACCGATTGGTAGCTTACCGAGATTTGCTGCTTGAAGTTGGAGGAGGAGTTGAATATGGAGCACTGAAGCCGTACACTTTCTGCTGCCCGTAGTAACATGCAAACTTTGCTGTCTTTATTGCAGATGAAGCTGTTTATATGTATTTGTCAGTATTTGTGAAATAAACGCATGTATCCGACATTTACGTGCAGAAAAAACGTTTCATTCAATGTTTAATGTACTACGTATTTCAACATAAGTTTATTCTTTTTAAATATCAAAAAGTACAAATACATAATAATAAAATTGTGTTTAATATAATACTATTTCTACATGAAGACTGTTGTAAAAACTGACTCCTGTACATTGTACTTTTATTAGTAAAAAAACATCGTCATCATTCATCTCTTTATTGTAGAACAAGACTTTTTTGTATGCGACATACAAAAATATACAGAGGATTTACAACAGTACTCATTGTTACAGCAGCATTAAATTAATTAAATAAAATTATTTCTCCAGGGAATACCATTAAATGAACACATACTTCCGTTTTGTATTTTCAATACACTTCTTACAAATTATACAATCTTAATATATTGCACCAGTTCAGTTTAAACTGGTATGATGTAAAATGATCTAAAATCTTCCCACCATTAATTCTTCGGAGTATTATATGTGGATGTGCTACATTCAGGTGTCCATTACTCATGAATAAATCTCACAAGAAACAATACCGTTATCATAGCCTATCAATTTCTAAAAATAAAGATTTGTTTTTAAAGACAATATTCTTGTTATTCCAAATAGGCTAACAGATTTGTGTGGACACAATCATTGTGATAAAACTCTGACAGCAATTCAAGGACACAACATTGCTAAAGTTTCTGCTTGCGGAAACCCTAAACAAGGCAGTTACAGAAAGGAAATAATAAATAAAAGAAGCCAACTGTGTTATCTTACCAAAAGAAGCCAACTGTGTGAATTCTTGACATAAACAGTTCACGTTTAAAGTTATTAAAGCATTTTCCCGAGATGTCGCCAGCGCGAAGGTAAGACGGAACAACAGATCAACTGCTTTGCGGATAAGCACAAGTTAACTGATGTCATTGTGAAAAGGGCCTATTGGGTAAGCTTATATGAAAAGAAAATTTAAGCATTTTAGAAACGTGTTAACTGACTGCATTTTGTGTGAATACGACATGAATTGTGTTAATGGTATGGCCACAACAGACGGATGTTCTGCTAAATGTGTTTAGAGTTTTGAAAATGTGACTACAGATTGGACAAAAGTATGTTAGCAATTGAAAAAAACTGTAAGTCTTGTAGTCTTGGCTGACATAATATCTGGAGTCAATGAGAATGTATACAAAGTTCATGATTGAGGCCTCTTGGGCCAGAAATCTGTTCAAAAGAAAAATTATGAACTATTATCTGGCTCAAGTAACAAAAGAAGTAGTCAATTAGTTTATATAGAATGTTCAAGATCGAGTTCTCTTTGGCCAGAAATCTGTTCAATAGGAAAAATATGGACTACTGTCTGGCTGATTTAAAATGAGAAGGAGTCTATGAGTATAAATAATACGTTAATGTTCAGGGACTCTTTGGCCAGAAATATGTTCAGTTGGTCAAAAATTGCTACTTTTTGCTGATTTAACATCAGTGGAAGTCACTGAGTATATAGAAAGATCATGATCAAGGACTCTTGGGGCCAGAAATATGTTCCGAAGGTCAAATATGGACAACTGTCTGGCTGATTTTTTTTACATCAGAAGGAGTCTGTGAGTATATATAATAAGTTAATGTTTCAGGGAATCCTTGGCTAGGAATATGTTCAACAGGTCAATTATGGACTAATGTCTGGCTCATGTAACATCAGAAGTATTCAATTTGTATGTATAGAATGTTCAAGATCGATTACTCTTTGGCCAGAAATATGTTCAGTTTGTCAAATATGGACTACTTTATTGCTGATTTAACATTAGTCAATTAGTATGTATGGAAAGTGCAATAAGCTGGACTCCTGGGCAAGAAATATGTTTAGTAGGTCAAATATAGAGAGTTGTCTGGCTAAAGTAACATCAGAAGTCAATGAGTATGTAAAGAAAGTTCAAAATTGAAGACACCTTGGCCAGAAATTTTTGAGTCTATATATATATAAATCATACCCCGGTTTCACAGACAGGGCTTAGACTAAGCCAGGATTTGGCCTTAGTTCATTTAGGGTATTTAAGTAGCTTTTATACACTTACCCTAGAAAAAAACATTACTGGTGTGCATCTTGAGACAAAACAATAACACTGACTTGTTTTAAGATATGTCAGTACAAGTTGCTTTCAGTTAAAACAGCTCAAACATACATTTTAGTCTGGGACTAGCTTAAGCCTTGTCTGTGAAACCGGGGGTAAGAGTATGTGTAGTATGTAAACATACCAGGGGCCTCATTTATAAAGCGTGTGTACGCACAGATTTGATCTTAGAGTGTGCGTACGCTTAAATCCACGCCAATGCTCATATTTATAAAAACGGTCTTTGATGTGGAAAAGTGCTTAGCGTCACGTCAGGGTCTGAGCAGACGTACACACTTTTCCTGGTCAGATTACTGCAGATTTTTGGAAATCTAAGCTATTCTTGTTGCTCGCCAAGGATTTGGATGATGACTGTTGATCTTTTATATGTAAATGACATTAATTAGGTGTCGTTTAAAACGTGGAGAACTGAAAGCATTCAGCTGCGCGCAAGTTCAAGATTATTTGCGATTTATAGATTTCACATCTGAAAGAGAGGCGTACGCTCGTTTTCTGTGTTTATTCTATGAATCACACGTACGCACATCTGAGAAATGATCGTAAGATCAAATTTAGGACGGTTTCTGCGCAACATTGTATAAATGAGGCCCCTGGACTCATTTGCCAGAAATATGTTCAACAGGTCAATAATAGACTAATGTCTAGCTCATGTAACATCAGAAGTAGTCAATTAGTGTGTATAGAATGATCAAGTTCGAGTACTCTTTGGCCAGAAATTTGTTCAGTTTGTCAAATGTGGACTAATATCTGACTTATGTAATATTAGAAGTAATCAATTAGTACATACTAGAATAGAATGTTAAAGATCGTGGATACTTTGGCCAGAGATATGTTCAGTAGATCAAAAATAGACTACTGACTGGCTGATGTAACACCAGAAGGAGTCTATGAGTATATATGTTAATGTTCAGGGACTCTTTGGCCAAAAATATGTTCAGTTTGTCAGATATGGACCACTGTATGGCTGATGTAACACTCAAAAGTCAATGAGTATGTAAAAAAAGTTCAAAATTGAAGACACTTTGGCCAAAAATATGTTCACTGAGTCAAATATAGATTACAGTCTGGCTGACATAACATCAGGAATCAATGAGAATGTATAGAAAGATCATGATCGAGGACTCTATGTCCAGAAATATGTTCAGTTGGTTCAGTTGTTTGGCTGATTTAACATCAGAAGGACTGTATGAGTATATATAAGTTAATGTTCAGGGACTCTTTGGCCAGAAATCTGTTCAGTAGGTCAAATACAGATTACTCTATTGCTGATTAAACATCAGAAGCAGTCAATGAGTATGTGTGCAAAGTTCAAAATTGTGGACACTTTGGACAGAAATATGTTCATTGAGTCAAATATAGACTACAGTCTGGCTGATGTAACATCAGGAGTCAATTAGCATGTATAAAATGTTCAAGATCGAGTACTCTTTGGCCAGAAATCTGTTCAGTAGGTCAAATATGAACTAAAGTCTATCTGATGTAACATCAGAAGGAGTCAATGAGTATAAAAAGTTCATAATCGAGTTCTCTTGGGAAAAAAATATGTTCAAAAGGTCAAATACGGGCTACTGTCTGTCTGATTTAAAAGGAGTCTAAGAGAATGTATTGAAAGATCATGATCGAGGACTCTGAAATATGTTCAGTTGGTCAAATATGGACTACTGTTTAACATCAGAAGGATTATGTGAGTATAAATAATAAGCTAATGTTCAGGGACTCTTTAGCCATAAATGTGTTCAAAATGTCAATTATGGGCTAATGTGTGGTTGATGTAACATCAGAAGTCAGTTATTATGTATAGAATGTTGTTTGAATGTTTGGCCAAAAATACGTTTCGTAGGTCAAATATGGACTACTATTTTGATAGTTTTAACATCAGAAGGAGTCAATAGATATGTATGGAAAGTTCAAAATTGTGGACACTTTGGCCAGAATATGTTCACAGAGTCAAATATAGGCTACAGTCTGGCTTATATAACATCAGAAGGGGTATGTATAGAATATTGAAGATCAAGTATTCTAACTTCAAGTATTCAAGTATAAACTAACTTGCTAACTTCAGAAGTCAATAAGTATTTAAATAGAAAATTCATGATCGAGGTCTCAAGGGCCAGAAATTTGTTCAAATATGGACTACTGTCTTTCTGATTTAACATCAGAAGAAGTCAATGTGTATGTATAGAAAGTACAAAATTGAGGACACTTTGGCCAGAAATACAGTTCTGGTCAGAATTATTGGCACCCTTGGTAAATATGATAAATCTAACCTTTCATTGAAGGAAAAGAATTGAAAGTGGGGGGAAAATCACATTATGAAATAAATGTTTTTCTCCAAAACACGTTGGCCAAAATGATTGGCATCACTAGAATTTTTTATGAGTAAAATATCTCTGAAGTATATTCCCATTCATATTTACATTTTTTTTAGCACCAGGGTGATCATGAACATGAAATTGTCCAGCCATGACTTCCTGTTCCACAGAAGTATTAACATGAGGAAACACAAAGGCCAAATTCCCTTAATCATTCATCACAATGAGTAAAACCAAAGAATATAGTTCTGATGTGCAGCAAAAGATTGTTGAGCTTCACAAAATAGAAAGTGGCTGTAAGAAAATAGCTAAAGCATTGAAAATCAATGTTCCAAAACAAACATCAAAACCAACACAAAAATGTGTCATTGAGCACAAATGAAGCTTCTGCCATGGCCATCCCAGTACCCTGACCTGAACCCTAAAGAAAATGAGTGGAGTGAACTGAAGAGAAGCACCAACATGGTGCTGGGAATCTGAAGAATCTGTAGAGATTCTGCATGAAGAAATGGTATCTGATCTCTTGTCAGGTGTTCTCCAAACTCATCAGGCATTTTAGGTGAAGACTCAGGCAAAAGAAGGTTGCAAAAAGTATTGAATAAAAGGGTGCCAATAATTGTGGCCAACGTATTTTGGAGAAAAACATTTATTTCATAATGTGATTTTTCCTCCACTTTCAATTCATTTCCTTCACTAAAAGGTTAGATTTTTGCTCATTTTTTTAATTAAATATCAAAAGGATAAACAATGCAGATTTATTTAACAGTCATCTTTGATCATATTTACCAAGGGTGCCAGTAATTCTGTCCTTTGCCTCAGTTGTGTTTTGACGTTAAATGTTTCTCAAATCTCATTGAAAGCAATACGTTACAGCTGCATCGATGGGACATTCTAAAACGCTTTACACGGCTTAATGTAGCCTACTAAAAACAATGCTTAACGTGTCTGCATCGGCATGTCTGTACATAGTATGCTTCATTAACAAGCTGTAGGCTATATTTAATCTTGTAATATCACTGTCGCAATGCATTAAGCCATGTTAAGTGTGTTAAGCACGATGCGTTCATATTTGGCCTGATCTGCTTGTCTACATAAAAGGCTGCTTTATTAATAATGTTTATACAGTATATAGTCTTTTAATATCACTGTCTTGATGCATTAAGCATTTTCTTTATAATAGATATACAAGTCTAAAGAGTGTTTTATGTTCTGTTCTGTTTCATTGAAGGAAAAGAATTGAAAGTGGGGGGAAAATCACATTATGAAATAAATGTTTTTCTCCAAAACACGTTGGCCAAAATGATTGGCATCACTAGAATTTTTTATGAGTAAAATACCTCTGAAGTATATTCCCATTCATATTTACATTTTTTTTTAGCACCAGGGTGATCATGAACATGAAATTGTCCAGCCATGACTTCCTGTTCCACAGGAGTATTAACATGAGGAAACACAAAGGCCAAATTCCCTTAATCATTCATCACAATGAGTAAAACCAAAGAATATAGTTCTGATGTGCAGCAAAAGATTGTTGAGCTTCACAAAATAGAAAGTGGCTGTAAGAAAATAGCTAAAGCATTGAAAATCAATGTTCCAAAACAAACATCAAAACCAACACAAAAATGTGTCATTGAGCACAAAATGAAGCTTCTGCCATGTTCTGTTCGGATAAATCTAAGTGCATGTGTTCTTTCCTGTGTTATGGTTCAGCTTATGTGGGGCTTTAAGGGGTGGGAGGTTCTCCTGAAAGAATAGCCTGCGTGGTGTTGTGTGGGCGGGGTTCTGGGGAAAAGGTTCCAGAAGTTTGTTCGCTGTCTGTGTGGCAGGAGCATCGGCCAAACAGGTGCTCATCTTAATAAAAGAAGACTAAGCTGTTAAGTGAGTTTCATCATTTCCTCCATTCGTTACAGTATTTTAGGAAAACGCTTAACTTAGGCTAATTAATTGCATTCATATTGTGGGCTCCTCTGCTTATGTAGCTACGAATGCTTTATTACAGTAATAAGGTGTGTACTGAATTTGGACCTCCAATATCCCTGTCTTTTTTAAGCCACATTAAGCGTTTTTCACATTAAGTGCTTTTAAGAATGTCTCGCGTCGCTGCTGGCATGTTGCCGTCATTATTGTAACAACCACGCGAATGGGAAGGCAGAGGACAGCACACCAGGATGACAATTAATGCACAATTCTTTATTAAAGGTTAAAAGACAACACAACTTCATAAAACTTCACAGGATCAGGAAGCAACGCGGAATCAGGCAGCAAAGCAGCATCCAACACAGAACCAGGGGACTGCTAAGAATCAGGAAGCAGGGCAGAGTCAGGAGGCAATGCAGTGTCAGAAGGCACCGCAGAGTCATGGGGCAATGCAGAGTCAAAAGGCAGAGTACTCCTTTCCCCAGCCACAGCAGACCTCACTACTCTGCAGTTCCGGCATCCCTGCAAATGAATTAGAAACGTATGGCTTAAGGCGATTAAAATGTACAACTTGTTCAAGCCCTTTTTCTTGTGGGGATATTTGGTACAAAACCTCCGTAACTCGCTCACTGACAACAAATGGCCCCACAAAATGCCTTTGTAACTTCGGACACAACCCCCGCTCATGCATCATATTTTTCACCCACACCAACTCCCCTTATACAGATAAAACTGCTGGGAAACTTTTAAATCAAAACATTGTTTTTGTTTTCCTGATGCTCTAAACTGATGTGCTTTCACAGCTTCCACTACAGTCGACAAGCTTTCAGCTACTTTCACCACATAATCATTTACTGAATCAAAACGTTCTATCTCACCCACTCCCAGCACATCAACAGGCAAAACAGCCTCTCATCCAAAAAGAACCTTATAAGGTGAAAATTTTGTAGTAGCATGTGTACTGTAACGAATTACAATGAATTAATTAGCTCAAATTATGGGTGAAATATATATATAATTAAATCATAACGCATTATGATCAATTATAATATAAATCGACCAAAAAGGGAATTATGCACATATTGTGAATTAATTACAACAGATTATAATTAATTACATATATGGTTCAGGATTAGCTCTAGTTTAATAGTTAATTTAGAAAGACTGTGTCAGGCGTTGCTTGCGTAGGAAACACACAAAGAAGAAGATGAACATTCAAACAAGTCTTTACTTAATAATCCAACAGGAGAATATACAGGAGCAGGTAACGCAACACAATACACAAACGAGACCGGACACAGTGGTGAGGATAGTGACAGCTTATAAAGGGAGTGCTAATGAGTGGTGATGATGATGATCGTCTTCAGGTGCGGGTGATGATGATCGAGTGCAGGTGAGGAACAGGAGGGACACTGGGAAATGTAGTGACGGTGCTGGTGACAGATCTGGTGACTGTGACAGTACATCCCCCTCTGGCAAGGCGCGTCCTCGCGCCTAATGAAACATCCAAAGGGGGGGGGGCAGAGGGGGTTCTGGAGGTGGACGGAGTGAAGAAAAGAGGGAGGATGCTGGAGGTGGCTCAGGAGGAGGACGTGTGTGCTGGAGGATGAGCCAGGTGGTGACCCAGTCCCCAGCCAGAATGGTGGACCATGGCGGCGGCGTTGGAGGGAGGAGCCATGGTGGTGATGGCCTCAGTGCCTCCATGGGGATAAACGATGGATGAGGAACCCACGGCGCAGATGGAGGGCAGATGGAGTGGATCGACGCCGACGACCCAGACGACCGTGACGAAGCCGCAGCAACGACCCCCAGAGATGGATGCAGGGATCCGGAGGGCTGAGGTGTAGCTGGAGCGACTGAGGGCAGAAGCGGAGCCTGAGAGAGGGCGGAGCTAGTTCGAGCAGTAGGGGTGGAGGGCCGGAGAGCAACGAACGGCCCGCAAGTCCGTTGCATAGGTGAAGCAACGTCCGACCCGGGTGAAGCCGACGGTCCAAGGAAGCTCCGCGAAGCCGAAAGCTCGTAGGTCCCAGCAGACGTCGAGGGAGGAAGGAGCGCAGGTGGAGGAGTCAGTGTGACGGGTAGAGGTGGAGACACCAGAACAGAAGCCGGAGGCGGAGCCACAGGATCCTTACGCCCAGAAGGAGGTGGCTCACAGTAGGCCCGCGATGGAACCACGTCACTGAGAGGAGATGACGATGATACCGCGGGACTGATGGGGGACAGCTCGGGCAGGACAGCAGACGTAGCTGGGGTCTGTGAAGAAGGCAGGGACGACGAGCTGACAGACATATCAAGGAGAGGATGTGGGAGAGGGAGGCTGGGTGGGACCAGTGAGTCCAGTAGAGAATGGTCAGGCAGATGAGGAGTTATGTGGATGTAGGTAAACTCACTCTCAGTGACAGGCGGGTTGGCGGGGCTTCTGGCCGGCCCTTCGACTCCGACACCCTCGACGCTGACTGGGACTGCCGGCTTGGACCTCTCCTCAGATGGAAGCCCCTCAGGCTCCGGGGTGATGTCATGCTCGGACGCTCCTCCTGGCGCGGGCTCTGACGTCCTGGCGGAGTCGCTCACTCTATCTGCGGTGGGTCTCTGACTGGGAACTGGGCTGGGCAGGGTTCTGGATCGGGGCCGTTTGCTCTCCAGACACTTCAACATGGATTCTTTCCAGTTCAAGCCGGTGGTGTCTGGGAGGTTGCTGGGGCCTTGGAAGTTCACCCCAATCCAGAACATGGTCTTCAGGGCTTCATCCTCCAACAGGCTGGTGAGGGCGAGGTGAAAAAATGCTGATGAGAAGGATAGGAAATCGTGGCTCTCCTGAGCCACATTGATGAATTTTTCCCATTCATCCATTGGGAGGTCCGGTCTTCTGTCAGGCGTTGCTTGCGTAGGAAACACACGAAGAAGAAGAAGATGAACATTCAAACAAGTCTTTACTTAATAATCCAACAGAAGAATATACAGGAGTAGGTAACACGCAACACAACACACAAACGAGACCAGACACAGTGGTGAGGATAGTGACAGCTTATAAAGGGAGTGCTGATGAGTGGTGATGATGATGATCGTCTTCAGGTGTGGGTGATGATGATCAAGTGCAGGTGAGGAACAGGAGGGACGCTGGGAAATGTAGTGCCAGTGCTGGTGACAGATCTGGTGACTGTGACAGACTGGTCTAGTTTGTGTAGTTTGTGACTATTATAAAAGGAGATTATTCCTCTGGCCACGAAAAATAATTTCCTATTTTAGCATTAATGCGTAAAGCAGTTTGCAGAATCGAAACGTAGAAGTGACTTGATTTTCTGAATGAGCAACAGAAACAATCGAGCATGAATATAATGTATTTAATATATGAAACTACGAATACATAGGTTATACGGCTAAATATACACAAAGAATACACATATATACAAAAGCGAAAGTAAAGACAGGAAAAGAGGGAAGACAAAGAGTAGCAAAACTTACAGACAGTCCTTAAGAGCCAGCAAAGAATCAGTCTCACTTTGTTAGGTCATGTAACTTAGCACATCTAAGATAGATATAAGCGGTACTTGCATAAGTTTGCGTGCTGGGTTTCAAAAAAATAATCTTTCATCTTTCGCTGAAGTTGGTCATCCCGAAGAGGAGATGAGCGCGTGATGGGTGGTCGCTGAGACGTCCAGGAGAGACCGCCTCCTTGGGTGAACAGCAGAATTGGTAACTTTTACTCCAAAAGACCTTAGAAATAGACTAATGCATGGTATCATAACAAAACATACATAGTTAATTAAAGCATCCTGAGAGGGTTCATTCAAGCCTAAACATGGCCGGGTGAAAAAGACATAAAGACAGAGATAAAGTCTTACACTTGAATATACTGTTTAGAGTGAAACTAACACAATTACGGTCATAGCTAAGCTTATACAATATGGATACATACATGCAAATTTGAATGCAACAACAGGTACACTTTGGCATAGTCATGTTTTGAGGATAAATGTACATACAGTCTCCATGCGTGTTTGTGTGTGTGTCTGTATGTGTGTGTGTGATGTGTATTGGGTTTTTGGCCAGTGTCTGTGCACCCCATGTTGGGTTAATGGCCAACGGTGACTCTTTTGAAGTCCCCGGAACTGGTGAGAAGGTCTTCTGCTTAGCTTCAATGAGTCAACAAAGATGCCAATGGGGCAATCTCATCTAGACCTGCCGGAGCCAATGTGAGATTTACAAACAAAGTTCAAGAAGTTAAAAACTCGAACGAAATTTATAGTTGACTTGCTAACCTGATCCTGTGCAGACGCTACAGTACTGATCCTATAAGCCATCATAACGCACAGCAAGAGTGTGTCCCAATTCTGCTGGTTACTATCTATAAACAAGGACAGCATGGAAAGTAATGTATGATTAAACCGCTCCACCATTCCATTCGATTGTGGATGGTACGCTGTAGTTCTCGTTTTATGCATCTGCAGCAAACTACACAACTCTGTAAATAACGCTGATTCAAAGTTGCGACCTTGAATAGAGTGAATACTGTGTGGGACCCCGAATCTACACACCCACTCCTGCACAAAAACCTTAGCTATAGACGCTGCCTCTTGATTTGAAAGTGCAAACGCTTCTGTCCACTTCGAGAAATAATCCCTGATCACCAGGATATACTTATTTTTCTCCCCAGGTAAGGGTAGAGGGCCCAAGATGTCTACTGTCACACATTCAAAAGTAGAAACAAAAGTAGGGTGTAAAGGGGCGCAAGCATTTAGTTCTGAGGATTTACGAGAGCCACATTCCGTACATTCCCTGCACCACTTCTTTACGTCATCAAACCACTCGGGCCAATAAAACTGATCTTTCACCTTTGCCTGCAATTTTTGCACACAGATGGCCACCTGTTGTGGTGTTATGCAACATTTTCAACAAATCTGGGACCATCACTTTCGGAAGGACAACCTGAATTTTAAAGGTTTTAAAATAAAAATGTTGCCATATTCAAATAAAGGTTTTAAAATGTAGGCTGTGTCACTAATTAAACTAGTATATGTTCAGCTAACTGTCAGCCTCTTACATGTCTGCGAGACAATGCAGAATTCAAGCGACAAATTATGTTTTATAGCTGGTGATAAGTGTAACGAGTGATACCTGAAGATCACACTTGATTCTGACTACGCCACCGGGGTTTTATACCCACAGAAATAATTTAACACAGCAACACAAGTTCGATAGCCAGTAAATGAAAGAAGAACAGAGATATGACCTTCAAGTTCAACACTTTTATTAACAATCAGTACTGAAACCTCACATTTATAACCATCTAATCACAATTTTAAAATGTTTAGACTTTAGGTCAAATATTAAAATCATAACTCACAATTCTTAATAATGCAAAATTAACCGAGCCTGCGGGAGGAGGGGAAAGAGTCACTGGGCCAGGGACCCACAGCCTCAAGAGCACACACCACATGTGCACTGATGACCAAATCATCAACCAATAACTTTAAAAAAGGTGTAGTGAATAATGCATATAACTCTACACTCTCAAATCGATACCAATGCAGTGCAGGAAATCTCACACCACATGCAGTGAAGGAAAGATCAAGAAGACTGATCCTAATGATCCTAAATCACAGAAAAATGGGTTAAAAATATAATCGGTTACGTACGTAACCTCAATTCCCTGAGATACGGAATGAGTACTGCGTCGCTAGATGCATATGGGGAAAACTCCTTTTTCTCCGATTACTGAAGCCTTTTTCAGTAACGCAGTGAAACTGCATGACCATTGGTTCGTGCATGAGAAATAAATGAACCAATGAAAGCTCGCCAGAGCCCGCCAAAAGGGGAGGGGCGTCTGGCTATATAAGCAGGCATTATGGCATAGGATCCTCAGGTCAGTTAGACTGAAGCGACTACTCTGAGTTATGCATAATCATGGCACGGCAAGGAACGCAGCACTCGTTCCCGTATCTCAGGGAACCGAGGTTATGTACGTAACCGAGTAAGTTCCCTTTCGATACTACACTCGTACTGCTTTGCTAGACGCATATACAATCACGCCGTGCCATGATATGGAACGACAGCAACTTATCGTAGGCATTTTTACAAAGGCCTAGTGGAATAAGCTTAACCCTCTGGGGTCTGAGGATTTTTGGGGCCCTGGAGAAGTTTTGACATGCCCTGACATTTGTGTTTTTTTCAGTTGTTCATAAACATATTAATGGAAAAGGTGTCATTACACTGTATTCAGCACGAACTAGGCTACCATAATATGTGAGGAACATGTATGTACATGTTTGTATTTTTGAAGGAATAACGTTTATGTGTGGTTATTGAAAAAACAAAAAACTTAAGTCACTGAAATAAGGCCAAAAAACAAATATTAAATATGTGTTCACAAGACTTCTGGGTATTGGAGGTTGCAGACTAGAATTTTTGCTTCAAAATAATGTGTAAAAATTATCCTGCCTACTCGTTCATATAAAACAATATAGAGATTTAAATTTTGTAAGACACTTTTTTGTTAAGAAACACAGTATGCATGGAGACGTGAATCTTCATGAATAATGCTGTGATTCACACCTGAGAAGACAAAGACCCACATAATGACCTGCATAATGAGCCCTTTCAGTCAGGTAGGCTATGTGAAAATACCCTCTCTGAACATGCTGATAATGGCATACCTCTATGGCATTTCATATAGGCTATTATATTTGTTATATAGCCTAAATGTTAATGCGCAGTTGACAAACTATACATCATTAAAAAGATCTAAGACTCAAGCTTCACATTTTGACCCGTTTTACTCTTAAAATCGTATAGTGACCATAATTTCTTAATATGCATCAAGAGTTATGAATATGAAAAACCTCGTTGCCTTTGACAAAACAACATCCATCAGGGCTTTTAGCTTAAAAGCATGCACATTTGGAGAAATATTGATGGATTCTTATGTCAATTTTCTATACAGAGGAGTAATATTTATTCAATATTTATTGTCATCACTATGAGCACTGGATACTGTGTTTTCAATTCATACTTGCAGCAGGAGGGCGCTCTGTGCACATTTAGTCCACAAATGACTCATGATGAAGAACAGGCATACCATGTGACATTCCAGGAACTAACAGAGGCTTCCAGAGATCGCTATAACCATGGCTATAACATGCAGAGACACTTTTGAAGATATTAAATACACGATTGCGACGATGTATACATGTATTGCCTCTGAATAGAATTAGCGGATAATGAGCTGACTCACAAACGACTTGAATCTCTCTCTTTTCATTAAGATTACATAAACAGAGAATATTTGTTTTCGATTTGACTTACACGATTTAAAATGTTTCTTTAGTCTAATTTTTTTAGTCTAATTTTTTTGTGATTAGTAATCACTAAGTTACAGTTCATTTTCTGAGTGAGTATCAGATTAGACTTTGTTCAGAGGGAGACGACTGATCACGCATCATGTTAGTTTTCTTTATTTTGAGGGGTCGAGCTGTGCCTTGCATGTTCGTTCCTATAGGGGCTACACAGCCTAGGTGCCAGAGGGGCCTAGAGCGTGCAGCCAGAGAGTGTAAGCCTCCTGAGGAGAGCTATCTCCTGTAAGGGCAATACATATGAGACGGGCTCTGTCGAGGCCATCACGGTTATGCAGAAAGAACCCATGCGTGTAACGGCAGGACATCCAGGTTATAAAACCTAGTAAAAGTAGATGGCGAGGACCATTTGGCTGCCGCACATATATCATCAATAGAAACACCACTAGACCAAGCCCAAGATGAGGCCATGCCTCTAGTGGAATGGGCTCGTACTCCAATGGGGCAGGGTAGGCCCATGGAGGAGTAACTCAGAGCGATTGCATCGACAATCCAACGCAAATGTCTTTGCTTCGTGACTGGGAGGCCTTTGGTGCAGCCGCCGAAGCATACAAAGAGTTGTTCCGACTGCCTGAAGGAACATTCCATGTAAATTCTTAATGCTCTGACCGGGCAGAGCAAATTGGACTCTGGCTCATCCCCAGAGGAGGGAGCGCTGAGAGTGCAATCACTTGTGCTTTGAAGGGAGTAGAAAGCACCTTGGGTACATATCCATGCCGCGGTTTCAGGATGACTTTAGAGTCATTGGGCCCGAATTCGAGGCAGGTAGGGCTCACGGAGAGCGCCTGCAAATCACCCACTCGCTTGACCGACGCTAAGGCGAGCAGGAGAGCGGTTTTAAGCAACAAAGGTCGTAGGTCAGCGTTTAGAAATCAAACAACTAGGCTGTTCCTTCCTACTGACTGGCCGTCAATGGGGGCGTGGAACGCTGCTATGGCTGCCACGTACACTTTGAGCGTGAAAGGGGTGAGACCCTAATCCAAACGCTCCTGAAGAAAAGACAGTATCGAAGATACGTCACAGGAGGTCGGGTCTTCGTTCCGAACTGTGCACCAGGCGGAGAAGACCGACCATTTCAAGGCGTAGAGACGTCTTGAAACAGGGCTCTAGCCTGAGAAATAGTGTTTAGCACGCTCTCGGGGAGGACCACAGGCTACCATCGAGAGGCCAAAGATGCAGTGCCCACAGCTCGGGCTGGGGGTGCCATATTGTTCTGTTCGCCTGAGAGAGGGGGTCCTGCCTCAGGGGAATGGGCCACGGAGCTGCTACAAGTAGCTGGGAGAGCTCTGAGAACCAAGGTTGGTTCTTCCAGAGCGAGGCCACCAGAAGCACTTTGTGCTTGTATTCCCTGATGCGTCTGATGACCTGAGGGATCAGCACGATCGGGAGAAGAGCATAAAGGAGGAGGCTGGGCCATTCATAGGCCAGCGCATCCATGTCCTTGAAAAATAGGTTGGGCAGTGAGAGTTGTCTTCTGAGGCGAAGAGGTCGACCTCTGCCCTCCCGAAGATCTCCCAAATTTCGTGAACCTTCTGGGGGTGGAGTGTCCACTCCTCTGGGGGTACATTGCTCCTGGACAGCATATCTGCTCCCTGGTTCAGTTTGCCCGGAACGTGCGATGCACTCACCGAACGCTGCATTCCAGGAGGTTCTTCGCTAGCGTGAAGAGACGCTTCAACGTTAGTCCCCCTTGGCGATTTATGTAAGACACCACGGTCATACTGTTCGATCGTACTAGGACGTGGTGACCCTTCAGGTCCAGCAGGAAAGTCTGAAAAGCTTGACAAACTGCTAGCATCTCTAGGCAGTTTATGTGTAGTCGATTTTCCTCCTTTGACCAGGAGCCGAAGGCCGTTTTTCACTCGCACAGAGCTCTACCTGTGTTGGATGCATCTGTCGAGACAACCTTCCTTTTGGAGACCATTCTCAGGGGCACACCTCGTTTGAACTAGAGTGGGACCGTCCAGGGGGCTAGGGCCATCAAGCAGGCCTGGCTCACCCTGACACGTTTAAAGGAAGCCACGAGCGCTCTGGCGAGACTGTAGCCCCCAGGCATGCCAGGTGGCTGAGGAGCACAGATCTGAGAGATAGTAGCTCTTCCTCCAACTGGGCTAAGATGAGCCAGTCGTCGAGGTAATTCAGGATGTGGATTCCCATGATGGGAGAGAGCCGTGTTTATGCACTTCGTAAAAATGCGAGGAGCCAGGGACAGCCCGAATGGAAGGACCGTATATTGGATCCTCTTCTGAGCTGCCAAAAGAGACCATGTTGCTCGCACCGGCAGAGGGGCACTGGTCTGGGCGGGCAAAAAGGACAGGCGATGGCTCTCTGTGTGGAGAGAATGAGGCACGCAGGGCTTGAGCCGGCGTGAGCTCACTTGAATCCAAGCGCTGAGTTCCCCTGCCCCGCTGTTTTTTCCTTTCCTCGTAGGCTGGGAGGAAGAAAATGGGAGGGCACGGGGGGCAGAGTCAATCTCTGAAAAGAAAGCTATCTGCGAGCGCAGAGAGGCGATACTCATGCTCTCACAGTGAGAGCAGTTCATCTCAGTGAGTGCAGCCTCGGCATGGGATTTCCCCAGGCATGAGATGCACTCACTGTTTCTTTCTGGATTATGGATGATCTTGTTTTATGGATGATTGTGGATTTACCTTGAATAAACTGCATTTGGATCCTCAACCTTTGTGTCTCTGAGCAGTGCGTAAACAGCAGTACTAAATAAAAAAACATGCAATTTTTTTATGATCCCTTATTGCTAAAATTTTACATTTTGCAGATACTGAATGGTATATATAAACTTTGGACTGTAAACTTCATAACTGTATATCTACTGCTTTTCATTCAATTAAGCCAATTATAATAATGGACTGGTCTATTTTATAACAATTGTTTTCCTTCTGTTTTTTCTTTTTTCCAACCTAAGGTATTTTTTTTCTGACTTTTCTTGCCTTTTTGAACATTTCCATTCACATGCTGTGGAGAGATGGTGCGCAGCTTCATGGACATTTGAAGTTTTGTGCTGACGGAAAGCTTCTGAACATTGACACAAACAACACTTCCTGGTGACAAGCAATATTGGTTCTATTTCACTGTTACAGACCACCAGAGACGTCTCACGAGCCATATCGAGAATCCTGCATTAATTTGTCACCTGCGACCTTTCTCGCGAAGAGATCTCGCTCGAGCGTGCACAGCTTTTTTGGTGAGCAACTGCTTCCCGCTACAGCTGTGTCTCGGGAGTTCATATTGGATTATATTGGATTATACCGGATTATCGCTACGTGCATTGAATTTATTCATCAGACCAGATACCCAGTGGTTATCCAGGGTTTGACTGGAATCGATTACTACTTGCAGTGCTGAGGTGAGTGTTTAACGTGAAGACTGCGTGTAGTATTGCTTATTATCTTTAGATGACTACTTTATACGAACGCTCATTGGTGAACCAGAGCGATACTCATTTGACGGGGGTTACCATAGCAACAGTAACACCGTATTCTTCAAATTTGCTGTTTTTCTCTGCTTCTAATTTTTGTTATAACCCTATTGGTTGACCAGGGGTTTTTCATTTACTGGTGTGGGAAGTTATGGCATCTTCATGCTCTCTCTGCTCAAGCCCAATGGATCTTATGGATGCTCATATACAATGTCCCACTTGCTTAGGCATTGATCACCTCAGAGTGGCTTTAATAGATCCATGTCCTAAGTGTAGCTTAATGTCCTTGGAGACGAGACAACATCGATTGGCTGAATTGGATCCTGAATTTTAAAATTCTGCTCTACCAGCTGGGACAGCATTGCATGTGGGTAGCAAGCGTGCGGCCAGTAGAGTTGAAAAGCCTTCAAAGAATAAGCAGACATCCTCAGAGTCAGATACACAGTTCAGGGCATTAAAGCTTTATTATCAATACCCCCTACTCATCGAAATGTGAGCGAGGGAACAAGGGCATGTGAATCGGCTTCTCCTTTGCCCAGGTGTGAGGTGACATCCAGTTTTTCCAGAGGGGAACCAGACACCTTGTCTCTTGTGGCCTCTGACTCATTAGATAAGGATGAGCAGGATTGATCCAAGGGTGTATAATAATCCTTATTATACACCCTTGGATGAGACGTTGCCTTCACATTCCCAGTTTCAGTGTTCCCATAGTGACGACGGCTCTGGCCTTCAGGATGCTGCTTCTTCAGTGGTATTCTCACTGCACAATACACTCAAGATGGCGCTCACTAAACAGAATTTGCATCCACCTCCTCCTGTGCCAGGCCATTTAAACCTCTTGCGTCGCTCAGCTTCTCAGCATGAGGATTTCCTAATGCCAAGTTGTCCTGACATTACAAATGTTGCGTTTCGGTCCGCTTCCTCATCCAGACCAGATCGCATGGCTCGCATGCTAGCAGCAATGGCTGAGGCCCAGGAAAAGGGCCTTGGCAACATGCCTCCAGTTGAGTCGTGCATTTCTTCACTGGTAGTATCACCAGATGAAGCCCTTAGACAGAATCTTCGCTGTCCTAGTGTAGACGCATGGATGATCTGTTGATCGGGATTTATAACACCGTCTCAGGCTTGAGTTGTGTAGGGAATTCCATGGATCATCTTCTGTTAGCGCTTCATTCTACTATGAGCATTAACCCACCGGACAATACCACATCAGAGTTGCTTGACACTTTCTTGCAGGTCTTGGGTTAAATTGCTTTCTATAGCGGAAAGGCTCTTGGGCTTATTACACAAGCTAGGAGGCAGGTTTGGCTAGCACAGTCTAAACTCCCAGAGGCTTGCCATAACAATCTTCATCAGCTACCACTGGTACCTGGACAAGTTTTTGGTCCAGCCGCTCAAGAAGCTCTTGAGCGCAGAGTTTGTGAAGTGGAGTCTCGTTTCCAGCACTTTGAGTGCAGTGTAAATTATTATGATCCATCCACACAGTGAATGCCTGTATGTCACTCAAATCTGTTCCAACACAGGCAGGGACAGTCTTACAGGCCTGCACAGCAGGCTGCTCGATCTTTCATTCAAATTACTTTCTCGTTCGAAAGAAAGATGGAAATTTCAGGCCCATCTTGGATCTCAGGCACCTGAACAGGAGTCTCAAACACCTTCCTTTCTGCATGCTGCGTGTCATAGATGTCCTACAAGCGATTGGACCCGGCATGTGGTTTACCTCTGTGGATCTAAAGGATGCATATTTCCACATCCCCATTGCACCTCATTACAGAAGGTTTCTTCAGTTCACGTTCCAGGGCAGGACATACCAATATTGAGTCCTACCATCTGACCTCTCCCTCTCTCCCTGTGTATTCACACGATGTGTCCAAGTGGCATTAGAACCTCTACAACGGGAGGGTATGTTGATTCTCCCATACCTGGATGACTGGTTGCTTTGTGCCTGATCACCACAACAAGCGGCCAACAACACACAGCGCCTACTAGAGCATGTCACTACCTTAGGACTAAGGGCAGGCACGTGCACACATAGACATAAAAGGTGCTTGAGCCCCTGCCCTTTTTCTTCCTCGAGAGAAAGTGCCCTTTTTTTCTGGGTGCTTTTTTTTTTTTTTTTTTTTTTTTAAATAAATGAACATATATTCCTGTTTGTGCACAGCTTCCATGTCAAACAAATATATTTAGGCTACAAAAAAAAAAAAAAAAAAATACTATATCAGGTCGGCTTTGTCGAGTTCAGATGCCCTCCCTCCTCGACACGCCATTCATTCCTGCACCCATGCGCGCCACGCCCCACTTCGTGTTTGCTGCTGGCTGAAAACTTGTGACAACTATGCCCGGGAAAATGCAACTGCTGTCTGGCGATGAGAAGCGAAAAAGAAAAAAGCCCTAGATGGATCCATCCCGTGCATTTCTTTCAGGTAGCCTATGTATGTTCTCAAACATGTGAATTATTTTAATGTGCTATGCATTGCGTTTTGAACCATGGTAAAGATATCTGTAGGGCTGTCAATACCGAAAGAGGAGAATTCCACGGACGAGCATCCATGAACCGCATTATTCCAATTAAAACTATTTAAAAATCATAATACTGCATTACATAATGCAGACGCTCTCCAGATAATAGACCATGCGGCTCATGCGGTTTCTCCTCACTGGATTTGTTCTGCTGTCTTTATTCCAACCGGTTTCACCTACACTCTGGTACACTGCAGCGGAACTTTATCAACTCCGGCTCGGGCTTCTGTCCTCTCCGCCACCAGCTTGAGTCCTGCACCCGGATATTTTTCGACTCCCAAGTCGTAATAATGCCCTTAGGGGATCCACTCGAAGCTTCAACAGAGACAACACGAATCCGATACCATCACAGTGGTCTTCTTGCCGTCACCCCCCCTAGAAAGTCCGGCGTACGGACTGTGGACCGCATCGTGCTAGCTAGCCTTGCAAGGCAGGCTAGCACCGGATGCGACGAATGCGGCGTCTCCATTGGGCTGCTTAACGTTCGCTCACTCAACAACAAGGCCTCTCTTGTTTATGATCTGGTGAACGATCATAACCCGGAATTTCTGTGCCTGACTGAGACGTGGCAGCTACCGCAGGACTTCGCCGTGTTTACGTCTGTCAGCCTCATGCCTCTGGACGTGGGGGTGGCCTCGCGATACTTTACAACGAGAAATACAAGGTATCCCCACTCCCAGTCAGCGATCACCAATCCTTTGAATCCTCTGCCATACAAATTTCTGGATCTGTTCCCACCATTTTAGCCACCATCTACAGACCACCGAAACCTAACCCAAACTTTTTAAATGAATTCTCGGATTTTATTTCCACCTTATGCTCCCCACCGCTGAAAACTCGGACTGTCACCTTCACCCGCTCTGCACCCTGGTACACACACCAACTAAAAGTTATAGGCCGCCGTCTCGAACGTCTTTCAAGGAAAACCGGACTCTCTGTTCATAAAGACATGTACAATGAACACCATCTGAAATATAAACTAGCTATGTCGAATGCCAAAACTGTCTATTATACCTCTCTGATCCAAACAGCTGAAGGAAACACACAGACTTTGTTCTTCACACTCAACCACATTATACAGTCCTCATGCATTGGCCCCTCTCATATGTACTCCACCGCCAACTGCAATAGATTTATGAACTTTTTTACATCTAAAATAGAAAACATTCACAAACAATTGTCATCTCCTTGCTCTTCCGTCGACTGTAAATTTTGCCTCTCTTCCATCACACCCCCCCTATCATCACTCTCCTCCTTTCAATCACCCACCATCAATGGTATTATGTCCATCATTCAAAAATCAAAATCATCCACTTGTAAACTCGACCCGCTCCCTACAACCCTAGTTAAACTCTGTCTTCTTTCTCTGTCCCCTCTCATCACTGAAATTATACACTCCTCCCTTACCTCTGGTTCTGTTCCATCACCCCTCAAAACTGCAATAATTACTCCCATTCTCAAAAAACCTGGTGCTGATCCAAATAATCTCAACAACTTCCGACCAATTTCTAACCTTCCATATCTCTCAAAAATACTTGAAAAAATAGTTGCCTCACAGATCCATAATCATCTCACTAACAATAACCTCTATGAGCAATTTCAATCTGGCTTCCATCCACTTCACAGCACCGAAACAGCCCTAGTTAAAATCACCAATGACCTTCTGATTGCAGCAGACTCTGGACTACTCACAATACTTATCCTCCTTGACCTAACCGCAGCCTTCGACACAATCTCTCATCACATCCTCCTCAACCGTCTACTCTCCATTGGTATCAATAACACAGCCCTGTCCTGGTTCTCATCTTACTTGTCAGACCACACACAGTTTGTTCAGTTAAAGAATTTTCACTCCGATACTTCCCCAGTCAAATGTGGTATGCCCCAGGGCCCTTGGGCAATATTTTCAAGAAATTTGGTATCAACTTCCACTGCTATGCGGATGACACCCAGCTCTACCACTCCTCTAAACCGACCGCTTCACTCCCTCCCTCATCCCTTCTTGACTGTCTTCAAGAAATTAAAATATGGTTTTCCCACAACTTTCTACAACTTAACGACAATAAAACAGAATTTCTCATTATTGGCACTAAGTCCACTCTCTCAAAGACCAACAGTTTCCCTTTAATGATCGACAACTCCTCCATCTACCCCTCCCCTCAGGTCAAGAGTCTGGGTGTTATCCTTGACAGCACTCTCTCCCATTACCATCTCCATAACATCAACCACCTCCGTCCCTCTCTCACCCCCAACAGTACTGCCATACTGGTTAACACACTTGTTACATCCCGATTAGATTATTGCAATTCACTCCTCCACGGTTTACCACAAAAATCCCTACATAAACTCCAACTAGTTCAGAATTCAGCCGCCTGTATCATCTCTAGAACCCCATCCACACAACACATCACCCCTGTTCTCAAGCAACTCCACTGGCTCCCCGTCCGCTACAGAATTGATTTTAAAATTCTGTTATTAACATTCAAAGCCCTTTACAACCTGGCCCCCTCCTACATCACAAACCTTATCCACATACATACACCTTCCCATACCCTTCGCTCTTCTTCAGCCACCCTCCTGTCCACTCCATCTGCCTGTCTGTCCACCATGGGACTTAGAGACTTCAGCTGCTCCGCTCCCCGACTCTGGAACGCTCTCCCACAACACATCCGTACTATAACATCTCTGGCTACCTTCAAATCACATCTAAAAACTCACTTGTTCACAATAGCTTACAATACCTGACACCCATCACTATTATGATCTCACTTTGTTTTATTGTAATCTATGTATATGTTACTGATTGATATTTTATTCTTGAGAGTTGTGTTTGATTGTAAGGCGACCTTGAGGGTCCTGAAAGGCACCTAAGAAATAAAATGTATTATTATTATTATTATTATTATTCTTAAATCTACGCTTACACAGGATAATACATCAATAAAAGTTTAAACCCTCGCTCTGTCTTTGCATGTTTGATGTCCACATATTCTTGTTGAAGAAATTACAGTGGCTGTAGCATTTCTATTAAAAAAGTGTCTGAATATTATTATTTAACTAATAATATATTTTTAATTATTGTGGTTGGCTTTGATCCAACCAACGAATTAAAACGATTTATTGATTTGTGCAAAATAAACAAATTATTAGTGAAACTATGTCCCTCTCCTTGGTGCAGTCATTTATTCTAAATATATAGCTACTTGAAAATAGTTGCTGTTGCCTTCTCTTGTGATAAACCTAGTGAATACCAAAGAAGACCATGGTCTCTGTGTGAACTGATTATTTTGTAGAAACCTGTGGAGTATAAAACAATTTGTGTAAGTGTAAGGGAATTAAAATAAATTGGTAAGGAAGTCAAAATTGTCTTAATATATTTAAGGGTTTATTATTTTTTTAAATAAATAATTATGAGAAGTGCCCTTTTTTCCACTTGAGCCCCTGCCCCCCAAAATGTCTGTGCACGTCCCTGACTGAGGGTAAACCTACAGAAAAGCTGCCTCACTCCATGCAAGTCAATATACTTCCTCGGGTTACATCTAGACTCCAGAGTGATGAGGGCCACCCTCACAGCATGCAGGAGGCAGACTATACGGGGAGCTATAGCAAAGTTCCAGGTTCGACGCAAGCTACCTTATCTCAGCTTCCTACGGCTAGTGGGCCTTCTCATGGCAGCTTCATTGGCCATTCAATTAGGGCTTTTACACCTTTGCCCATTTCAGCGCTGGTTGATAGCCAGACGGTTGTCAGCAGTCCACAACCGACATATCCTGGTATGGGTGACAACCAGTTGTTCTGTCTCCCTGAGGCTTTGGAGACAGGAACAATTTCTGCAAAGGGGTGTACCAATGGGACCGCCCCCAGCACGCAGGGAAGTGGTTACAACAGATGCAGAGGACTGTGGCAACATCAGGGCGTACAAGGCAGCTGGACCCTGCAGCAGAGGACATCTCAAATCAATGCCCTGGAGCTGTGGGCAGTGCTTCTTACCCTAAGACACTTCAGACAGGAATTATCAGGGAGGCACATTCTGGTGCGGACCGACAACACCACAGTTCTTAATCAACAACCGGGGGGGGGGGCACGAGGTCTCTATCTTACCTTCGACTTTCACGAGTGCTGCTGTTGTGGGCGAACAAGCACTTTTTGTCGATCAGAGTGGCACACATCAACGGTCACTGCAACAGCGTGGCAGATTCACTCTCAGATCCAGGGGAGTGGTGCCTGCACAAAATGGTTGTTCAGTCAATTTGGGGAATTTATGTGACCGCAGCAGTGGACCTCTTTGCCAGCAGAGAGACAACACATTGCCCACTGTAGTTCGCAGCGCAGGAGGAGCGGGGATCACTAGGCCAGGATGCCTTTGGCCCACGACTGGCCGGATCTCTTCCTCTATGTCTTCCCTCCAATTCCACTTCTCTGGCCTGTCCTGAGGCGTGTGCAGGAGAGACACCAAAGGCGCCCTGTTGGCCAGCAAGGCCGTGGTTTAGTCTGCAGTTGGCCCTTATGACTGGTCCCCCGCAAACATTGCCAGTTTGGAAGGACCTGTTATCACAAATGAATGGGGCACTTTGGCACCCCTCACCAAGCAAGTTGAGGTTGTGTGTATGGCCCCTGGGGTTGAGCAAGAGCTCTCGCAATGTTCGGCTAGTGTGAGGAACACTGTCATGAATGCCATCACATATATGTGTCGATGAATGCTCCATCGACATGTCACACTTATGCCAATAAATGGAAAATTTTTGTTTCTTGGTGTACAGAGCAGTCTCTTAAAGGATTAGTTCACTTTCAAATGAAAATTACCCCACGCTTTACTCACCCACAAGTCATCCTAGGTGTATATGACTTTCTTCTTTCTGATGAACACAATCGTAGAAATATTAATAAATATCCTGACGCATCCGAGCTTTATAATGGCAGTCCCTATTCCAGCATCAATTAAATGCCATTCAACTTGGGCGGTGGCTACTTCTTGGGCAGCACTACGTGGTGTGCCCCTCTCTGAGATATGTGCAGCAGCTACATGGGCATCACCTTGTACATTCACAAGATTTTATAGAATCAGTGTGGCCCCCATTCCTTTGGTCAGTACTGCTGTATTATCAGACAGCATTTAGGTGGGTGTAGTCTTTGTGACTTGGTTGTATTCGTCTTCCACTATGTTCGACCGTCTCTGTCGGTCTGTAACAGTGAAATAGAATGCTGGTTACCGGTGTAACATTGGTTCTATGAATAGTGGAAGACTGCCAGAGTCTCTGGTCATTCGGACTGACTTCACTGACTGACCGTGACGTGAATGGAACGAATATCGGAACTAACGGAACGCTGTCGACAAGTCACTGATCAAGGTCACTGGTGACAAATTAATGCGGGATTCTCGATATGGCTCGCGAGACATGACTCCTTCCACTATGTTCGACTGTCTTTGGTGGTCTTCCACTATTCATAGAACCAAGGTTACACCAGTAACTGGCATTTTCATGTTTTCGTACCTGCTAACACTTTATAATAACGTTCAGTTATAAGTAACATATAACTTATTAATGATGAACTAATCATTTACAAAACATGACTATACATTCATAAATGAATAATAAGTGATATACTAACATTTTATGAATGTTTTATTAATTCAGTTATGCCACTTATAAATTATTAGTTAATGATGAATGAATCATTTGCAAAACATTACTATACATTGATAAATGATTAATAAGTTGTATGCTAATTATTTTCAAATGTGTTGTAAGTTATCTTAAAAAATATGTAAATCATGAAATAAATCAAACAGACCATTAGTAGATGGTTGGTAAGTTATTAGTTGATATATTATTTATCACTTATAAATTATTAAAGTATTTAGTAAAAATTGTTTTGCCTGAGCAAGCCTGAGCCTTGTATTGGACTTTTAGGAGCAGAGAATGCTTATTGTAGCAGATATCAAACACAGGCCATTTCACTCTGTATGATGCTCGTAAAAAAGGCTTATTTTACAGATGTGGAAAGCCGATTCTGTCCCTACTTTTGAGATGTGGGCTAGGGAACTGGGAAATATGTTGCATTTGGAAGAACTGAGATTTATATTAAAAGATAAACTACCCATTTTCATTAAGATTTGGAAGCCAATAAGGCTGTTTCTACAGGTAGACTGAATATATTGGTAAATATCTCCTTTAATCAAACTGTCTGATTATATATTATTTTAATTTCTGTTGTTACCATTCACCATTCACAAGATTGTGTATTTTCGCTCTGTTGCTCATGTACAAAAGGTTTTTGTTTGTAAAGCATGTGAAGTAACCTTCTACAATTTTACAATGTGTGTATGGGGGTGGTTGGGGTGTTCTAATTTCTAACTGTAAGTATTTAGCTCAAGTAGCATGTACAGTGGTACTACTTAAAAGTTTGATGAGTTATTTATCCTGTACACTAACTCTTTAGGTGGCATTGTACGTGTGTGTTGTCTTTAAATGGAGTGTGTGGGATCTAGTGATAAAGTCATCCTCTGAACTGGTTTTACCTTCCACTGAAGCTCACATCAGGTGCATAGCAGTTAAAGACTCCATGTGTGTCAGAGAAGACAGCTGCCTCATCAGACAGCACTTACACTGCAGTACACATTACAAAGTGTTTGACACCTGTTATAGATGTTAACATATCACTTATTAATCATTTATGAATGTATAGTCATGTTTTGTAAATGAATAGTTCATCATTAACTAATAATTTATAAGTGACTTATAACTGAATTAATAAAACATTCATAAAATGTTAGTATATCACTTAATAATTTATGAATGTATAGTCATGTTTTGTAAATGATTAGTTCATCATTAACTAATAATTTATAAATGACTTATAACTGAACATTATTATAAAGTGTTACCGTTTTTTGCTAAATTTAAATGTTTTGCTAAACTTGTTAATTCGGCACACTGATTTGGTTTTAATGGCATTTCATTCTCTCAAATTTTCTATTATTTTTTTAATATAGCCTAGGTATATATAATACTGTAGTTTTTGCTTACTTTCTGCTGAATGACAAGCTGTTTTCGATGAACCAGTTGAGCCAGTGATTCAATAAGTCGCTTGTAACAAAAGATGCTTATTTGTCCCCACCTACATGTGTCATTCATTACTGTATGCACTTTTTATTTTCAGAAGCAGAAGCAGAGATAGTTTGTGCAACAGCAACAAGGTGAGAATGATCATGAGACACTTTAAGAAGTAGAATTTTTTTTTTTTTTTTTTATTATTTAATTATGTTATTTGTGTAATTTATGAATTGATATGTTCTCTGCACTTGTGTCTTTGTTAATATCTGTTTGTGTCTGTCTGGAATAGGTGCGGGTCCAAACCATCTGTCAAGACGCTTCTCTGCCCACTTGCTGTCCGCCCCACCAGCCCAACGATTGTGCTGGAGAGCCTCTGACCACAAGTCATAGGTACAGGATAATGTTCATAGTCAAGTCATCTTCATTTCTGTAGCACTTTATACAAAACAGCTGCACAGTAATAAACATGAAAGTAAACATGAATTTAAATATAAAGGCCAAATTACAGTTTTTTTGTTTTGTTTTGTTTTTTGGCCAAGAAAAATAAAGTTTTTGTTTCTGATAATAGTTACTAGAAAAAGGGATACTTCACCCAACAATGAAAATAAGGTGTAAATAAGTAAGGTGGACACTTCAAAAACCACACAGAGTAAAAAACAACAGTAGTCAATATGATCCTAGTTGAAGTGAAACAATAGGTGTGTTTTAGAAAAATACTAATATTTAAAAGTCTGTGCTTCCAAATGACTCCTCAAGCTTTAAAAGTTACAAGTTACAACATGTAAGCCATCGCCTTCATGCAACAGTTTTCACCGTTACCACGGAAACCACTTTACGTTCCAACTTCTCGTGCGCATGGAAAAGTATTGAAGATATACTGATAATTTATAATAACTGATGTTATTTAATGATACTATAGATAGACTGCACTTTGTAGATTACTTTAACGAAAACAACTGTTTTGCATAACGTGCCATGTTTGCTGTTCTCGAATTTACGAGACTTTGACCAGCGGATGTCGCTAGCGTGCCACGCCCTTCTACTCCGCTGCTCTGCGCATGCGTAGAAGTTTCTCATTATTATGAGAAACTAAGTCATTATTACGAGAAAGTTTCTCATTATTATGAGATACTAAGTCATTATTACGAGAAACTTTCTCAATATAATGAGATACTAAGTCATAATTATGAGAAAGTTTCTCATTATTATGACTTACAGAATTATATTTTTTTACTCAATTGTGGCGGAAACGGGCTTCCATACAAATCCGTTCCCACGGGTTTGTAAAAACTGTACTCACGGATTTGTGGCCCCGCCTCCAATCTTTGCCGGCAGATTCAACCAGGCCACATATTTAGGTGCGGGATGCATAGGCTATTGTAAATAAATAAACTTTATTTTACAAAATGGAGAATTTCCTGGACTTCCATTCAGAATTCATTTGAGAATTTCCATTATTTTTATCTTTTAAAGTCCATTTTGGGCAAAAAGCTTAGTATAATAAAATCACCAAAACAAGTCTTCATGTTAAGAATGAATAGTAGGCTACACAAACATTTCTAAAACTGTAAAAAAAATTATTATTTTTTTTTTTTAAATAAAGCATTCATTAATTATTTTATGATAAACATACTGTCTTAAGTGCACTCATTTATAGTCATAAATTAATATAATTGATAAATAAATACATTTAAAAAATAAATAGGCTACAATAAATAATAATAATTGTTGTTATTATTATTATTATTAGCCTATTGTTGCATTTAGGCTACATGCATTTAGAAGAAGAAAAGAGGAACAAAGAAAATAAAAGTCAATCATAATACACAATGCCAGGTTTATTAGGCAATAATAATAAAGTGCTAAAATTATCACAAATAAACAAGATTTTGACGCACATAATTCTTATTAAATCGTTGTATTCCGCTACCCGTTGATAGAGAATCACTGCAGTTAATATAATTTGATGAATAATACACAATAAACAATAAGATTCGTTAACACGTACCTGGCCCAGGTGAAAAAATACTATAGTAATTTATAGCAAATACTATAGTGTTTTTGAACCATACTATAGTAAAGTACTTGAATTAATTTATTGTGGTAATTCTATAGTTGCTGTGATAATATAACAACTATAGTAATATAAAAAAATTACTTTATCCAATATTGTACTAAGTTTTCTACAACTTGAAATTATACTACAATATACACTACAGTTTACTGTAGTAAAAACTAAAGTATACTACAGTATTTATAACAGTTGATCAGTTCACTATAGTTATTATAGTAGGCCTATGCTGTAGCATTCATTAACAATGTAAATACTATTATATATACAGTATACTACAATTTAATATAGTATCAAAAACACTAGTATTTACTATAGTATTTTTTCACCTGGGGGAGTTTGCTGTTCTTCTTCTAAAACGAATCCGTGAGTACCTACAGTTTTCACAAACCCGTGGGAACGGATTTGCGAAAGCGTGCGAATGGATTATGCATTTGTGGGAACGGATTTAAAAACCGAGGGTACGGTTTGCAAAATCTGAGCGCGCGGATTAAAAATTCGTGGGTACGGTTTATTAATCCGTGGGCACGATTTGTTAAACCGAGGGAACAGTTTAAGAATTCGTGAGCACGGTTTATAAACTGAGGGAACGGATTGCAAAACCGTCGGCACGGATTGTTTTTTTTTTTGTCCTCCGTGCCGGGCTCCGTACATATTTGACAGTTGGCAAATCTGTAGTGTAACAAATTTACTATAATAGTATTTTCCTCAAACACACCTATTGTTTCACTTCAGAAGACATTGATTCGTCAACTGAGGTCATGTGGTTTACCATCATGTTCACTTTGTTTGGTTTTTGACCTTCTTGCATGAACTCAGAAAGATGGATTATTTTTCTTAAAATCTCTGTTTGTATTTCACTGAAAAAGAGGATGTCATAATCATCTGGAACAGAATAAGGGTAAGTAAATGATAATATAATTTCTGTTTTTGGGTGGATTATCCCTTTAAGTTATCTTAAATGAATGTGCCTTTGTGATATTCCACTATCCCTTCATTTGTAAAAGTGAAAATGCAATGCAGAAGTGTAAAGAAAGGTTAATTCGACCTCTCCTCAATCATCAGTTTCTTTACTGTACTGTCCAAAAATATGCAGATTAAATATCTTTAAAATCCAGTATACCTGTAATTGTTTTAGTTCCAGTGTAAACAAAAATATCAGGAAATCCAAAACTAGTCAGAAGAGAAAGTGCATGCCCTCTGTACCTGTACAGATGTTCAGTTATTGTGTTTTGTCTTTTGTAGGAGCAAAGAGCAAAACTGACAGTGGTGGAGAGAGAAGAAGTGCCCTTGAAGAGGAAACCATGGCAGCCATATAGGTAAGTCAATACTTGGTTAAAGGAAAATTTACTAGAAACATTTAGTTAACTAAAAAAATAACTGATTTTTGTCTCGCAGTCAAGAAGAGATTTCCAAATGTGTCCAAAGAGGCTTTGAGGATTTGAACTGGGGAAACTGAGACTTCTTGAAAGCAAAAAAGTTATATTTGTTTTAATATATTGTAATAATGTATATTTTTTGAACATTGTAAAGTATGTTCCTTGCTGATTTTTATTCACATGTTCACGTTCACGTATAGACAACAAATAAAAGTTTTTCAAATGTCACATGTGAATGTATTTTCTTGGGTTGTAGGACAAAATATATTTTTAAATGCTTTTGAAAAATGTATTTTTTAAAAATATACAAAAAATGGCCAAAAAATATATTTTTAGAAAATATATTTATGTAAATATGTTTGAAAATATATTTTAGCGAATATATTTTTTGGCCATTTTTTGTATATTTTGAAATATATTTAAAAATATATTTGAAAATATATTTAAAAATATATTTGAAAATATATTTTTTACCGTTTTTTTTTTTTTTTTTTTTTTACAATTTATAACTGAAAACCAGCAGTAATTAAACATAACTACTAGTTTATTGTTCAGTCTATGTAGAGAATATAAAATGAACGTAATGGACATTTAGGAAAATGACAATTTTAGTAACACTATATTGCATTAAAAGGATATTTTGAGCCACTAAAGAAAAACATAACAGACAGAAAAGTGTAACTTAATCACAATAATTTCTCTTTATTAAGAAAATGTCAAAAGCGATACCAATAGTAGTCCGAATGACGATGTATTGCAGTCGCAGTCCTCTCTGGTGATATATAATAGTTTTGTATCAGGTACAAGCAGAATTAAGTTATTAATCCACGAAAATGGTATTCCGCTTCACTTCACTTGACTTCACGGCATGTCGCAATCTGTGACGAAGCAGGAGAGAGCTGCAGTAAAACATGTCGTGTCAAGCTTTTTGAGGCGGCAATTTTTGAATTCATGGATTTATTTATGGTTGCTGTTGAGGATGGAGATGAAAATCGGTGGATAAAGAATTCAATTTGGATCTGTTCCTCGCAGTCGTATGGATTATAAAGATGTGGATTAAAGCGGATTAAATTGACGTCTTTTGTGAATTTATGTTGCGTTTTGGTGTATTTTCTAGTCCTGTGTCTGAGAAAACGCCCTTTGTGTCCCATGGCGAACAAAATAAGTATTACATGATTACAGAAATGTTATTCATTTTAAGGTTTTAAAGTGTAGTTTTGTTTAACGTAATTCTTATGAAATGAGTTTGCAGTGAAAGTCACGAACAGAGCAAAATGTTTTTACATTTAATAATTTTAGTGCTGTCAATATTGTACGTTTACAGTGTATGAAATACACTGAATTGCCTTTATTAGTACTGTATTAGTGGCAGTTTAGCCTTAATTATTGGCTTATTCTGCTCAAACTTGAATGTCACTCAATAAGTGCCATAATTAATGTGGATATACCTTTTACTTTGGGGGTCAAATTGTCTTTATTATACTATTTTAACAATTTATAACTGAAAACCAGCAGTAATTAAACATAACTACTAGTTTATTGTTCAGTTAACTTAATAGAATGGCACAGAAATATAATTACATCACTACACAAAAATAATAATATTGTTTATTAAGTTGTAGATAATGACTAAAAGGCATTTACTGTACATTCAGTTAATCATTAATTACTACTGTGTCCATGCTTAACTAATGCATAGTTGTGAACAAGTAAATCATTAATTACTAGTTTATTTATGCTTAACTGATGCATAATTCTTACCATTACAATGTAAAGTTAATCATTAATTACTAGTGTGTTCATTCTTAACTAATGCTTAATTGTGAACAAGTTCATCATTAATTAATACTTAACTAATGCATTATTCTGGACCCTTAAAATAAAGTGTTACCAGATTAATAAATGCTTTAGAAGTATTGTTCATTCTTAGTTCATGCTGACTAAAGTAGTTAATTAAAGAAACTTTATTGTAAAGTGGCAAAGTTTTGAATCCTAGTGTAGTACATGGAATGGTACTTTTCTTGAAAATTTGTTTCTATAAATTTATGGGTTATGTGTGTGTAAGAGTGAGGTACTGTGTTTGCTTCTGAGATTGTGTGTGTGTGTAAAACCGGTTTAAGAACTGTATTTGTGATGTTTGCGTTGGGGGAGGTGCAACTCACGAAAAGGAGTTTGCAAGGTTGTTTGAAAATATGCTTTATTTTTGTAATTCCGCTATAGGTGCTGCAGAAACTGCGTACTTCACCTTTAAAAAGCGCAGTACTGAATTCTTAGACTAATTCAATTAATGGCTTAGAAAGGCAAATAAAAGCATATTTTGCTTTAAAATACAAAATGTGTTTTATTTTATACTGATGTACAAATTTACATGAAAAAATGCAGCATCTAAGTAGTAACTTGCACAGGAAATGGTAGATAATGAACATACACAAGACATGCACATCACAAAGAGACAAGAAAAATTAGAAGAAAAAGGATGTGAATGTTCAAAGGCCTCTTATAGACTATAAAGATTATTAAATAGACATAAACCACCCATCACAGTCTTGCACATAAAAAAGAGTGCCTGTTTCTTAATTTACAGTATGACTTCACACAGTTTGGCTCTCATTTGCAATGTACACATTGTTTCAATTTTTCCCAATGACGATTCAATTTAAGGGGAAGAAAAAAAAAAAAAAAAAAATCACAGACTCCTGAAATATAAAAAAACACCTGTGGTTGTTACTAAATATCATTAAGGCTGTATTCAAGCTTGGAGAGTATGGCCTACAAGACTATTTTATACCCATGGGGAATAATTAATGGACATCAGCAGAACATTGCAATTTATGACTAAATTTATAGTTTCTGAATTAACTAGACATCAAAATGGATATAAGAAATAAAGATAGAGAGAAAGCATAGTTACAATATATGTCATTTTATATTAAGTCAAAATAAGTTTTACTTTGACATTTTACAATATGGAAATAAGGTGGCTGCTCATTTCCAAAATTATGCAGTTTTTTTTTTTTTCCCTAACTCATAATAAGGCCAGTATTGATACTTGCAATACTTGCATGGGAAGCATTTGGTCAGCCTTACACACAATCTAGGCACAAAACAGGTGATATTTTCAAAAAACAAAGTGCTTAAAAAAAAAAAGTTCCCACTGTTTTCATAATGTTTGTTGCTACTGTAAAACTTGTGTATGGTCTGACTGCACCTGAACTAAATGAGAGCTTCCTAATGTAGGCCATCATTTACAAGCTCTTTCATACAATGACTACATTATGATATAACACCACTGCTAATTGATGAGTCTAAATTATCATATTAAGATGCAGATATTATTATTGCACAATTTCACTAATTGGTGAGGGCTGCATTATGCAATAACTGACCAAAATGGCTGCTGGAAGACACCTCTGTGACCCCAGCCTGAAGCAGCATTCCCAAGCTATGGGTTAATTTTGATAAGTCCTCATTTATCACCAAGTCCTCATTTATCACCGAGGGCGCTTGCGAGTTACAAAAATGAGGACCCTGCGGATGGCTATCAGCCGGTCCTTAAGAGTGTTCATGGCAAGGATGGTCAGCTGGGCTTTGTTTTCCAGCGGCAACACAGCCAATAGCCACCAACACCACGCAGGGCCACTGGGGTTCCCCTGAGAAAAACAAGACCAGAATCAAACATAAGTATTGAATGTATTAGATTAGCCTGCCTTTTTAAAAAAAAATAAAAAATCATCACATTAACCTGCGTATAAATATATGGAGCCAGGATTATGACAATACTATTTGAATTGTGTAAATTTGAATTATAGACAAGTGTAATTTAATAAAATTGAATATTATGTGGCATTTTACATAGTTCTGAATTAGATTTTTTAAAACTTGAATATTAAACATTTGAAATTGAACACAACTGAAATGTTTTCATGGCAGAATTTTATAGACATGTATTTTCAAACAGCAGATTTTTCGTTCTGAAATTTTAGACTGCAAATATCCAGTTTTGAAAAATACAGCTTCAAGTTTTCAAGATGAAGAAATTCAGAACATCAAATTCAATATTGTAAATTCAAAGCACAGAAATTCAGATTGTACAGAAAGTAGGTCAGAGGCCATCCGCAGGGAAGAGTAGAGGGTCTCAGAAAAGTCGAACGGAGCATTTCGGCCAAATACAGAGCTGCAGCTGTTGCTGTATTTATATGTTAGGTTGGCTTTTTCAGCACTTGAAACATCTGTCTAAGTTTCTCTATTGTTTGTTTTAAAGTATATTTGGTGTGAAAGTGATTAGCATGCTACTGCGTCTACACAGGACGAGAGCGACGTGACAATAGACCCCATTGATTATAATCAGTAATGTAATGTCTACACTGGATGCAGGCGGCGTGGTGCAACACCGTGTCTATGCCGGACGCGACCGCGCCACGTCACAACAGCTTGTAGTGACCGCTGCAAAGAGCGTGGACTGCGTCAGAAATAACAGGAATTTGTTTGCTATTGGGGATTTGACCTGTCGTGTCGGGTCGCGCCGCATTCACTGTAAACAATATCACTGATTTAACTAGTACATACGTGCAATGTGTGAACATGAATAAATGGCTTACAATAATGTGTTTTTTGATTTTACTTTTTTTCAGCATCAGTCCGTAGTTCACACTTGCCGGTATTCAGTTTCGCTTTTCTCGGCATCACAGCATATTGTACGGAAGATACAGTTTGCTTTGACAATTTTCAAATGGTGACAATATTGGAATATTAAGAAAAAACATGAATTTATGAGAGAGACTCTGCCCTGCTCGTCTCAAACCCCTCTCAAAGTGCAGAGCCCGATATATGATGAAATAATTGTATTAAACTGACTTAGGCCCTATAGGCTAGGGCTGCACGATAATGGGTAAACTGATAATCACGATTATTTTGCTCAAAATTCTAATCACGATTATTAATCATGATTATTCTATCAAAAAGGGTAATGTAGTTATGGCCATTTTGCACATTCTTTACCAACCTACACTTCACCCAAAAGGCCTGTAGGTGGCACACCGACTTATTTAACCAACTATGATAACTTCGTTAGATGGTAAATCAATACAAAACACATGGTTTTGGTGAGCGCTTTGTAATCTGTATTCACAGATTTTTAAAGCAACACAATTCGTTTGCAAATGAGACAAACCACAGATTCAGATTGCCCTGCAAATTCGTAAAGCAAAGAACAATGCTCTTTGAGATTAAAAAAAAAAAAAAATTCTGGGCTCATCTGTTTTCCTGTACATAGTATGCTATATTAGTATGGTGTTCACTAAGTTTGGTTTGTTAATAACACTGTCTTAATAAATTAAGCCACGTTAAGCGTTCAACTAAGCATTTTCATGTTAAGCATTTTAGAATGTCCCAGTGTCGATATCATTTTCAACTGATTAACATTAGCCTATGAAAACTGGTAAAACCTTTAGGAACTTCGAAAGATAAAACAGCGAAACCTTTAATATTATTTCCAATAATTCCAAACTATGTTCATTTTCCCGATTGAATTGTCACATAGGTTGCAAAAGTGCATTCTGCAAACAGTAAGGTGGAGATCCATGTTGCATTTGTTGGAATTCATTGCTTAAGGTTTGATCATGGCAGATTTAGTCACACAAATAGTACGAGTGGCTTGTGAAGAAACAAAGACTGGCTGTATGACACTTTCATTGAAGCAGAATTGCGCTGTGGAGATCGCTAAACTACAGCGCACACGTTTGTTTTCAGATCATCAGCGCTTCTTCCGCTGATGAGGGAGCGCGTGCACAGAGTTGCAAGATTGCAGAGATTAAGTTAAACACCGGGAAGACAGTATATCTTTTTAAGGGAAAAGCTCTATTTGGGGGATTTAAGCTCTTTGCATCTGGCAACCACAAGCATATCCCAAAGAAAAAAAAACACGTTTTCAGGATGAATAACGAGCGGGCCAATATCGTGACGATTATTTGTAATCAATCGAGAGAAGCAGATATCGTTATTGCGATTAAAATACGATTAATTGTGCAGCCCTACTATAGGCTACTAAATTTCATTGCTTTCCATGTTCAAGGACTTTGTATCGTTTCTATTTTAATGCAATTTTAAAGTTTGGATCACATTAAAAGCATTTGTACAAGGAAATGGATTTGCTTCTTTTTTCCTCTGTTTTTCGCACGAGACACGCTCATATATGTGTTTGAAAATACATGTCTATAAAATTCTGCCATGAAAACATTTCAGTTGTGTTCAATTTCAAATGTTTAATATTCAAGTTTTACAAAATCAAATTCAGAACTATGTAAAATGCCACATAATATTCAATTTTATTAAATTACACTTGTGTATAATTCAAATTTACACAATTCAAATTCAAATAGTATTGTCATAATCCTAGCTCCATATAAATGCAAACTACAGGAATTTTAAAATGTGAATTATACACTGCTATGTTACAGATAGGCTGGAGGTAAGATTACTATGAATGAGCATTTAGAAAAAATGTGAGTGATTTGGTGCAAACATTCACCTGTGGCTCAGAGTCTTTGACAGGCAGCTGCCCAAAGTGGCTGATGATTTGGCTCTTCATATCATCTTTAAGTGAAGTGAACCAGGCCATGGCCTGATCATACACTGAGTCATGCAATTTCAGGAGCTCTGTCAACTCCTCTCCTTCAACCTGAACACAAACATACATTTTAGGTCAGTGTGGAAGACTCGTGACTTTTTTTCTCTAACTCTCTTTCACACACAAATAATACAACTTTTGGATTTGAACTTTCTTGTGCTCATAGAATGCAAAAATATTTCCATACCTTCTTATCCTCTAAATATTCAATCTTGGCTGTGTGGTATCCATCTCTCTGCCCATGACTGAGCACTTTGAAACGAGCAATGCCTATGGTGTCCACCACAGACCGTCCATCAGGAAAAAACTTGACATCTCTCACCTGCAGCATACAGCCGTGGTCTGCAAACCTGTAAATCATAGACCTCACCCATTTAACTCCATGCCACATTAAAACGTTATGCACTTCATTAACACTTCTTTCTGATTAGGGCCCAAGCAATGAAATTATATGTATCAAACTCTGAACACATACAATTATTTAGCCGAACAGCTTTCGTGCTTAGTAGGGGTGTGCACAAATAGTTGAATATTCGATCTGTAATTAATATTTGAAAAATAAAAATACTATTCGAATTTTACTATGTTGCTTTGCTGGCCATAAATGCAGTGAATCCATGATAAATCCTAAGCACCAAAACTCACAGTTATAACTAAATGCACCAGGTGGTGCTGTGGAGCGTGTTTAACAAGTTTATTTTATTTGATCACATAATGTTGTCGTCTGCCTCGCAAAGTTTGGAATTGGAACCATATTGAGAAAGCACATGAAATCAAAACACCCATCGAATGAGGAAAGACAGCTGTCCATCACTACATTCACGACGTCAGGTAAGTGCAGCTGTAACCCAGAGTGTACCGAGAAGATAACTTAACAGATAGCAAAATGATTTTAAGACATATGCTTCCTTTAAGTTTCATTGAGGGAGATATATTTACCAACAGAAAACACAAAGTGCTGCTGTTAGAAACTTAGCTTAGCATACCGTTATGTATTATCGTTATCTTTGTGTTTCTGCAACGTCTGTCAGCACAGCTTGTTTTCTCACCCGAGCATGTGGATATTATTGTTTTTCTCAACATGAACATGTGAATCAGTATGAAAACTATAACCATACTGACTCGCGTGTATTATGTACATTTTGTATGATAACTGGCGCTGTCTGCTTTATCAGCGTTTTTTCCTTTCGCGCTGCTTTTGTTCTTTATATATATATTTTTTTACATATTGTTTAATGTTTTGAACTAAAAGAAAAGCTTAAGATATAACGTAAGCTTGTTGTGTATATTGCCTAATCGTAAGCTTGTTCAGAAATGGTTACAAAATCTTGATAAATTAAAAAAAAAAAAAAAAAAGTCCTTCTTGTTTAACGTCATTTCAATAAACGAATATTCGAATATTCGTTTTTTATGAGCCCAAATATTCAAATACAGTATTTTGGAAAAATGCCCATCCCTAGTGCTTAGTCATATGCTCCGCCCAAAAGGGAGTCTGCCATTTTGGATTTAGTGAAAAGTGCATGCAGTGAACTCTTAAAAACTCCTCCAAGGGGATTCATGTAATTGTCACCAAACTCTGTCAACATTATACCAGAACACTGAACATGACAAATTGGAAACAGATTTTTGATAACTCAAATGGTTTGGCAGTGGTGTGGTGATACAATTATGGTGAAAAAAGGTTAAAGGGTTAGTTCACCCAAAAATGAAAATTCTGTCATTAACTACTCACCCTCATGTCGTTCCACACCCGTAAGATCTTTGTTCTTCTTCGGAACAAAAATTAAGATATTTTTGATAAAATCCGATGGTTCAGTGAGACCTCCATTGACAGCAAGATGATTAACACTTTCAAATGCCCAGAAAGGTACTAAAGGCATATTTAAAACAGTTCAAGTGACTACAGTGGTTCAACCTTAAAGGTGGGGTATGTATTTTTTCAACAACACTGTTTGGATGATAGTCGGGCCAACACCAACAACAAACGTCTAACCAATCAGCATTAGGGGGCGTATGTCGGTCGGGGAGACAGAATGAGCAAGAGGGAGATTTGAAAAAGAAGGGAAAAAAAAAAAATGCAGAAAGAGAGATGAGACAATACAAAACAGCTCAAAAGAATATCACTGGAATGAAGGTTTATGACTGGGCAAGCACTTTAGGACCAGTGTTAATATTAGAAAAGCTTTCCAGCAATGGAGAAAGCTAAGCAGGAAGGCCTGAAAACAGACACGGAAGCTGCTTTGATTCCACTTCACACGTGAGTAAAACTGAGTTTGAGTGTCATTGATTGTCTGGAGCTGCTGTGCTGTTGGCGACTAACAACAAACATTTGTTTGTATTTACTCCTGTGTACTGTACGTTCATTTTTTGTGCTTCCATGTTGTTCGTTCATCATCTGTGCTTTAATTTTCGTGAAGCATTTTGTTGCACATCAGCTGTGATAAACAGACATCCACTCCGGCATTGCGTGTGTAACAGAGGCCAGATAGTGAGAGTTGAGCAGGTAAACCACTGCGCACTGACGACCGCTACAGAATGCGGTGTTTGGCATCATTGTCAGTGCACTCACCTTGCCTGCCAGCAGCAGATGGGCCGGGGTTCGAGAACGACTGAGGGTGGTTAGGATTGGAGGGTGAGTTTTGGAGGCGGAGCAATGAAAAGAGAGGTGGGTTTGTTTGGGTTGATTTCAAATATCAACAATGTCCAACAGTGTTATTGAAAAAATACATGCCCCACCTTTAATGTTATGAAGTGACGAGAATACTTTTTGTGTGCCAAAAAAAACCAAAATAACTTTATTCAACAATATCTAGTGATGGTGGTTCGGAGCATGTATCAAACTGCCAAAGTCATGTGGTTTCAGTAAACGAGGCACACTTACGTCATAAGTGTTTTGAAACGTTTTGAACTTTCAATGGTTCACGTGACTTTGGTAGCTTGATACACACTCCAAACCACTGATTCGTAAAGCTTCGAAGCTTCATGAAGCAGTGTTTTGAAATCGCCCATCACTAGAAATTGCTGAATAAAGTTGTTATTTTGTTTTTTTTGGCGCACAAAAAGTATTCTCGTCGCTTCATAACATTAAGGTTGAACCACTGTAGTCAAATGAACTTTTAAATATGTCTTTAGTACCTTTCTGGGCATCTGAATGTATTAAATATCTTGTTGTCAATGAAGGCCTCACTGAGCCATCGGATTTTATCAAAAATATCTTAATTTGTGTTCCAAAAATCAACGAAGGGGCTCAGGGGAAAGACAAATTCATAGCATGAATAAAGTTCTAGAGAGTGGGGCCTAGCATATGCAGCATACACTTATCTATGCAAAGATAAGGGCCTACCACCTGAGAAAACAGCATCAGGGAGGCTAATAACAGCCTACTACCTTAGCTGTTAACCTCAGCCATTGCACCTACATAAACAAGGGGAAAATGGGCATATGGCCTAACAACTCCCTCAGGAGAAGGCCAGAACTAGGAACTATACAAGCTAACAAGGGATAGTAATATAAAGGGTGGTTTATAACAGTAAACACCTAAACATAGTCCTAGCCTAGGCCGCTAAGCTGTGGGCCTACGGGGCCATACGCATAGCAATGCCTGGGCTTCACCTCTGAATCTCCATAGATAAGAGGAAATAAAGCGAAGCTCAACAAGCAAACAATGTCAGGTGGCCGATTAAGGCCGACCTAGACATAGATACTAAATGAAGTGAGGAGTGCTAACTCAAACTTACTCTAGCAAACACCAGAAGAGAAGCTACTCTATACAACAGGTGGCTAAGAGGCGGCCATTTTGTGGCCTGCACAAATATCATTCTAGCCAACCTATCAAACTTCAGTTTGCCCAAAACCCCTTTTACTTTTTCCGACTACATACTCAGGAAAAACTATACAGGAACACAAGGTCAACATATTTAGAAACATAAATACAGACCCAGCTCACCTTCCTGCGGCTCAAAGACCGAAGACTCTTTCCCTTTTCTTTAACAAGGAAGGATGGAATCTAGGGTTCTTTTGAAGCCTAAAAGAGCATCTTTCACTATCAAGCCAGAAGGCGGACCTTTAGAAAAATATTCATCAAAGGCCCAGCCGTCAGCCTGACTGTTTAAGTAGCGCCTGAGTATGATAAATGAAACCAAACCCCAGGAGGCGGAGGAAGAAGGGGCAAGGACAGATGTAAAGTCGCCCTCGCAACGAGAGGGAATTGATTACCGACGCTACTGGCGTATGTGATCGATCACCTCCCTTAAAACCTGCTTCTTCCTCCTCCAGTCCCGCCGTCTCTGTGACTTGCTCCGAAAAGGAGGAGGTGCCCGAGCGGCCATACTGGACCTCTGGCCCTGTCTCTGAGCCTCAGAAAAGTGGGCCATCAGAAAAATAATCACCATGGGCCCAGCCATCAGTCTGACTATAAGAAGCATCTGAGCATGTTATATGTTAAAAAATATATACATATGTGTACATAAATACATATTTATATACATATATATAGGAGGCAGAAGAAGAGGAAAGGGCAGATGAAAATTGCCCTTGCAGCTGGGGGATCGATCACAGACGCCGCTGGCGTCTATAATCTATCATCCATCTCAATCTCGCTTCTTCCACCCCCCCGTCTGTCTGGGCCCAGATTCAGATCTGAACAGCTAGAGTTTTTCCATGCCCTCCCGATCTCAAACATGGAGAACAGGAAGGAATGGAAGGCTCACGGGAGCTGCAGAGCTATGGACAGAAAGGAACCGCTCGTCGAGCCGTCCGTGTGCGGCCACTTTCTTAACGCGCCCTCACGGCAGCTGCAGCCTGCCAGAAGCGCGTCCCACAAACTCCAGCAGCTCCGCATATACAGTGCCAGAAGAGCGCTCGCTGCCGGACGCGATGACGTCAAACACGGACGTCATTGTCATCCAACAACTCATCCTCGTCAGCCCCAAGGGGGCTGAGAGAGAGTACACCTCTCTCAAACTTCCCAACGGGCTCACCTGCAAGCCCCATGATTGCAGCCACCGTTTTGCCTCAGCACAAACAGGGCCAGAATCACCAGGCACAGATGCGGACACCTCTTCCCTTGAGAAGAGTGCCAAACGAGAACGGAGCGTCCCGACAGGGAGACGCTCACAGTAAATAACAGAAAAACACAGACAGCGCCCTCAAGCACTGTCTATGCGCGCTCTTCTTCCAGACAGAAAACGCCATAATGTGTATATCAAGTTTCAAAACCTGGGACACGGATGAAAACACTCTCTGAAACGTTTGTAAGGCATAATATAAGATTCCCTTACAGTATTCGATACAATCGCGATCAGACAAAACAGTCCCGAAAGACAAAAAGATACTGACTGATTCTCTAGGCGCTCCTTATATACTTCCGGGTCACGCTATGATGATGTCATAGGCTGTCGCCGGCCAATAGGATTGGAGTGGTTTGATTCAGACATTGGTTCACGTGTGACGTTCCCCAAACGCGGTAAACACAGAGTAGAGTTCCCTTTCGAAAGGGAACCATCAGCACCTTGGCTTATACGAGCTTATACTAAACCTCTGTTTAGGTAGTTAAATGTACGATATATGTAGCCGTTAAATGAGCATCTGGATGCAGTTCTTCCGGAAGAAATTATAAACTTTTGATGTTAGCTGCTGTCGGGAGAGAGGAAAGTTACGACAAGGCTCGATGTGTTGAGGCCCTGCCGGCGCAGCTGCGCACCAGGCCCAGTGATACTGCTGTCGGACTGAATGTCTTTTCACACGAACAACCACCAGAAGAAAAAGGAAGAGAGAAGGGGCACTAAGAAAGTGTCCTTCAACTTCCGCAGAAGTCACACCTCTTGAGTTTGGCTTGACCAATGAGAAAGGTGTAATTTTCAAGTGCGAAAGGTCTCTTTGTTTGGAAGCTGACTCCTTTGCATGATCAGAGTGAGCTGGCAGTTCGTGTTACTCTATACTCTGATTAATATAACAAGCATATAAAACAAGGAGGTGATATACACAAAGGCATTAAAGGAGGATTATTTTGATAGGAAGCATGATATAGATTAGGTTATGTTACATTAACATACATTAGTGGTTCAATTATAAAGTATGCATACAACGGCATACAATACAAGAGAGACTATACAAGACAGTAATAATACACACAATGTATTTATGAAAGGAATGTACGACAGAAAACGGTGTGTACGGCCGTTTCCACACAATACTTGGACATGGACGTGGCTACGACCAAATCTCACGTCAGGTCTCCGCTTCAAGTACACAAGTTTTTGAGATAGCTTGAACTGGCGTGTAAATCTTGTGGAGAATTGTAGGCTATTGATCAATTAGATTAATTTCCTGACAAACAACCGAAGCTCATTAGTCGAACATAAACCGTTAAGATTAGAACGTCAAATTAAAATTAAATTAGCTTTATGTGCGCAAATAACAGCATAAACAAAAAAAACACACATTGCACATCATCACATCACGCACCTGCAGCGCTTCTGTGAACCGAAAAAAAAAACAAAAAAAAAAAACAGAATAAAATTAAAGCTGCAAGCAGCAGGGATGTGCAGAGAGTTCCTCAGGGGCAGGGGCTTAAATGTAAAAAAAAAAAAAAAAAAAAAAAAAAAAGTCTCAAAAGTTTGGATACATTACTATTTTGTGTTTTTGCAAGAAGTCTCAACAAGCCTGCATTTATTTGATCAAAAATACAGAAAAAAACAGTAATATTGTGAAATATTATTACAGTTAAAATAATAGTTTTCTGTTTTAATATACACTATATTGCCAAAAGTATTGGGACACTCCTCCAAATCATTGAATTCAGGTGTTCCAATCACTTCTACAACTTCTACAACTGCTTCTACAAACATTTGTGAAAAGAATGGGTCGCTCTCAGGAGCTCAGTGAATTCAAGCATTATACCGTGATAGGTTGCCACCTGTGCCATTAGTCCATTTGTGAAATTTCCTCACTACTAGATATTCCACGGTCAACTGTGGTATTGTAACAAAGTGGAAGCAATTAGGAACAACAGCAACTCAGCCACGAAATGGTAGGCCACGTAAAAATCACAGAGTGAGGTCAGCGCATGCTGAGGCGCAAGGTGCGCAAAAGTCACCAACTTTTTATAAATATTGCCATGTAGATGACTGCAGGCCAGGACTATTATCAAACGTGAAGTTTGGAGCAGATCGGACATTGTATGCCTGAGTTACAACAACTTCCTGTTTCGTGGCATTAATCGCATACATTAGCACTTTGCCAAGTGTTTCATGATTTAACATGTTTCTAGTGTGTTTGGTACTTCATGGCATATTGAAAAGTGTTTCTGGGAGTGAGTTACAGTGTAAAGCATGCCATTTTCTGTTGCCAGCAGGTGGCGCTATGACTAACTGAATATTGGCATATAGATGTCTTTAGGCCAGGACTCTTATCACACACGTGAAGTTTGGGGCAGAACGGACATTGTATGCCTGGGTTACAACAGCTTCCTCTTTCATGGCGAAACATCAGACTTTGTCAGGCCGCCATGGACACGTCCTTTAGTGAAAACTCAAGATCTTTGCAAGTTAATCACAGTGTAAAACATGTCATTTCCTGTTGCCCGCAGGTGGCGCTATGACCATAACTGAATATTGCTATGTAGATGTGTTCAGGCCAGGACTCTTGTCAAACATGTAAAGTTGATCGAAATTTGTCAGGCCGCCACGGACACGCCCTTCAGTGAAAACTCTAGATCTTCGCAATTTAACGTCGCAAAGGCCTTAAGATTAGACTGACCGAATATGATGTTGATCTGATCAAAGGAGGAGTTTGTTAAAGTACAATGTCTGGAAATTGCAAAAAGTGCACAAATTTTGCAGACAAAATTCAAAACATCTGACTTCCTGTTGGTTTTCAGACTTTGCACCAGGAGACTTTTTTTGTAGGGATTGGGCTGTTACATGTGTCTACTGAATTTCATACCTGTACGTGAAACGTGGTGCAAGGGGCACTTCTTTGAAATTTTGTAGGTGGCGCTATCGAGCCATTTTGCCACGCCTAATTCTGAGACCCATAACAGACGTAAATTTTCACCACTTCTGATGCGTGTGCAAAGTTTCATGAGTTTTCAAGCACGTTTAGGCCCTCAAAAATGCGATTCATTTGGGAGAAGAAGAAGAAGCAGCGGAATAATAATTAAAGCTGCAAGCAGCGATGAAAGGGCCCTCGCACCCGGGCTCACCGCCACCCATTGGCCTTAGGAAAACAGTGAACAGTGGGTGAAATACATATAAGCGAGTAAATACAGCAGAATTATGAAGTCATTTCAAAGTGCCAGACTTCCTGCTGCCAACAGGTGGCGCTTTGACAGGTGGTAACTGAATATTGTGATATAGATGTGTTCAGGCCAGAAATATTATCAAACGTGTGAAGTTTGGAGCAGATCAGACATTGTATGCCTGAGTTACAACAACTTCCTGTTTCGTGGCGTTAATCGCATACGTTAGCACTTAGCCAAGTGTTGCATGATTTAACGTGTTTCTAGCATGTTTGGCACTTCGTGGCATATTGAAATGTGTTTCTGGTAGTGAATTACAGTGTAAAGCATGCCATTTCCTGTTGCCAGCAGGTGGCGCTATGACTAACTGAATATTGTCATACAGATGTCTTTAGGTCAGTACTCTTATCACACATGTGAAGTTTGGGGCACATCGGACATAGTATGCCTGAGTTAAAACAGCTTCCTCTTTCATGGCGAAACATCAGATTTTGATCTCACTTCCTGTTGGTTTTCAGATTTCGTACCAGAAGACTTTTTTGTAGGTATTGGGATGTTACGTGTGTACCGAATTGCATACCTGTACGTGAAACGTAGCGTGAGGGGCACTCCGTTGAAATTTTGTAGGTGGCGCTATCGAGCCATTTTGCCATGCCTAATTCTGAGATCCATAACAGACGTAAATTTTCACCACTTCTGATGCGTGTGCAAAGTTTCATGAGTTTTTGAGCATTTTTAGGCCCTCAAAAAAACGATTCATTTGGGAGAAGAAGAACTTTTATAGAACTATAGAACTTTTTGGCTTTAATTCTAAGCGGTATGTGTGGAGAAAACCAGGCACTGCTCATCACCTGTCCAATACAGTCCCAACAGTGAAGCATGGTGGTGGCAGCATCATGCTGTGGGGGTGTTTTTCAGCTGCAGGGACAGGACGACTGGTTGCAATCGAGGGAAAGATGAATGCGGCCAAGTACAGGGATATCCTGGACGAAAACCTTCTCCAGAGTGCTCAGGACCTCAGACTGGGCCGAAGGTTTACCTTCCAACAAGACAATGACCCTAAGCACACAGCTAAAATAACGAAGGAGTGGCTTCACAACAACTCTGTGACTGTTCTTGAATGGCCCAGCCAGAGCCCTGACTTAAACCCAATTGAGCATCTCTGGAGAGACCTAAAAATGGCTGTCCACCAACGTTTACCATCCAACCTGACAGAACTGGAGAGGATCTGCAAGGAGGAATGGCAGAGGATCCCCAAATCCAGGTGTGGAAAACTTGTTGCATCTTTCCCAAAAAGACTCATTTTGAGCTAATAATAAAATACTGAGCAAAGGGTCTGAATACTTAGGACCATGTGATATTTCAGTTTTTCTTTTTTAATAAATCTGCAAAAATGTCAACAATTCTGTGTTTTTCTGTCAATATGGGGTGCTGTGTGTACATTAATGAGGGAAAAAAATGAACTTAAATGATTTTAGCAAATGGCTGCAATATAACAAAGAGTAAAAAATTTAAGGGGGTCTGAATACTTTCCGTACCCACTGTAGCTTAGAAGACCTCGATGTTGCAACAGAAACTATTGCCTCTGTCTTTTCCAGCACATTAGACTCAGTTGCTCCTTTGCGTTTAAAAAAGATTAAGGAAATTAATCCAATGCCGTGGTACAATGAGCACACTCAGGCCCTAAAGGTAGCAGCCAGAAAAATGGAGCGCAGCTGGAAGAAAACAAAACTAGAAGTTTTTCGCATTTTGTGGAGAGAGAGAATGATTGAGTACAGAAAGGCCTTAAAAACTGCTAGATCTGCCTATTTTTCAAAACTTTTAGTATAAAATAAGCACAACCCTAGGTATTTATTTGATACAGTGGCTAAATTAACTATAAATAAAGCTTCAACTTCTGATGTTTCCAAAGAACACAGCAGTAATGACTTTATGAACTTCTTTACTTGCAAGATTGACAATATTAGAGAGAAAATTATAACCATGCAACCATCTACTACAGTATCACGTCAGACAGTGCATTGTAGTGTCCCTGAGGAAAAATTCAATTCATTTACTGCTTTAGGAGAGGAAGAATTGTCTAAACTTGTTAAATCATCAAAATCAACAACATGTATGTTAGACCCTATACCGACTAAGCTATTGAAAGAGATGCTTCCAGAGGTCATAGATCCTCTTCTTAATATCATTAATTCATCTTTATCACTAGGATACGTACCGAAAACTTTTAAGCTGGCTATTATTAAACCTCTTATTAAAAAACCACAACTTGATCCTAGAGAATTAGTCAATTACAGGCTGATCTCAAATCTCACTTTTCTGTCAAAAATACTAGAAAAGGCAGTATCATCACAACTATGTTCCTTTTTAGAAAGAAATAGTATCTGTGAGGATTTCCAGTCAGGATTTAGACCGTACCATAGTACTGAGACTGCTCTCATTAGAGTTACTAATGATTTGCTCTTATCATCAGATCATGGTTGTATCTCTCTATTAGTGTTACTGGATCTTAGTGCTGCATTTGACACTATTGATCACAATATTCTTTTAAATAGACTCGAAAATTATGTTGGCATTAGTGGAATTGCACTGTCATGGTTTAAATCATACTTATCTGACCGTTATCAGTTTGTAGTGGTAAACGAAGAGATGTCATATCGATCACAAGTTCAATATGGAGTACCGCAAGGCTCAGTACTAGGACCGTTGCTGTTCACTCTGTACATGCTACCCCTTGGGAGATATCATTAGGAAGCATGGCGTTAGTTTTCACTGTTACGCTGATGATACTCAGCTCTATATTTTTCGCGCCCTGACGAAACATACCAATTCACAAAATTAACGGAATGCATAGCTGATATAAAAAATTGGATGACCAGTAATTTCCTACTACTAAATTCAGAAAAAACAGAGATTCTAATTTTTGGACCAAAAACTTTACGTAATAACCTATAATACTGTCTGACACTTGATGGCTGCTCTGTTAAGCACCAGATGTACTCATTACAACAGAAGAAGAATGGCATCTACTAATATTAGCTAATATTAGTCTTTCTGTTTATCCCGAGGTTTACCGTAGTCAACTGGATCCAGGCCGTATCCAGGTGAGATTGAGGACCTACGCCTTGACACGACCACAATGCACCCCTGAAGTGTCAGCAGAGATTGAGTCAACTAGATCATCCATCGTGAAGGCCTCATCGACACGACAGCCAGTGGCACAGTTCCTCAACAAACTGTCCATACCGGCGTGATGAATACGATGGATTGAACTGGACTGAACTGGAATAAATACTTTGAATGTTGCGACCCTATCGAGCTTATGATAGCTACCTGAATCGTAACAAAGCACTGTTTGCCAGAGGAGAACTGGCCCCCCGACTAAGCCTGGTTTCTCCCAAGGTTTTTTTCTCCATTTTAACACCTATTTGCCACCTGTTTGCCACCTGATGTCACCTGTTGGAGTTTGGGTTCCTTGCCGCTGTCGCCTTTGGCTTGCTTAGTTGGGGACACTTGACATTTGATATTCAACAGTGCTTTGCATCTGCCTACATTGACAGCATTTTCTTTAAGAGCTGCTGTGCAGCCAAAATGATATACCATTTGTCACTGTAAAGCTGCTTTGACACAATCTGCATTGTAAAAAGCGCTATATAAATAAAGGTGACTTGACTATTCAAAAAATCCACATTCAAACCAAAATATCTGACTTTCTTGTTGGTCGGACCCAATGACTGTAAATTAGAAAATTGTCCAGCTTAATGAGAACAATATGTGTACCAAGTTTGGTGACTGTAGTTAAAACTACCCCCCCCCCCCCCACTTTTGTCAAAAGGTGGCGCTGTAGAGGCCCTCCTCCCCACCCATTTCCCATGTCTACTGGATGAAAATCCTGACATGTGTGTCGAGTTTTCAACCCGGTGGCTTCAGGGCAACTGTGCACAGCGGGCAATAGGCATGTAAAACAGGTAAAGATAAAAGGGCTACGTCAAAGTCATTTAAATACACCACATTTACTGCAGCAGTTAGTGCCCAAATGATCTCAAACCACAACAGGCACATCCATGAGATCGTTTAAATGTAGATGAATTTTATGTCATAAAAGGTCAATTTCAAATGAGTGCAGAATATCATCCTAATCTGTCATGTGTGTTTTTCTCAGACAACCTCTATAAAAATTCCAGAGCAAATTACATACTGTTATTTGCACAAATTTAACAGTACTCTAAAAAAATTTAATCCAGTTTTGATGCGAATGTCTGTGATTGCTGATGTTGTATTATTCTAACAGTTCTCTTCATGTGTTTTTTGACATCCCTGAACTATCGTTTGTGCACCAGTCTTATGCACCAAAAGCATGCTTTCATTTAATTTCAATATGTGTGGTATACGACGAAAAAATAAAATAAAATTAATAAATAGAGCCAAATCACAGAACCTGCAAAGACGATTTTAATATCAGTCTCAGGTAATAGTAAGGTACGTGTCTAGATTTTTCTGCTCAATTATGCAAGTTTATTTTAAACAGCCACTTTTATAAAATCAAGTGAAATTTACTTAAATAGGGATTTTTAATAAATTTGAATTATATCAATAAATAATTTAAAGACATGTGTTGTACATGACACTCGCAAACACAGCACATGACTTTCTATAACACCCATGTCTAGAAAACACACACTCTCCTCTGTAAAAACAAAACAAAACAAAAAACAAAACAAAGATTTAAGTCTTGTATGAATCAAAACATGAAATCACAGGTGTTGGTAATAATAATTGTAACTCAAATGACATTTAAAAAGTAGTCCTGGCCAAATAGTGATATAGGGTCATGGTTCAGTTTCAAATGAGTGTGAAGTTATCATTTGCAGTTCAATATTTTTATAATTGCATCAAAAAATGGGTACACACACACACACACACACACACACACACACACACACACACACACACACACACACACACACAGGAAGAGTCAGACTGAGGGAGTGGGGTGGGGGGGGGTACCACAGAGAGAGAGGGAGAGAGAGGATGAAAAAAATCCACATTCAAACCAAAATATTGGACTTCCTGTTGGTCGGAGCTAATGACTGTAAATTAGAAAGTTGTCCGGCTTAATGAGACCAATATGTGTACCGAGTTTGGTGACTGTAGTCACTAACCCCCGACTTTTTTCAAAAGGTAGCGCTATAGAGGCCATTCTTCCTGCCCATTTCTGAGGCTTTGCCCATGTCTACTGGATGACAATCCTGGATGGATGTCGAGTTTGATGCAATTTGAAGCATGCTAAATGTCTAAAACCCATCCAAAACAAATATTGAAGTTTGATCTGTTGCTATGGCAACAGTGTTTGAAAAATATTTAAAATCTTTTTACAGGTCTACATTCGTTATGTCTTGACATTATTCTAATGAAGTTTGAAGCAAATTGGGTAAATATTAGAGGGTGATCTTAAAGTATTTTGAAAGTAACACACTTCCTGCTGCCAGTTGGTGGCACTATAACTTTGACTCACAATAGTCACATTCATGTGATCAGCCTCGTACAAGGAACACACAGCTGAAGTTTTATAAAAATCAATCAATGTATGCAGAGTTTATAACACATATCCTGTTTCCCTTTTCTCGCCATAAATTCGTTGCCTCGCCACGGCCAAACCGTCTGAGGTATCAAAAATCCGCTCGGAATTTTACATCCTCAATGTCTTGGTCTTATTCTGACCGAGTTTGGTGGTGATCAGATTAAATGCCTAGGAGTATATCAAATTCCAAAGAATGCATTTTTCAAACAACTCATAATAGCTGACTTCCTGTTGAGCTGGCGTATAACTTAGAGCACGAAAGTTGTTTGGCCCGATGAGGTCTATTTGTGTACTAAGTTTCTTCATAATTAATGCAAGCGTGTTTGATATATGGACCAAGGTTTTGGACCCCATTCAAGGGGGTGCTGTAGAGCCCCTGTGCCACACCCGGGTCCCAGCCTCTGCGGCGTCCTAATGGCCGCAGATTCCAATATGTGTGCCAATTTTCAAGAGTGTTTGAGCATGTTAAGGCCCCCAAAAAGCCCCGGATGACGGGGAAAAAAAAAAAAAAAAAAAAAAAAAATAATAATTAAAGCTGCAAGCAGCGATGAAAGGGCCCTTGCACCCGGGCTAACCGCCACCCGTTGGCCTTAGGAAAACAGTGAACAATGGGTTACATACATGTAAGCGAGTGAATACAAGGGAAATATGGCAAAGTCATTTCAAAGTGCCACACTTCCTGCTGCCAACAGGTGGCGCTTTGACTGTAACTGAATATTGCCACGTAGATGTCTTCAGGCCAGGACTATTATCAAACATGTGAAGTTTGGAGCAGATCAGACATTGTATGCCTGAGTTACAACACCTTCCTGTTTCGTGGCGTTAATTGCAAACATTAGCACTTAGCCAAGTGTTGCATGATTTAATGTGTTTCTAGTATGTTTGGCACTTCGTGGCATATTGAAATGTGTTTGATAAAGCTCGGTTTGCTTAATATTAGATCCCTTTCTACAAAATCACTCTTTGTAAATGATATGATTACAGATCATAACCTAGATGTTTGACAGAAACCTGGCTAAAACCAGATGATTACATTACTTTAAATGAGTCTACCCCTCAAGGTTACTGTTATAAACACAAGCCTCAAAGTTACTGTTATAAATACTAGTTTCAAATATATTTCTTTTGGTGCTCTGGTGCTTTATGTAATGTTATCTACAGTATGTGATGAATCCCGCTTGATATTTGTGCTGGCTACTGTATACAGGCCACCAGGGCACCATACAGACTTTATCAAAGAACTTGCTGATTTTCTATCAGAATTAGTACTGGCTGTGGATAAAGTCCTTATTGTTGGTGATTTTAATATCCATGTAGATAATGAAACAGATGCATTGGGATTGGCATTTACAGACATTTTAAAGTTAGACAACACGTGTCAGGACCCACTCATTGTCGTAATCAGATTTTAGATCTACTATTGTCACACAGAATCGATATTGATGCCGCTGAAATTCTGCAGCAGAGCGATGACATCTCAGATCATTATCTAGTCTTATGTATACTTCATTTAGGCAAGGCTGCAAAGCAGACTCCCGGTTACAAATATGGTAAAACCATCACTTCTACCACTAAACATTTCTTTATAAATAATCTTCCTGATCAGTTTCATCTCCTCAGCATACCAGATAGCTTAGAAGAACTCAATGTTGCAACAGAAACTATTGACTCTCTCTTTTCCAGCACTTTAGACACAGTTGCTTCTTTTGCGCTTAAAAAAAGATTAAAGAAAATAGTCCAATGGTGTGATACAATGAGCACACTCGGGCCCTTAAGAGAGCAGCCAGAAAAATAGAGCGCAGCTGGAAGAAAACAAAACTAGAGGTTTTTCGCATTTCATGGAAAAAGAGCATGATTGTGTTCAGAAAGGCCTTAAAAACTGCTAGATCTGATTATTTTTCAACCCTCTTAGAAGAAAACAAATGCAACCCTAGGTATTTATTTGATGCAATGGCTAAATTAACGAGACATAAAGCTTCAACTCCAGATGTTTCCAAACAGCACAGCAGTAATGACTTTGTGAACTTCTTTACTTACAAGATTGATATGAGAGAAAATTATAACTATGCAACTGTCTATTACAGTATCATGTCAGACAGTGCACTGTAGTGTCCCTGAGCAAAATAATCTTCATTCATTCATTGCTATAGGAGAGGAAGATTTATCTAAACTCGTCAAATCAACAACATGTACAGTGGTGGTCATAATTATTGGCACCCTTGGTAAATATGATCAAAGATAACAATAAAAATAAATCTGCATTGTTTATCCTTTTGATCTTTAATTCATAAAATTAGCAATTCATTCAAGGAAAAGAATTGAAGGAAATTTATTTAAGGAAAAGAATTGAAGGGAAAGGGAAATTTCATTTAAGGAAAAGAATTGAAAGTATGGGGAAAATCACTTATGAAATAAATGTTTTTCTACAAAACACGTTGGCCACAATTATTGGCACCCTTTTATTCAATACTTTTTGCAACCTCCTTTTCCCAAGATAACAGCTCTGAGTCGTCTTCTATAATGCCTGATGAGTTTGGAGAACACCTAACAAGAGATCAGAGACCATTCCTTCATACAGAATCTCTCCAGATCCTTCAGATTCCCAGTTGGTGCTTCTTCTCTTCAGTTCACTCCACTCATTTTCTATAGGGTTCAGGTCAGGGGACTGGGATGGCCATGGCAGAAGCTTCATTTTGTGCTCAGTGACACATTTTTGTGTTGGTTTTGATGTTTGTTTTGGATCACTGTCCCGATGGTAGATCCAACCACGGCCCATTATTGGATTTCTAGCAGAAGCGGTCAGGTTTTGATTTTTTATCTGTTAGTATTTGATAGAATCCATGATACCATGTATCTGAACAAGATGTCCAGGACCTCCAGCAGAAAAATAGGCCCACAACATTAAAGATCTAGCAGTATATTTAACTGTGGGCATGGGGTACTTTTTATCCATATGTGCACCAAACCCATCTGGTGGGTTTGCTGCCAAAAAGCTCTTTTTTTAGTTTCATCTGACCATAGAAGCCGGTCCCGTTTAAAGTTCCAGTCGTGTCTGACAACTGAATATGCTGGAGATTGTTTCTGGATGAGCGCAGAGGATTTTTCTTGAAACCCTCCTGAACAACTTGTGGGGACGTAGGTGCTGTTTGATCATGTTTTTTAGGCTTTCTGAGACTCAAGACTCAACTAATCTCTGCAATTCTCCAGCTGTGATCCTTGGAGAGTCTTTGGCCACTCAAACTCTCCTCCTCACCGCGCATTAGGACGATTTAGACACACGTCCTCTTCCAGGCAGATTTGTAACATCTTTAGTTGATTGGAACTTCTTAATTATTGCCCTGATAGTGGAAATGGGGATTTTCAATGCTTTAGCTATTTTCTTACAGCCACTTTCTATTTTGTGAAGCTCAACAATCTTTTGCCGCACATCAGAACTATATTCTTTGGTTTTACTCATTGTGATGAATGATTAAGGGAATTTGGCCTTTCTGTTTCCTCATGTTTATACTCCTGTGGAACAGGAAGTCATGGCTGGACAATTTCATGTTCATGATCACCCTGGTGTGCTAAAAAAAATGTAAATATGAATGGGAATATACTTCAGAGATATTTTACTCAAAAAATTCTAGGGGTGCCAATAATTGTGGCCAACGTGTTTTGGAGAAAAACATTTATTTCATAATGTGATTTTCCCCCCACCTTCAATTCTTTTCCTTCAATGAAAGGTTAGATTTTTGCTAATTTTATGAATTAAAGATCAAAGCATAAACAATGCAGATTTATTTTTATAGTCATCTTTGATCATATTTACCAAGGGTGCCAATAATTATGACCACCACTGTATGTTAGACGCTATACCAACTAAGCTGTATTTGGCTGTATTTCTCTATTAGTGTTACTGTATCTTAGTGCTGCATTTGACACCATCGACCACAACATTCTTTTGAATAGACTCGAAAATTATGTTGGCATTAGAGGAATTGCATTGGCATGCTTCAAATCATACTTATCTGACCAGTTTGTAGTAGTAAGCGAAGAGATGTCATATCGATCACAAGATGATGTTTTATTAACAAAGTTCGGGAGGAACACATTCAAATGATCTAACTAATCATCACATCACTCCAACCAGCAATCAGCAATCAACATGTCTACCCAATCAGCATGAGTGGAGACATATTATATATATATATATATTATACACACATACACATACATATATACACACACACACAAAAGTATGTGAACCCCTTGCAGAATCGGTGAAAATGTGAATAATTTTAACAAAATAAGAGAGATCATACAAAATGCATGTTATTTTTTGTTTAGTACTGTACTGAGTAAGATATTTTACATAAAAGATGTTTACATACAATCCACAAGACGAAAAAATAGCTGAATTTATTAAAATGGCCCAGTTCAAAAGTATGTGAACCATTGGTTCTTAATACCGTGTGTGGTTACCTGGATGATCTACGATTGTTTTTTTTTTGTTTTGCGATGGTTGTTCATGAGTCCCTTGTTTGTTCTGACTAGTTAAACTGAGCTCTCTTTTTCAGAAAAATCCTCCAGGTCCTGCAGATTCTTCAGTTTTAAAGGATTTTTTGCAAATTTGAACCCTTTCCAGCAGTGATTATATGAATTTGAGATCCATCTTTTCACAGTGAGGACAACTGAGGTACTCAAACACAACTATTAAAAAAAGGTTCAAACATTCATTGATGCTACAGAAGGAAACACAATGCATTAAGAGCCGGGGGGTGAAAACTTTTGAACAGGATGAAGATGTCCCAATTTTTCTTATTTTGTTTAAATATAATTGTTTTTCATTTATTACTGCCCTTCGAAAGCAACAGAAGATACTTGCATATTTCCCGGAAGAAAAATTAAGTACAATTTACCTTTGATATTCGAATTCAAAAGTTTTTTTTTCTTGTGGACTGTATATAAATATCTTTTATGTAAATGATCTTACTCAGGACAGTACTAAACAAAAAATAACATGCATTTTGTTATAATTATTCACATTTTCACAGATTCTGCAAGTGGTTCAAACACACACACACACACACACACACATATATATATATATATATATATATATATATATATAAATAAAGCACTTGCAGTAAATTTACAGCATTTAACAGTAAACCGAGAAAAACGGTCTCATGCTGCAAAAAGCAGCACATAGGGGCGGGGCGCGGAATCTTTAACATAAGCCCTCATCGTCTCCAGAGTGCAGAAAGCAAGCGGTCAACGGAATCTCTTCAAAACTCTTACCGTCTGCTAAAGAAGAAAACCGCTCAAGGTAAGTTTATTTCTTTGTTGTTATTTTACTATGTTGCACTCAACTTGTAAAAATCACCTTTTTCGTGAGATAATTTTTAATTTTTTAGTACTTTTTCGTACTACTTGCCGCGAATTGCGTGTTGCGGCCAGACAGACAGTTCTCAACAGGGGGTGAGGCATTTCACTACTCTCCAAACTCCGGTTATAACACTAGGTTCAATAGGTTTGAGAATAATTGACGACAGACTGCTGAATTATTTGAAAAATAATGCACATCCGAGGTTGTAATGCAGCCACAACTCCAAGCGCAATTCAACGGCCCATCGTCAGTTATTCCTCCTCGGTCACCACACCTCAAGACATTGTCCAGATGTTTTATTTCAAGACATTTGTCAGGTTTTTGTCCTTAAAACGATCTTGTGTGTAATTATTTCTTACACATCCGATACCATTGCTTATTCAAAACGTAATTTTAGAGCTAGTAATGGAGAAGTGCTTCAAGAACAGAGACATTACTACAAAAAAAACTATTTTATTGATAAAGTTTCAATGTATGTTCACTTCCACGTGAGTGTGTCTGCACTATAAGTGTGTGCGTTTGTATGGGATAAGGAGCAGGAGAAAGAGAGTATGCGTTCCATAGATAATAAAACATGAAAAGTTTGTCATTTTTATCCTGTTTGCTATATTTTTGCTATATTTGCTTGATCAATTTCTTTGTGGGTGTTGGCTCTTTTGCTGTTGTAGGTTCTAAGGACGTTTAAGATAACTGAAATCGTTTGGCGAAGTGATATGGAACTGTAATGCGGTCAAATCCTCAAGATGCCTGGAACTACTTGGACCTGCCTGGAACAACTGCAGTATAAAGAGGAAATATTGCGAAAATTATTTGGTTTTCTTTTATAGGAGCTCTTAAATTGATTTACATGTATTTCTGATTTAGTAAAATCAGAGTCATGTATTCTTGCAAACTTTGTGCACACACATGCAGTACCATCTTTGCATTTTGTGAGGCAAATGCAAATTCACATACATGTTTCCAGTTGGACACAGAGTACACCCATAGCTTATAGACACTCAATTATTCACTCATCTCTGGCTAACTGGAAAACACACAATCACTTCCTTTTACACATGGCTAAACTGTCTGGGCATGTCTTGGCCCCTGCTTATGATAAGATGATATTTTGTCTTGTTTTCTCTACTGTAACAAACATACACCCTCATTTATTTACGTTCTAAGTTTCTAATTACGTTCATCTATTAAACATTTAATTTTCTGTTTAATTTAAAAGTGTGTCGAGACTGTATATGATGACTATCTTTTGCCATGTGCAACAGAGTCACTAACATATTCTTAATGTTTTCCTCTGAGACCTGGGTATGTTGACCAGTTTCATCAGACTTCTTGCTTGATCCTTCCAAAGTTGGTGTGATGTATTGGCCTTTTTTTCTTTTTTCTCTCTTCTTAAGGTTTATTCACACACTAGTTCCTCTCGACTGTGCAATTTACACTTTTCTCTTTGACATTGTTTTTTCCTCCTAAAACTGTTATCATACTGTTTAAATATAGAGCAGTATAGTTTCAAAAATAAGCCTTCTCATTATTTATTTTCATGGTATGCATCTACAGATCTCAGATTTCTTTTTAAAAACATTTGTGTTCTGAAGAAGAAAGGCAGTTGTACACATCTGGGATAGCATCAGGGTAAATGAATATTGAGAATTAAAGGTGCAATATGTAAGAATTTTACAGTAAAATATCCAAAAACCACCAGTGTTATATATTTTGTTCACTTGAATACTTACAATATCCCAAATGTTTGCAACTATTTGTAAATCTTGAGAAAATTGCAATTTTAACCAAGGCTCCGGGACATGTGAGTCGCCGCCTGTCAATTGCGTCATACCTGCGTTGCCCTCGGTTTCCGGTTTTATTTTGTAGAAACCATGGAAACACCAAAGACGCTTTAATATATTACATGTTTTAATAGACAAGAGAACAACTGATTTGATATATTTATAGACAGAAAACTAATTATTGTTATATAGCTCAACCTGTTTAGACTTATTGTTTAAATAAATTGTTTAAATCGCTCCAGCGGCCTCGTTCAGCTCCCACAACACTTGGTCCTGCTCTGCTTCATTCTACAGTAACATTAATAATCGCAACCATGAACATGATTTCCTCCCGAGTCCTATCCCAATTTTTTTCCACCGGCTGTGAGGTGAAGACCACATATCCCAAGATTCCGCGCTCAAACTTGCCATCATCAAGCTACGCCTTTGTTTTGAATAGGCCTCTAGCGACCTCTAGCAGACAGAAAATCTTACATATTGCACCTTTAAGTTTTTGAACAAATTCTTTAAGGTATTCCTATGTGTTAAAGCAAGTGCTATTTTCTTTTTTCTTAACTTACTGTTTGTGTTTGGGCTGAGACTCAGTTTGGGTCAGTTTCAACCAATCTGTCAATGCCCATTCTGCCTGTGTTTTAATAAATAGCATAGATTCTTTATTTATTTACTCATGAACCTCTTACATTGAATCTGCACTTTGTTGTTAATGATGGGAGAATTTGCGAGTTTCAGTCAGAATTCAGTCAGAGAGTGCGCGCATTGAAGAAAACTCTTTGTTTCAGCGATGACTAATCTGAATGCCTCTGACTGGCCATCACATTCATAAGCTCAACAGAAACATGTGTGATTGTTATAATGCTCAATGCTAGTGCTGCACAATCAACATGAAATTGCACTTAAACTGATTTGGCTTAGTGCGATTATGAAATTGCAAAGGCTGCGATTATTTTTTATGCACAGCTTGTCAATGAAGCATGGCTCTGTGATCAGTAGTAAATGCTGTTCCATCCGAAAGCACTGCGAGTTTGAGTCGCTTATAACGTGCATTTGAAAAAGCAACATGCGTCAATCATCTTTCCAAACATGAGAAGTATTTATGAACCTCTTGTCCTACAAAAGACAACATGTTTCACTCTAAACTCACTTCATAACATCAGTTGAGTGTTTGAAAACATCCTTCTTATATAGAATAAGGTACACAACATATTTCATAGTATTCTATACAGTAATAAAGGCTATGTCGATTAGCACTGAAGTATAAATATACTTTATTATCATAAAAATACCCAAGAAGGCTTGAAGAACTCAGATACCATATATTGTCGTAGTCGTGTGTTTATTAGTCATGTTCATTCAAAGCGTTTCAATCTTCTGTTTATTCAGCTACAGCGGTAGTATGATGCCCATAAGGATTTCCTGGAATGACATGCGTTAGATTGTACTTCTGCAGGCCATATTTGGAGTTTCTGCATGAGAGCGCCCTCTGGATTTCACTAAGCTGCGCATTAAAAAAAATAAATAAAAAAAAAATAACAGCAAGTATACTCACCATCATCAAGTCGATCTGGGATTACATTAAGAAACCGAAAAAACAGACAGACTAAATCCAGAAGAACTGCTGTAAAGTCTCCAAGAAGCTTGAAGAAACCTACCTCCAAAGCTAGCTGAAAAACGTACTCGGTTACTAACGTAACCTCGGTTCCCTGAGATACGGAACGAGTACTGCATATGGGAAAGGTCTCCTTTTCCCCCGTTACTGAAGCCTTTTTCAATAACGCAGTGTAACTGCATCGTCATTGGTTCACTCATAGAAAGTTGTTGAAATAATGACGGCGCAGCATAGCAGCGGGGCTTACGGCTATATAAGCAGGCATTTCGCCATAGGATTTCAGGTCATACGACTGAAGCGACGACACTGAAGCCGCAGCCTCGTGGCACGGCATGTAATGCAGTACTCGTTCCGTATCTCAGGGAACCGAGGTTACGTTAGTAACCGAGTACGTTCCCTTTCGATACTTCACTCGTACTGCTTATGGGGAACGAATTCAACCGCGCCGTGCCACGGCAGGGAACGACTGAACTTGTCTTGGACACCGTGAGGGAACCAGCGGACAAGCGAGAGGGCCGGAGCCGTTGAACCCATGTGTTACACTTGCAAGAGGGCAGCTAACTCCTGGGGTGGCATGAGGCGGAGCTCGATAGAGGCCACTGTATCATACCGAGAGGACCCGAGCTTGTAAGGTCGGGATATCCAAGTTATAAAATCTGACAAAAGTGGACGGTGAGGACCAGCCGGCCGCCTCACAGATGTCTCTAATAGAAACTCCACTGGACCATGCCCAAGAGGAAGCCATTCCTCTATTGGAGTGGGCTCTAACTCCTATGGGGCAGTTGAGGCCCATAGAGGAGTAGCAAAGAGCAATAGCGTCGACTATCCAACGCGAAAGACGTTGCTTTGAGACCGAAGACCCTTTGGTGCAGCCGCCAAAGCAGATAAAGAGCTGATCAGATTGCCGGAAAGGCTGTGATCGCTCAACATAGGTCCTCAATGCCCTGACAGGGCAGAGTAATTCCAGCTCTCGCTCGTCTGACGAGGGAGGAAGCGCTGAGAGGGAAATGACCTGTGCTCTGAATGGAGTCGAGAGCACCTTAGGAAACGTAGCCATGCCTAGGTTTCAGAACGACTTGAGTCGTTGGGCCCGAACTCAAGGCATGCAGGGCTCACAGAGAGGGCCTGCAAGTCGCCGACTCGTTTGACCGATGCTAGCGCAAGCAGCAGAGCGGTTTTGAGTGTCAGGGGCCTGAGGTCAGCTGAACGCAGTGGCTCAAAGGGGGGCCCTTTGAGAGCTCTGAGGACCAAAGAGAGGTCCCAGGTGGGAACGGTGAGAGGACGAGGTGGATTCAATCGCCTAGAACCTCTCAAGAAACGCGCCACAAGGCTGTTTCGTCCCACTGACTGGCCAGCGGTAGGAGCGTGAAACGCTGCGATGGCTGCTACGTAAACCTTGAGCATTGAAGGGGTGCGACCCATATCTAAACGCTCCTGGAGGAACGACAGTATCGTGATACGTCACACTCCACAGGGTCTATGCTGCGTGCAGAGCACCAGTCAACAAAGACCGACTCTTCTGGGCGTAGAGGCGTCTCGTGGACGGGGCTCTCGCCTGAGAGATGGTATTTAGCACATCCCCTGGGAGGTTTGGAGGCTCCCATCGAGGGACTAGAGGTGCAGAGCCCAGAGTTCTGGCTGGGGATGCCAGATCGTCCTGTTCGCCTGAGAAAGGAGGTCCTGTGTCAGGGGGATCGGCCACGGGGCTTCCGTGGAAAGCCTGAACAGCTCTGAGGACCAGATTTGGCTTCTCCAGAGTGGGGCCACTAGGAGGACTCTGTGCTTGTCTTCCCTGACTCGTCTAAAGACCTGAGGGATCAGAGCGATCGGGGGAAAAGCGTAAAGGAGGGTGCAGGGCCAGTCGTGGGCCAGAGCATCTTCCTCCTTCGAGAAATAAATTGGGCAGTGAGAGTTGTCTTCTGAGGCAAAGAGGTCTATCTCTGCCCTCCCGAAGAACTCCCAGATCGTGAAAACCCTCTGGGGGTGGAGCATCCACTCGTCTGAGGGGACGTTGCTCCGAGATAGCATATCTGCTCCCAAGTTTGTTCTCCCGGGTATGTGAGTCGCTTTGAGCGACTGTAACCTCGGAAACGCCCACTCCAGAAGACGTTTCGCCAGTGCGCATAAGCGGCTGGACGAAAGGCCGCCCTGGTGATTTATATATGACACCACTGTCATGCTGTCCGACTGGACTAGGACGTGGCGTCCCGTCAGGTGTGCCTGAAACGCCTGAAGGGCTCGGATCACTGCCAGCATCTCGAGGCAGTTGATGTGCAGATGGCTTTCCTCGCGAGACCACGAGCCGGAGGCCGGTCTGCCCTCGCAATGAGCGCCCCAACCCGTGTTGGACGCATCTGTTGAGAGCACCGTCCTTCTGGACACCGCCTGTAGGGGTACTCCAAGACTGAACCATACAGGGTTCGTCCAGGGTTTCAGAGCTGTCAAACAGGCCTGATTGACCCTGAGACGCAGGCGGCCGTGCCGCCAGGCGTGAGGAGGGACCCGAAACTTCAACCAGTATTGCAGAGGCCGCATCCGGAGAAGGCCGAGCTGCAGAACCGGGAAGGCGGAAGACATCAGCCCTAGCATCCTCTGGAAGAACTTCAGAGGGAGGTAGGCTCTGTTCCTGACTGAAGCCGCGAGCTGCTGAATGGCCAGGGCGCGCTCTGGCGAGACTACCACCGTCATACGGATTGAGTTGAAAACTGCACCCAGGAACGTGATATGTTGGCTGGGAAGCAGCGAGCTCTTGGCAAAGTTGACCCTGAGTCCTAGGCACTCCAAGTAGCTGAGGAGCATGGATCTGTGGAGTTCTAGCTCGGCTCGCGACTGGGCCAGAATGAGCCAGTCGTCGAGATAATTCAGAACACGGATTCCCATCTGTCTCAGTGGGGAAAGCGCCGCGTTCATGCACTTGGTAAAAGTGCGAGGAGTTAGGGACAGCCCGAAGGGAAGGACTGTATATTGGTAAGCCACACTCGAATGCGAATCTCAAGAATCGTCTGTGACGGGGGGCTATCTGGATGTGAAAGTAAGCATCTTTCAGGTCCAGCGAGCAGAACCAGTCCCCGGGGCAAATCTGCGTGAGGATCTGCTTCAGCGTTAACATCTTGAACTTCCGTCTCATGAGGGAGAGGTTCAAGACTCTGAGATCTAAGATGGGTCTGAGACCGCCATCTTTCTTGGGAACCAGGAAATAACGACTGTAGAACCCCGACACGCTCTCTGAGGGGGAGACTGCTTCTATAGCTCCTTTCCTCAGTAGAGTCATGACTTCGGCTCGGAGGACACGAGCGTCGTCCGTGTTTACTGAAGTCTGAAGCACCCCGCTGAAGCGCGGGGGCCTTTGGGCGAACTGAAGCGAGTAGCCCCGACTTATGGTTCCCAGAACCCAACTTGACACCCCGGGAATGGCTTGCAAGGCCTCGGCCCGCGTGACAAGGGGTTGTATGGCATCGGATGACGGACTGCCGGTCGGGGGCCCGTACACCGGAAAGAGTGGAAGAGGAAGTTTGCTCCTTCTTTGAGGAGGTAAAAAATGTTTTGCATGGACGCAACATTTGTGGGCCCAGTTAGCGCAACACTGAACATATCTCCCACGCCCGGAACTAAACGGGGCGGAGGGGAGACTGAATGAAGGAGCTTTTGGGGTGGTCCGGCCTCGGCGAGACTTAGCCCCATCCTCTTCCTTCCTGGCAGATCAGGAAGACTTAGGAGGCATCGGGTCCAGCGAAATCTTAGGCCGGGGTCCCTGACGTCTCGGGAAGGAGGAGCACTTTGCGGGGCGTGGGCGCTGGCGCTGTTCCTTGGGAGGTGCTGCCTGAGAGGTAGAGGGGGCAGTCTTGCTCTGCTGAGCCGGCGCAGGCCTGGGGCGGCTGGAAGCAGAAGCAGAGCTGGAGCGCTTGGGCAGGAAGTGTCGCATGGCTTGGGACGACTTCTGTGCTGCAGTGAAGCGTTCCGTGAAGCCCTCTACCGCTGGCCCGAAGAGACCGGAAGGAGAGACCGGGGCGTCCAAGAAGGCTGTCTTGTCCAGGTCCTTTATCTCGGTCAGGTTGAGCCACAAATGGCGCTCGAGCACGACCAGGCTGGCCATGGATCGTCCAATGGCCTGGGCTGTGGCCTTTGTGGCACGCAGGGCTAAGTCAGTGGTGCTGCGGAGGTCACGAAAGGCAGGTGCATCAATGCCGGACTCGTCCAGAGAGCGGAAGAGCTTCGCTTGGAACACCTGGAAGATCGCCATGGTGTGCAGCTCTGAGGCAGCCTGGCCTGCGGACCGTGCCCGTCGTCGTCATGCAGAGGGGCTCTGCATGTGCCACAAGAGTGGCGCGGCATTTGCAGCAACGCCGCCGCCGTGAAAACGGCGTTTGAGGGGCTCTTTTAGAGCGCCGAGGGCCGCTGAAAGCTCTTTTAGAGTGGCGAGAGCCACGAGAAAAAGCTCTTTAAGAGCGGCGAAAAAGCTCTAATAGTCGCGCCGGATGGCAGCAGGAGACGCGCTGAGAGGCGGCCGGAAGCAGGCGGCTCGAGAGCGGCGCTCGAGGCGGCAGTCTGCGAGGGCGCCGGCGCTGTCTTCGTCCGGCAAGCTCAGCTCAGTCCGCTGCAGGAGCCTCTTCGACGGCGGCGAGAGCTTCCTCAGAGCGGCGAAGGCTTCAGCTCGGAGATCAGCAAAGAGATGCGTTGTCGTCGCTGAAGGAGAGAGAACTGAAATCCTATGGCGAAATGCCTGCTTATATAGCCGTAAGCCCCGCCTCTCGATGCCGCGCCGTCATTGGTTCAACAACTTTCTATGAGTGAACCAATGACGATGCAGTTACACTGCGTTATTGAAGAAGGCTTCAGTAACGGGGAAAAAGGAGACCTTTCCCATATGCAGTACGAGTGAAGTATCGAAAGGGAACAAGTGTGCAAGTGTACCTAGGACAAAAACGGTTGTAAATTTATGACATTATTTTTAAAAGCATCCTCACTTTACAGCATTTTTACACAAGTGCCTAAAACTTTTCACAGTACTGTAGCTTTGGTGGTAGGTTTCTTCAAGCGTCTTAAAGACGTTGCAGCAGTTCTTCTGGATTTAGTCTGTCTCAGTTTGTTCTGTTTCTTCATGTAATCCCAGATGGACTCGATGATGGTGAGATCATATCTCTGTGTGGAGCTTCATATTTTTAATATATAAGTGTTATATAATATATAAATGATGCCTTCGTAGAGCATTTGTAACATCACAGCGCATATCCTGTGCAATGAAGCCTGTGAATGTCCTTGTAATTCGCTTCAACCTTTCCAAACTTTATGAAAGATTATTTTATGGAAGCTCAAAATTGAATCTGAAATTCTTAGAATTGATCCAGAATCGTTGGAGAGAGAATTGCGATGCATCGATTTTTTTCTTCCACCCCTAATATATACACACAGTGCTTAAATTTATTAGACCACCTGTCATAATATGGAGGATCTGTCAAAAACTTGTTTAAAACGAATTTTTATTGTCATTTATTATTTTATTTTTATTTATTTTTATGTACAAAATAATGTACTGCTGACAATAATGTATAATTATTAAAAATAATTACACTACGGGGCTGTTAAATGCTTGAATCTGATTGGTTGACGAATGTTCTAAGGTTACGTTTTATTATATACCAAAAGCACATACTCTCTCCTGCAAATATCTTGAAATTCAACATCAGAACAATGTTTTGAGGTATGGCAATCATAGTTTAAGCAGAATAATTGACTCCGGTTCATTGAATTATTAATTATTAACTAATTAATTACACATTTTTCTGTAATCGCACCTAACATTAAAACGTTTAACATATTTTTATATTGTAATTTCCATTGTTTATTTTTAAATGTGTTTAATTGCATCTTTTTTTATAGAACTATGAAAAGAGGCCAGTATCACTCATACCAATATTGCTACTACTGATATGTCTATTAAATGGATTTCCCCCCCAATTTTAGCTATTAATTATAGCCATTCAACATTATAGTATAACTGAAAGCCATCACTTTAATCATTTAATAGACTTTTAAAAATATAACTTTTAATTTAAGTGAACATTAAACAATCTTCTCCTAAACCCATTATAATAAATGTCACATTTAGCTGTGCTTTTAATATAGCAGGGCTCAACGCTAAGGATTTTTTCTACTGGCTGGGTAGGCTTGTTCAGATTTTTGCTTGACCTGCCAAAATTTTCACTGGCCTCTCGACAAAAAGAAAAAAAAAGAAAAAAAAAAAAGGTATTGTTTTAATTGTTTTTGACCCATGTAGCCTTGTAAACAGTGCTTTATAATTTTTGGTTAGGTCTAACAGAAAATATAGGTCATAGGTAGTAAATATACAGAAACTGAATATAGTAATCAAATGTAAAAACACTGCACAGTCTTCATTGTATAAATTAAATATAGCTTATTAAAGTGACAAAAAGTCTGTTCGCAGAGAGCTGCTTAACAGTGTGCAAAAAATCGTTAGCCCTAGATATTTGTTAATTTTGCTGCATGCAATAGTAAATTGCAGTGTACATTTCTGCGAATCTTTGATGTTTTTTACTCACTGCGAGTTTAGTCTCCTTTCTTCCCCTTCCACTCCACGTTACCACGCCTTTTTCAAAACTGGTGAGAACTAATCAGCGCTGAAATAGGGCATTCCATGACCCTTTAATTGGCTGACCACAAATTTTAAATTATAAGTGCACTCAGGAAAAAAAAAAAAAAAAAAGACTCTTACCAGTTACTTTATGTTATTTACCTTTTTAAATGCATTACTGTACCAAACAGATTTCCCTTGATTAACCAGTAAATCAATGTAGACCCACACTTAAAATTTGATTCAAAGCTTCTTACCCTTTTAGTTCATCAGCAATGCACATGCCAAACTGTTTGGTTCCCGTTTCCATAGATCTGCGTATCATAAGCCTGTATCGAGGCTCAAAAACATGCAGTGGGCAGGGAATGGTAGGAAATGCCATGGTGCAAACAAAGATGGGCACTTCCTGGTTCAAGCTGAAACAAGAAGAAAGTGCAAGATGCACACATGAACAAGAGACAATACCAATGTCCTGGCAAGCAACGGAGAACACTTACAATATAGATAACAAATAGCTATGTGATGAATCATTAATTTTTCAGGGTATAACAAAGATAACAGCCTTTGAAAAGTGGTTAAAATCTAGGTGTGTGTGTGTAGACATGGTACAGCAAAGGCCAGAAAAGTGTTAAAGGATTAGTTCACTTTCAAATGAAAATTAGCCCAAGCTTTACTCACCCTCAAGCCATCCTAGGTGTATATGACTTTCTTCTTTATGATTAATAAAATTGGAGAAATATGAATAAATATCCTACGCATCCAAGCTTTATAATTGCAGTAAACAGGGTTTACGAGTATGAGCTGAAGAAAGTGCATCCATCCACATCCACCCATCATAAACGTGTATTCCACACGGCTCCGGGGGGTTAATAAAGGCCTTCTGAAGTGAAGCAATGCGTTTGTGTAAAAAAAAAAAAAAAAATAATAAAAAAAAAATCCATATTTAACGTTAAAGTTATGAAGTAAAATATCTAGCTTCTGCTAGACTGCCTTCCATATTCAATGTATGAAGAAAGTGTAAATATCTTGCAGTTCAAAACGCTTACGCTACGTCCTACGCCTTCCCTATTCAACTTACGGAAAAAGAGTAACTGATGCGATGCCAGTTTACACTTTCTTCGTAACTTGAATACAGAAGGCAGTCTGTATTCCTCCCGGAGCCATGTGGAGTACACGTTTATGATGGATGGATGTGGATGGAAACACTTTCTTCAGCTCATACTTGTGACCCCTATTTACTGCCATTATAAAACTCAGATGCGTCAGGATATTTATTCATATTTCTCCGATTGTGTTAATCAGAAAGAAGAAAGTCATATACACCTAGGATGGCTTGAGGGTGAGTATATATGTTCTTGTTTGTTTGTTTTTGTTTTGCTTTATGCAATGCTTTGGCAATATGTACCTAAATATGTCATGCCAATAAAGCAATATGAATTGAATTCAATTGAGTAAAGCTTGGGGTAATTTTCATTTGAAAGTCAACTAATCCTTTAAGAAAACCACTATATCCAAAGCCAACTTACTTTGACAGTTCTTTCATCTCTTCTTCATGTACTTTTCGCCTTTCTGCTAACTCGTCACACAAGTAGCGCTGCAATACTTCTTCCATTAGAAAAGTTATGTTGTACGCTCTAGTGGCCAGATACTGCAGAAAAGAAAGATATGTGCACTTTGGATAAGTAAAGCATCTCCTCAATAACTAATCTCACTAAACTGACTGAGTTTTTGAACCAACATAAGGAATAACAAATAAAAAAAGCAAAACATTGATACATTTATGCAGAACATGGGTGAGTACATTTCCTTGAGGAGAGGAGAACAATGTATAGTAAAATTATTACATGTTAAACAATTTCATTATTCTCAAGTGTGTGATATCCACAGTTATCGAGGACCAAGCACCAATGGCTCATGCAGACAATGCAGACAATACAGTGATAAAACTGCCATGTGGTTTTTCTAATCCAAGACTAAAGGTGACTCTTTATGGAAGTATTATTTTATGTATTATGTATTTAATTGGACAGCAATACATTCAGTAATGTCTATCTAGAAACTTGACAAATGTGTCTTCAACTTCATTAGAATATATAAACATTATTAAAGATTATAATCAGAGATCACAGATTTCTTTAAAAATTTATTACAATTTCCTGTCTTTTGCTGCTAAATTATTATATTTAAAAAGTGATGTGACATGTAGCCAAGTATAATGTCCCATACTTGGAATTTGTGCTCTGCATTTATCCCATCCATGTGCGTACACACACACTGAACACACACCTGGAGCAGTATGCAGCCAATTTTTGCTGCGGCGCGTGGGGAGCAGTTGGGAGTTTGGTGCCTTGATCAAGGGTCTCACCTCAGTCGTGGTATTGAGGGTGTAAGACAGCGCTGTACATTCACTCCCCCCCACCAACAATTCCTGCCGATACTGAGACTCGAACCCACAACTTTTGGGTTACAAGTCCGACTCTCTAACCATTAGGCCACGACTGGCCCCAAATATTGTATTGTATTGTATTGTATTATATTATATGAATTATAATTATGTAGAATTCATATAAAATATTTATATAATTACTATATTAATTGACAATTAATATTTAGATTTGTATTTAAATTTACGTTCAGCGCTTCCAGGTTCTACGTCAGAACACCGGCTCAGTATTGGCCGGCCAATAATAAAGTTGTCGGCGTTCTGACATAGAACCTGGAAGCGCAGAATGTAAACATCATAGAAGAATGACACAGAAGAGAAGATATTGAATAAAGTCATTATTTTTGTTTTGTTTTTGCACACAAAAAGTATTCTTGTCACTTCAGAAAATTAAGGTTGAACCACTGCAGTCATGTGGACTATTTTAACAATGTCTTTAGTACCTTTCTGGACTTTGAAAGTGGTGGTTAAATTGCCATCTATGGAGGAGTCAGACAGCTCTCGGATTACATCAAAAATATCTTAATTTGTGCTCTGAAGATGAACAAACGATATGAGGGTGAGTAATAACAAAATTTTAATTTTTGGGTCAACTATCCCTTTAATATATAAAGCTTTTAAACAGATTAAGCTTACGTGTATTCTTTTGAGCTCTTTGTGAACCTAGATATTTTCATTCAGCTGCCTTCCAAAACCCTTATTCCTGGCTTGTAAATGTGTTTAAATTCATGATATTAACGAACTCATCTTCAACAGAGAAGTGAATTGCACCAGCTCTCTCACAAAAAGTGAATCAAACTGACACTCTCTGTGTGACTGTCATGACATTGTGTCACTTTCAGGTGTAAACACTCTAGAGCAGATATGCACCGTTCATGATTTTTCATGGCCAATTTCGATTTTTTTTTTTACAAGCAAATTTGCTGATTCCGATACCAGTTGCCAATTTTTCTTTAAGCAAATTTATTAGAATCCTCAATATTTGATTAATACACCTGGACTTAATATTATACTGAAACATTTTGAACTGCAAATTATAACTTTGAACTCATTTGAAATTGACCTATGACCTCCTATAACATGAAATACATCTAAATTTAAAATGATCTCATGGATGTGGCTGTTGTGGTTCATGGTCACATTGGCACCATCTGGCTGCAGTAAATTTGGCATATTCAAATGAATTTGACTTAATCCTTTTACATTTTTACCCGGTTTAAGTTCATATTGTCCGCCATGCACAACTGCCCTAAAGCCACCGGGCTAATAAATTGTGAACAGATATAGAAAATCTCGAACGGTGTTGCCATGGCGAGGGATTAAAGTAAGGACAAAAAAAGGGAAACAAAGTGTCTCATATCTTGCAAAATCATGCTTTGATTTAAATTGAGATTGTATGGTAATTGAACGTGGATGATTTTAAAATGAATGCACTATATTTCACATCAATATACACTGCTCAAAAAAAATGAAAGGAACACTTTTTAATCAGAGAATAGCATCAAGTCAGTTAAACTCCTGGGATATTGATCTGGTCAGTTAATTAGCAGAGGGGGTTGTTAATCAGTTTCAGCTGCTTTGGTGTTAATGAAATTAACAACATGTGCACTAGATGGGCAGCAATGAGATGACCCCCAAAACAGGAATGGTTTTACAAGTGGAGGCCATTGACATTTTTTCCCTACTCATCTTTTCTGACAGTTTTTTACTAGTTTTGCATTTGGCTAGGGTCAGTGTCACTACTGGTAGCATGAGGCGATACCTGGACACTACAGAGGTTGCACAGGCAGTCCAACTCCTCCAGGATGGCACATCAATACATGCAATTGCCAGAAGGTTTGCTGTGTCTCCCAGCACAGTCTCAAGAGCATGGAGGAGATTCCAGGAGACAGGCAGTTACTCTAAGAGAGCTGGACAGGGCCGTAGAAGGTCCTTAACCCATCAGCAGGACCTGTATCTGCTCCTTTGTGAAAAGAGGAACAGGATGAGCACTGCCAGAGCCCTACAAAATGACCTCCAGCAGGCCACTGGTGTGAATGTCTCTGACCAAACAATCAGAAACAGACTTCATGAGGGTGGCCTGAGGGCCTGACGTTCTTTAGTGGGCCCTGTGCTCACTGCCCGGTACCGTGAAGCTTGATTGGCATTTGCCATTGAACACCAGAATGGGCAGGTCCGCCACTGGTGCCCTGCCACTTTTCACAGATGAGAGCAGGTTCACCCTGAGCATGTGACAGTTGTGAAATGCTGCCTGTAACATCGTTCAGCATGACCAGTTTGGTGGTGGGTCAGTGATGGTCTGGGGAGGCATATCCATGGAGGGACGCACAGACCTCTACAGGCTAGACAATGGCACCCTGACTGCCATTAGGTATCGGGATGAAATCCTTGGACCCACTGTCAGACCCTATGCTGGTGCAGTGGGTCCTGGGTTCCTCCTGGTGCACGACAATGCCCAGCCTCGTGTGGCGAGAGGCAGGCACTCCCTGGAGGATGAAGGAATTGATACCATTGAATGGCCCTCATGCTCGCCTGACCTAAATCCATTAGACTCCATTAGGTCCATCTGACGCCACCAGGTTGCACCTCAGACTGTCCAGGAGCTCAGTTATACCCTGGTCCAGATCTGGGAGGAAATACCCCAGGACACCATCCGTTGTCTAATTAGGACATCCATCAGAATGCGTCGGCGCGTTCGTCGGCCAGAGGGTCGAAGAAAACATAGCCTATTTAGTTTCATTTTTATGTTTAAATATTAGACTACAGCCTAATATTAGTTTTTAAATTTCATTTATGTTGATTATGAAAAGTGAACAGCACGACTAAGATAGGCTAATAAGATGCGCAATATGTCGGGAGACATGCAGTGGGTCAGACGTGATTTTGACCACTTCATTAAGTTTTGTTTTGTAGTAAGCCTTTCTTTAAAGTGAATTTCGTTTTGTATAAATTGTATCTTAATTTTAATCAATGTTTTATCAACCAATTGCCTGGATTTAATAAATAGGAAGAAAACCAAGAATGTCGGGTGTGAATGTCATAATTAATAAGCTATTGTTGGTCGAACAATATATTTTAGTTGAACATTATCTGTAGACATCACAAGTACTGGAACCTAGCTGGAACCTTAAAATGATCATTAATATTCTTGTTATACTATTTCAGGTACTGAAGACTTTTATGCCCTTAAATTTATCTGATGAGCATGAGCGGAGTTAAATAATGAAAGTGATCAGCATGACTGATATTCAAAACGGTAAGCACGCGCTGCATTGTGTGTGTATCTGCAGTCTGCGAATTTATATGAAGAAATAGGCAGTTGTCTCCTTTACGCAGGAGCAGAATGGTGTGTTCAAATGCAGTTTTTTGCACCGACACGAGGCGACAACATAGTCGGCTTTCATCAGCGTCTGTTTGGTGTGTGATATTTTCCCCTACCAGTACATATTTTGGTGCTCTAACCCAGTGAAACTTTCACACACAGCATCTCATTTAATTATGTCAACACAACAAATGATGTGATAGGCTACTGGTCACAGAAAACGCAAATAACTGCAAATTTTACAGTCATAACGTGTTAATTTGTATGGTCGCCAATGGCAACCTCAGCAAAAATATCACTCACAAATTAATAAAACGGTCGAAAATGCGACCGTTTTAGGCGCAGTCTGGAGCCCTGCTGCTGCATTATTTTTTCTCTTTCATTTTTCTGGGGTGTCTTTGAATTCAGTCCTCTGTAGGTTGATATTTTCATTTCCATCAAACGATGTGGCATCCTTTTGTTCCTAACACATTACCCAGTTCATATGAGTACAGATATCCAGCATGACATTTTTCCCCATTTAGATCTGATGTGTTTTCAAAGTGTTCCTTTAATTTTTTTGAGCAGTGTATTTGTTTTCTGTAAATTATTTCTTCTGAATCTCACTCTCTCTTTCCTTCCCCTCCCCCTTAACCCTTTCATTGCGGTGTGCTTTTGTTTGCATTATAGGATAGGAAATCTCTTCCCTCTATAAATTTGAAAAACAAAATAAAGGCATAGAACCAAGGCAAGGCAAGGTTTATTTATATAGCACATTTCATACACAATGGTAATTCAAAGTGCTTTACATAAAACGGAAACAAATATATAAAAATAAAAATGGAATGCATAAGAAATAAAAATAACAATAAAAGCAGAGAATACTCCTATCTGGATGGAAGAGTCAGGGAGTTTCAGTCAGAATATTTGTCAGGTAGCTGTGCGTTTAAACAGTACCTTTGCAGACATATCTTCCTGGAACCACCAGGGCTAACTCAACATGTTATCCGTTAGAGCGGATCTAAATGGATCTATCCATCAGAGCGGATCTAAACGGCTCTTCCTCACGGCAGAGGGATAACTGTAAAAAATATTTATATTTGTCAGGTAGCTGTGCATTTAAATAGTACCCTTGCAGACAAATATTCCTGTACTAACTCCGTCCAGAGCTCCATCCAGGGATAACTACCTATTATGAGCTAACTCAACTTTGTTGTCCGTCAGAGCGGATCTAAACGGATCTATCCATCAGAGTGGATCTAAACAGATCTTTCTTGCACTGGAGGGATAACTGTAAGAATATTCATATTTGTCAGGTAGCTGTGCTTTTAAAAAGTACCTTTACAGACAAATCTTCCTGCACTAACTCCATCCAAGGATAACAAAGGCTTACTTCCTAATTCTCCCAGCTCTTCCAACCGGACAGCAAGATTTAAAATGCATTAAAACAGTCAGAAATAAAAAGATGCAGCATAAGAGATTGATATAAAATGCATTAAAAATAAAATAAAAACAAGAAAAAGTAGTAAAATAATAAAAAGGTGATACATATAAAATAAAGTGCAATCAGTTCGGACATAGCACAGTGCTCAATTAGTAAATGCACAGCTAAACAGATGTGTTTTGAGTCTGGATTTGAATGTGACTACTGTTGGAGCACAACCACATCTTCTCTTCATTGGCCTGTTGCATGAAGCTAGTTGAACAAACTCTGAGTTTCAGAGTAGGTTTGGAGTTGACAAATCCAGATAAATCCAACCTGGTTTAGATCAGGATCAACTGTTGCACAACGCTCGGTATAAACTTTCTCTGTCAACTCAGGTTTAATCCAGAGTTTGCAAAGCGTGTGCACCTGAAAGTGTGACATGTGCAGCAAACAGCCAATCACACGGAACAAGGAGAACGTCAGTTTGATTCACTTCTCGCGAGAGAGCCGCGCAATTCATGTCTCTTCCGAAGATTAAGAGATCGTTATGAAAAATATGAAATTTAAACGCATTTACAAAAGAGGAATAAACACTGATGCAGTGAAAGTTTGAGTAGGCAGCTGAAAAAAAATATCTGACTATAGCAATGCATGTGAATCAAACAAATAGACCAAATAATTAATATAGTTTCACAAAGAGCTCAAAAGAATACATGTAAGCTTAATCTGTTTAAAAGCTTTATATATTGTGCATGTATTATATTTATTTTAAATTAAAAGCAAAATTTAATATTGTCAATTAATATAACAGACCTAATTATATGAATATGTCATGAATTATTCATAATTTTAATTTATTTAATATAAATATAATGAATAATTAACAGCAAAAGTTGAGCAATTTTGTCTCTAAAATGTTTTCACTATAAACTGATTTAATTTGGACCGAGAGATACAGGGGGAGTGGCTTTATTGCATCAGATACATGTCACTTTACTTACAGCTGATTGGTCGAGTTTGGGTTTGTGATCTAACCCAGAATAAAACCTGCTCTGGAGCAGGTTAGCCGTGTAGCACAAGTTACCATAGCAATGAACCCCGCTAAAAACCAATCCATAAGCCCGAAAAACCAGAGTTTGCTCAAACTAATCTTGAACTTACCTGGGTAGCAACTGAAACCGGCTTTGTGCAACAGGCTTTGTGCCACAGGAAGCTGGTTCCAGCTGCGACTGGCATAATAGCTAAAAGCAGACTTGTTTTGAATGAACCCTTGGTATTTCTAAGTGACTTGATCCTGATGATCTTAGTGATGTGTTAGGTTTATATTCTATGAGCATATCTGCAATGTATTGAGGTCCTAGGCCACTGAGTGATTTATAAACAAGTAACAGTACTTTAAAATCAATTCGAAATGCAACTGGAAGCCAGTGCAAGGACCTGAGGACTGGTGTGATGTGTTCATATTTTCTGGTTCTGCTCAGAATCCTGGCAGCAGCGTTCTGTATGAGCTGCAGCTGTCTTATGGTCTTTTTGGGAAGGCCAGAGAGGAGTCCATTACAATAATCATGAAAGCATGAACAAGTTTCTTTCTGGACTGGAAGTCTTGACTGGAAACAAAGCATCTAATTCTTGCAATATTTTTGAGATGATAGTATGCTGATTTAGTTACTTTTACATGACTACTGAAACTAAGGTCTGACTCCAAAATCAAACCAAGATTCCTGACTTGATTTTTAGTTGTTTGACCCCTAGAGTGAAGGTATGTGTTCACTTTGAGAACTTCTTTGTTTCTAAATGCAATGACTTCAGTTTTGTCTTTGTTTTGTTAATCTGGAAATGGAGCTGGCAGGTAGACCAATGAAAAGGGCATTACAGTAATCAAGGCGGGATGAGACAAATGCATGGATGACAGTTTCAGCATCTTTGATACTGATGAAAGGACGGAGTTGGGCAATGCGACGAAGATGAAAGAATGCTGATTTGGTGATAGAGTTAATATGAGACTGAAAGGAGAGGGTGGAGTCGAAGATTACACCTACATTTTTAACAGTACTAGATGATTTGATGTGAGAACCAGCAATCTCACAGGTGAAATTGGTCGGAATATTGCTAGTGAGTGAGGGAGTTCCAATAAAAATAATCTAAAATTTAAATTTAGCCAATCTTTTATGTATTTTACACAAGCAGAGATTTTGTCAGTTTGGGCAGGTAGAGCAGGTGAACAGAGTATAATTGAATGTCATCAGCGTAAAAGTGATAGCTGTAAGATCTGACCAAGTGGTATTATGCATATTATGAATAATAATGGCCTGAGAACGGATCCCTGGGGAACACCTCGCTTCAGGGGGAGAGTAGGTGATCGAAAATCCTTGACTGAGATGTAGAATTGTCTGAGAGATAGGAAGAAAACCAAGAAAGAGCAGTACCAGAAATACCCAAATCTAAGAGACGAGAAATAAGTAATTCATGGGAGACAGTATCGAAGGCAGAACTGAGGTCAAGTAGCAAAAGTATAGACAGAGAACCAGAGTCACCAGAAAGTAGTAGATCATTCACTACCTTTACAAGTGCAGTTTCAGTACTATGGAAGGGGTAAAAACCAGATTGAAAGGGATCAAAGAGATTATTTTCAACTAGAAAAGACTGAAGCTGGGAGGCAACAGTACTTTCCAGTAATTTAGCAATAAAGGGTAAATTTGAAATAGGATGGTAATTAGATAAAACTGAGGGATCGAGGTGGAGTTTCTTGAGAACAGGGTAACTGCAGCAGTTTTGAGTGGCAGAGGAAATGAAGCGCAGAGGTAAGAGATGTATTGATGAAGTGAGAGATAGGTGCAGAGATGGAAGAATGGCAAAGTTTCAGGAGAGAAATAGGAGCAGGGTCAAGTTGACAGGATGAAGAGTTGGATTTCAAGACAAAAGATGGGGTAGTCAGAGAAAAACAAGACAGGGACTGACCGGATAGATTTGGTAAATAGCTAAGCGTTGCAGTATCAGTAGAGAAGCATTGGTGGACGGCATCGTTCTTTTCAAGTAAATGATCCAGAAAGGAACAACAAAGCTCATTAGAGGCTAGAGCATCCTGTGGTGGAGATTTGGTAAACATATTTATTGTATTAAATAATACTTTTGACCTGTTGCTTGATTTATTAATTGTGGCAATGAAAATGAAAAGAAAAATGTCAAACTTATTGTCAGTGATAATTTCATTGAGATAAGGGGCTTTATCCGAGATTGATCGACAGTTCAAAAGCGCAAAATGACGATGCATTGAAGTCAAGTTAGAGGTACGTTGCTGGGTGAGATAGATTAGAGAGCGCTGCATAGTATAGCCGGCAGGCAATTGTCTGGGCATGGACGGCAATCTATGGTTAGTCCAGATGCACGGAAGGGCATCAGGCTTAGAGCAGAAGGTACTTCTGAAGACACGCCGTGACGCGGGTGGCAATTCAAGACCATTAGCTGCGATGGTAAATATCCAAAATCCATTACGGATGTGAGGGAAAAAATGAGGCAGATAAGAAAAGAAAAAAGAAAAACTTTTGCCCGAGGCATGTTAGTACAGAGCAAATAGAGTCAATCACAAGCGAAAACCACGTTAGCCAGACCCTGAACGTCACTTCACCAAAAACAGCATACTAAATAGGAGACAACACACCCAGATAGCAAGCAGAAAACGAACAGTGCAACCGACTGAGAGAGTGGTAACTCACCCATCAGAAGAGCCGAATATGGTGGAGACGTTAACAGGGTAGAGAGCTCGATGGCAAACTCACAGATCAGTAGTGAGAAATGGAGTAATCCAGACAGAATTCTGATAAAAATAATCCGAACAGAACTGCGAAAAAACATGAAGCAAAAACATACAAACAGTCCAGGTGCGAAACGGCAGCACAGATGCGCACAGCGTTCTCGACCCAGAAGTGGTATTATGCATGCCAGCAATTTCATATATGGCAGCATATATAGGTTGAACAGGAGCGGTTGTGGGACTCCACATATCATGGATGTCCACTCAGACTTGTGGTCAGCAAATACTCACATAATAACCTCTCCCTTCTAACCTGACCATGACCTGAACCATTTAAGGACCATCCCAGAAAGCCTGACCCAGTTTTCCAGCCTGTCAAGAAGTATGTTGTGACTGACAGTGTCAAACGCAGCACTGAGATCAAGTAGTACCAGCACTGATATTTTGCCTGTATCGATATTTAAGCGAATATCATTTATTTTCTTTGAGTGCTGTCTCTGTGCTGTGGTTGGAAACCAGATTGAAAGTTGTCAAAGAATCCATTCGAGCTCAAGAATTTGCTCAGCTGATTGAGAACAGCTTTTTCAATGATCTTGCCTATGAAAGGAAGATTTGATATTGGTCTGTAGTTGCTCAATATGGTGTTATCCAGATTGCTCTTTTTCAGCAGGGGCTTAACAACTGCAGTTTTCAGGGAGCTTGGAAAAGTCCCAGAAAGAAGTGAGGCATTTACCACTTCTAGGAGATCTGTATCTAAATGGTTAAACTTTTGAAAAAAAATGTGGGAAGAAGGGTGCAGGTTGATGTTTTAAGGTGCTGTACTATTTCTTTGAAAATTTTACTATCAATTGCTTCGAAATCAGACATAACTACTTTCTGAGGTTGTGGTCTGATCTAACTGACCCCAGTGCAACTCAAGGATGTGCTGATCACCTTTCTGATATTATTGATTTTCTCAGAGAAGGAGGAAGCAAACTCATTGCATTTGCTGTCCAAGTGTATTTCACTGGGAATTTGACTTGGGGGGGTTTGTTAGTCTCTTTACAGTGTCAAATAGAGTGTGGGTGTTATTTACCAGTTCATTTGTAGTGCACTGACTATATAGACTTTATATAATTAGTTTAATAATTTGGCTAATAATAATGTAAAAAACGTTAAGATAAATACATCTGGACTTACATTTTGAACTGCAAATGATAACTTTGTGCTCATTTGAAATTGACCTATGACATCCTATAACATGAAATACATCTAAATTTAAATGATCTCATGGATGTGGCTGTTGTGGTTCATGGTCAAATTGGCACCAGCTGGCTGCAGTAAATGTGGTGTATTCAAATGACTTTGACTTAGTCCTTTTATATTTACCGGGTTTAAATTCATATTGCCCGCCATGCACAGTTGCCCTAAAGCCACCGGGGTGGAGGTGGTAATTCAAAAGTGTCAAGAGAGACTGCGTTGAATTACCTCATGTCTCAAAGCACATAACATTACAATAATAATGTTTGTAAACAACTTAAAGAGCTCTGACCTGTACCACTGCTGCAGATTCATTTCGGTATTGGTACTGTTGCCAGTGAAACGCATAAATTCGAGTCACGGACCGCTCCTAGTATAACGTCACGGGTTGCCATCTCTTAATTATGGTAGTTATGGCGTGAGCGCAGCATAAGTTCATTGTTTTGGTTCAGGAGGAACTGTAACGGTGCATTCACATGAGGAGTTGGCATCAACGCTTGATGGAGGGCGTGTCTGAAGCTTGATGCTGACGCGACCATCATAGCGTCAACAGCCAATCACATTACTTTCCGCTGTTATATGAACGCAACTGGCTAGTGTCTGCACTAGGGTGTTTGCATAAGGTGATCTGATTGGCTGACTCGAGTTGGCGCTTGAAAAGTTGAGAAATTTTTAACTCAGGCCATGAGCAACGCGAGTGAAGCGACCCACAATTCAGTTCGCAATGCATGACGTCACCCATTCAAAGTAAAATACAAGAATCAATGTCGACGCCCAGTGTGAATGCACCATAAAAGGCGGCTGCTGTTTCGGTTGCGGAACTTGTGACCGACGTCTGTCTTACTTTGCATAGCAAGGTCCGAAGCAGGTAAGGAAGCTGCTTTTGTGCTCAATGAAACTGCTTTAAGGTAAAATATCTAATAAAATATACTATCAGATATTATTCACTGAATGTCTTTATAGGACAGAAGATTAATGCAAATGGCTAGAACTTGTGAATTGAATTGCTAGCTAAAGCATGACGTGCACTGTCTAGTGATGCGCAGATAGCAGTTATATCCGTGGGCGTTGCAGATAATCCGCGAATAGGTAGGTCAAGTAATAAAAAAATAAAATAAAAAAAAACTTTATTTAACATAACAGCCATTAATGCACAAATTAGTGTGTTCCATAAATGCCTGAAATGTAGCTAGTTTATGCAGTGTATGTAGTTTAATGTATGTAGTGTATGCAGTTTATGTAGCTATTTCTTAGAGACAAGCTCACAGAGCCACGTAAGATAATCCGTCATGTCCTTTCCCAATAAAGATGTAACTTTGCATGAATTAAATAATACAGCCATGAATGAGCACATGTTGGAAATAAAAGCGCTGAATTTAATTCTCTCTCTGTTGTCTATGCTCATCATTAGTCTCGTGAAATTGTCTGCATTATGCTGTTCACTCAGTGGGTTGATGCTCAGGAAATGCTCCTCCAGCACGGCCACCGCAACTTTTAACAAGATTCACTTGTTTAAAACACCGTAATTATATAATCATTTACTATATAACCATTAATTGGCTAATAAACATCCCAGTAAACACAATTCTATGGAAATTATTTATTATCTCCACGAGCGTGCCAAAATTTAGTTATAGTCATAGCGCCACCAGCTGGTAGCAGGAAGTGTGGCAAATACAAATGCCTGACGTAGTCCTCCAATATTTATATCCTTAAATGCATATTGCCTACCATGCTCTGTAGCAGCTTTAATTTTAAATGTTCTCATGGATGTAGCTGTTGTGGTTCACGGTCATAGTGGCACCAGCTGGCTGCAGTAAATGTGGCGTATTCAAACGACTTTGACATAGGTCTTTTACATTTACCCAGGTTAAATTAATATTGCCCGATGTGCGCAGTTGCCCTAAAATGAGGTGGCACAGGGCTTGGGCCCGTCATTTTTGCTTGCAACAATAATTAGGGTGCAAGCACCAAACGGTGAGAGGACTCTCTTGGAATTGCTCCGTTTATTATTGTTAGGGCCCAGGCCACTGGTGGTGCAGGGCCCTATTGATCCCCTAAGGATTATTTTTTTTCTAAGGATTATTGGGGCCCAAGCCCTGTCAAGGGCGAAGGCCCTATTGTTTTCCTTAGGATTATTAGGGCCCAAGCCCTGTAAAGGACGAAGGTCCTATTGTTTCTTTAGGATTATTATTATTATTTTCAAAGGCCCTATTGTTTTCTTTAGGATTATTAGGGCCCAAGCCCTGTAAAGGGCAAAGGCTCTTTTGTTTTCTTTAGGATTATTATTATTATTAGGGCCCAAGCCCTGTAAAGGGCGAAGGCCCTATTGTTTTCTTTAGGATTATTAGGGCCCAAGCCGAAGGTGGCGAAGGCCCTATTGTTCCCCTAAGGATTATTATTATTATTATTATTATTATTTTTTTTTTTTTTTTACAACTATTCGTATTATATTATATTATATATAATATAATATAATATAATATAATATATATATTATATATATATATACACATATATTATATATTATTATATACTTTTGGGGCCCTTACCATGCTCGAAAACTCTTGAAACTTTGCACACACATTAGAAGCTGGTACCCGGGTGTGGCAGGGGGGCTCGACAGCGCCCCCTTGAACGGGGTCCAAAAACTTGGTCCATATATCAAACACGCTTGCACGTATAAGTATAAAACTCGGTACACATATAGACCTCATCGGGTCTAACAACTTTCGTGCTTCAAGTTACACGCCAGCTCAACAGGAAGTCAGCTATAATGTGTTGTATGAAAAACGCATGCTCTGGAATTTGATATACTCCTCCTAGTCAATTAATCCGATCACCACCAAACTCGGTCAGGACGAAGTCTAGACATTGATGATGAAAAATTGCCAACGGATGTGTGATATCTCGAACAGTTTGGCCGTGGCGAGGAAACGAATTTATGGTGAGAAAAGGTACAAACCCCATTCCAAAAAAGTTGGGACACTGTACAAATTGTGAATAAAAAAAGGAATGCAATAATTTACAAATCTCATAAACTTATATTTTATTCACAATAGAATATAGATAACATATCAAATGTTGAAAGTGAGACATTTTGAAATGTCATGCCAAATATTGGCTCATTTTGGATTTCATGAGAGCTACACATTCCAAAAATGTTGGGACAGGTAGCAATAAAAGGCCGGAAAAGTTAAACGTACATATAAGGAACAGCTGGAGGACCAATTTGCAACTTATTAGGTCAATTGATTGGGTATAAAAAGAGCCTCTCAGAGTGGCAGTGCCTCTCAGAAGTCAAGATGGGCAGAGGATCACCAATTCCCCCAATGCTGCGGTGAAAAATAGTGGAGCAATATCAGAAAGGAGTTTCTCAGAGAAAAATTGCAAAGAGTTTGAAGTTATCATCATCTACAGTGCATAATATCATCCAAAGATTCAGAGAATCTGGAACAATCTCTGTGCGTAAGGATCAAGGCCGGAAAACCATACTGGATGCCCGTGATTTTCGGGCCCTTAGACGGCACTGCATCACATACAGGAATGCTACTGTAATGGAAATCACAACATGGGCTCAGGAATACTTCCAGAAAACATTGTCGGTGAACACAATCCACTGTGCCATTCGCCGTTGCCGGCTAAAACTCTATAGGTCAAAAAAGAAGCCATATCTAAACATGATCCAGAAGCAAAGGCGTTTTCTCTGGGCCAAGGCTCATTTAAATGGACTGTGGCAAAGTGGAAAACTGTTCTGTGGTCAGACGAATCAAAATTTGAAGTTCTTTTTGGAAAACTGGGACGCCATGTCATCCGGACTAAAGAGGACAAGGACAACCCAAGTTGTTATCAGCGCTCAGTTCAGAAGCCTGCATCTCTGATGGTATGGGGTTGCATGAGTGCGTGTGGCATGGGCAGCTTACACATCTGGAAAGGCACCATCAATGCTGAAAGGTATATCCAAGTTCTAGAACAACATATGCTCCCATCTAGATGTCGTCTCTTTCAGGGAAGACCTTGCATTTTCCAACATGACAATGCCAGACCACATACTGCATCAATTACAACATCATGGCTGCGTAGAAGAAGGATCCGGGTACTGAAATGGCCAGCCTGTAGTCCAGATCTTTCACCCATAGAAAACATTTGGCGCATCATAAAGAGGAAGATGCAACAAAGAAGACCTAAGACAGTTGAGCAACTAGAAGGCTGTATTAGACAAGAATGGGACAACATTCCTATCCCTAAACTTGAGCAACTTGTCTCCTCAGTCCTCAGACCTTTGCAGACTGTTAATAAAAAGAAGAGGGGATGTCACACAGTGGTAAACATGGCCTTGTCCCAACTTTTTTGAGATGTGTTGATGCCATGAAATTTAAAATCAACTTATTTTTCCCTTAAAATGATACATTTTCTCAGTTTAAACATTTGATATGTCATCTATGTTGTATTCTGAATAAAATATTGAAATTTGAAACTTCCACATCACTGCATTCCTTTTTTATTCACAATTTGTACAGTGTCCCAACTTTTTTGGAATTGGGTTTGTAAACAGGAAATGTGTTATAACGTCTGCATACATTGATTGATTTTTATAAAACTTCTGCAGTGTGTTAGTTGTAGGAGTCCGATCACATGGATGTGACTATTGTGAGTCAAAGTTATAGCGCCAATAACTGGCAGCAGGAAGTGTATCACTTTTAAAATGCTTTGAGATCACCTTCTTATTTTTACCCGATTTGCTTCAAACTTCATCACAATAATGTCAAAACAGGGCAGATGTAGACCTGTAAATGTATTTATGATATCTTAAATATTGTTGCCATGGCAACATGTCAAACTTTAATAATATTCTTAGGCATTTTTGAGCCTCTTAACATGCTTCAAATTGCATGAAACTCGACACACACATCAATACGGTCATCCAGTAGACATGGGCAAAGCCTTAGAAACGGGCAGGGAGCAGGGGCTCTACAGCGCCACCTTTTGACAAAAGTGGGGGGGTTAGTTTAACCTACAGTCACCAAACTCGGTACAATTATTGTTCTCATTAAGCCGGACAACTTTCAAATTTACAGTCATTAGCTCTGGATTAGCTCATTAGGTTTGAATGTGGATTTTTCACACACACACACACACACACACACACACACACACACACACACACACACACACACACACACACACACACACACAGACTCCCTCTCTGTCCAAACCCCCTACCCCCTACCCCCTCCCTCCTCCTCTCCTCTCCTCTCCCCTCCCCTCCCCCTCCTTCAGTCTCTGTGTGTGTGTGTGTGTGTGTGTCTTGATTAGTGGTCTTTAACCCTTTTACTGATTACCCATTTATTGATGAACTTACAAAAATTTTGAACTGCAAATGATAACTTCACATGCATTTGAAATTCAACCATGACACTATATCACTATTAGGACAGGACTAGTTCTCTAAATGTCGTTCGAGTTACAATTATTATTTTTACAATTAAAATTATTTTTAAATGAATTATTTATTGATATAATTCAAATTTATTAAAATAAAACCCTCTTTAAGTAAATTTCACATGATTATAAAAGTGGCTGTTTAAAATAAACTTGCATAAGTGAGCAGAAAAATCTAGACATGTACCTTACTATTACCGGAGACTAACATTAAAATTGTGTTTGCAGGTTCTATGATTTGGCTCTATTTATTCATTTTTTAATTTTATTTTTTCGTCTTATGCCAAACATATTAAAATTAAATGAAAGCATGCTTTTGGTGCATAAGATTGGTGCACAAACAACGGCTCAGGGAGGTCAAAAAACACATGAAGAGAAGTGTTAGGATTACACAACATCAGCAATCACAGACATTTGCGTTAAGGCTGGATTAGATTTCTCAGAGCACTGTGGAGTTTGCACAAATAATAGTATATAATTTGCTCTAGAATTTTTATAGAGGTTGTCTGAGAAAAAAAACACAGACATGGCAGATTAGGATGATATTCTGCACTCATTTGAAATTGACTTATGACATTCTATGACATGAAAGTCATCTCAATTTAAACGATCTCATGGATGTGGCTGTTGTGGTTTGTGATCATAGGAGCATCAGCTGCTGCAGTAAATGTGGTGTGAATTTGACATAGTCCTTTTATGTTTAACTGTTTTAAATGCCCATTGCCCGCCGTGCACAGATGCCCTGAAGCCACCGGGGTGGCGGTGCCTCCGGGCTTTGGCCTGTCATCACTGCTTGCAGCTATATTTATTGTTATTAGGTCCCGAGCACCGATGGTGTGAGGACCCTATTGGAATTGCTCCGTTTATTATTATTATTATTATTATTATTCTCCAAAGTGAATCGCTTTTTGGAGGGCCTAAATGTGCTTAAACTCATGAAACTTTGCACACGCGTCAGAAGTGGTGAAAATTTACGTCTGTTATGGGTTGCAGAATTAGGCGTGGCAAAATGGCTTGATAGCGCCACCTAACGAAGTGCCCCTCGCGCTACATTTCACGTAGATTTTGAAATTCGGTACACACATTTAACAGCCCAATACCTACAAAAAAGTCCCTTGGAGCAAAATCTGAAACAAAGGTGACAAAGTTCGATGTTTCGCCATGAAATACGAAGTTGTTGTAACTCAGACATACAATATCCAATCTGCCCCAAACTGCACATGTTTTATTAGAGTCCTGACCTGAAGACATCTACATGGCAATATTCAGTTATAGTCATAGCACAACCTGTGGGCAACAGGAAATGACATGTTTTACACTGTGATTAACTCCTCATACAGATTTAACTAGATCAACATCATATGTTGTCAGTCTAATCTTAAGACCTTAGCGATGATAAATATCAAAGATCTTGAGTTTTCGTTGAAGGGCGTGTCCGTGGCAGTCTGACAAAGTCTGATGTTCGCCATGAAAGAGGAAGCTGTTGTAACTCAGGCATACTATTCGGTACGATTTGCTTCAAACTTCATCACAATAATGTCAAAACAGGGCAGATGTAGACCTGTGAATGTATTTGTGATATCTTAAATATTGTTGCCATGGTAACACGTCAAACTTTAATAAGATTCTTGGGTATTTTTGAGGCTCTTAACATGCTTCAAATTGCATGAAACTCGACACACACATCAATATTGTCATCCAGTAGACATGGCATTTTTCACACACACACACACACACACACACACACACACACACACACACACACACACACACACACACAGACTCTCTCTCTGTCCAGACTCCCCTACTGGCATTAGTATGAAACTCGGTACACATATAGACCTCATTGGGCCAAACAACTTTCGTGCTCTAAGTTATACGCCAGGCCAACAGGCAGCTATTATGGGTTGTTTGAAAAAAAACGCATGCTCTGGAATTTGATAGACGGCCACCAAACTCGGTCAGCATGAATTTTTGATATCTCGAACATGATGTGTTCTGAGGGAACAATCTCTACAGTGTTACACAGCTCATCCCAAAGGTGTTCAATGGGGTTGAGGTCAGGGCTCTGTGAAGGGCAGTCAAGTTCTTCCACACCAAACTCATCCAACCATGTCTTTATGGACCTTGCTGGAATAGAAAAGGGCCTTCCCCAAAGTTGGAAGCATAGCATTGTCCAAAATTTCTTGGTATGCTGAAGCATTACGATCCCTGTAAGTAAGGGGCCTAGCCCAACCCCTTAAAAACAGCCCCATACCATTATCCCTCCTCCACCAAACTTTATAGCTGACACAATGCAGCTCTGCCTAACCCAGACTCACCCATCAGACTGCCAAACAGAGAAACATGATTAGTCACGCCACAGAACAGGTTTCCACTGCTTAGAGTGGCAGTGTGCTTTACACCACTCCATTTGATGCTTGGCATTGTACTTAGTGATGTAAGGCTTGCATACAACTGCTCAGCCATGGAAACTCCTTCCATGAAACTCCTTCCATGAAACTCCTGTCACACAGTTTTTTTTTGCTGATATTAATGCCAGTGGAAGTTTGGAACTCCTTATCTATAGAATCAGCAGAGTTTTCACTCTGTGACCCCACTCTGTGACTTTACATGGTCTTCCGCTTTGTGACTGAGTCGCTGCTGTTCCTAAGAGTTTACACTTTCCAATAATACCACTTATAGTTGACAGTAGAATATCTAGCAAGGATGAAATTTCACAAACTGAACTATTGCAAAGGTGGCATCCTATCACAGTACCACCCTGGAATTCACTGAGCTCTTCAGAATGACTCCCCTTTTTTTCAAAAATGTTTGCAGACATAACATTTTGATGAAATGGGCAACTGCGGATGGGCAACTGCCTAGAAGACTGACAGGGAAAAAGAAAAATTGTTGAATAAAGTTGTTATTTTTGTTTTGTTTTTGCGCACAAAATGTATTCTCGTCACTTCATAACATTAAGGTTGAATCACTGTAGTCATGTTGACTATTTTAACAATGTCTTTACTACTTCTCTGAACCTTGAATGTGGTAATTTCATTGCTTTCTATTGGAGATAAAAAAAAAAAAAAAAAATTCTTAATTTGTTCCGAAGATGAACAAAGAGATTGCGGGTTTGGAACGACATGAGGGTGAGTACTTAATGACAGAAATTTCATTTTTGGGTGAACAGACCCCTTTAGGGCGCTTGTTTGGTGCGCACCAGGGTTTGGATGGCAGCATGTTCAAATGAACAGAGCAATCGCACCAGGGTTCGTTTTAATCGAACCAAACATGACAAGTGTGAATGCACCCTTAAAGATCTGTTTTGTGTGTAAACAGTGTGATTACGTTGACGCGTCATTCCAGCCCTAAACAGAGATTTTTGTAACCACATGTACTTTGTATGCACAGATCGCACATGTACATTACATTTTTCGATGCCCTGGGGGCATCGATTCACAAGGTAGTCAAAGAAAAACTGTATAAACAGAACAGACCGGAGTGCATGTGTATGCGTATGAGTTAAATGAAGTATACTTTTCAAGGCTCGTGTACACATTTAAAAGTATATCTTGGGCTTAATGGTGGGCCATTCAAGACTTGATGTAATTAGCTGATGAAATCTGATTTTTCTGATGGCAGTCATGTTTTTGTGTCCGAGTCATATTAGAGAATATGTTAGGATGTCCAACAAAAACGATGAATACCAATTTTTAACTTAAGAATTTTCAGTCTCAACTAAGGATTTTTCAGTATTCATGGGCCTATTTACACCTGGTCACTTAATGTTTTCTCTGATCATGATAAGACCAGGTGTAAATGCCCTCCAAAACACTTTAGAGACTGATTAATCCAATCACTCAAACCACTTCAGAAGGTTGTTTGAGACGCATTTCAGATTAAACTGGACAAGTGTAAATTTATCTGATTGTTGAAGCCATGTAAGTAAAATTTACTCCTTCCAAAATGGTAAGAAAAAAAAAAAAAAACCTTGTGAGAGCATGTTATACTGGCTCCCAGTAACCAGATATGACTGTGCTACCACAAAACACAGATATGGCCCACCAGAGATGAACAGTTGAGCATCTTTCTTTCTTCTGCAAGCAAACTGCTGTAAATGAAATTCAATATTCGGCATCACATCCTGAAGATTTAACACAGTCGTTTTCATTAAAATATTCTCCCCCAGCGCTGACGCAGCCCTCTGCTTATGCAGTCTTTGATCTTGAAAAAAGCTGATGATGAATAAACTGCAGCACATATCTGTTGCTTATGGTGATGTGAACTTTGTGGAGACACATTGTGTGGCCAATTGTAAATTAAACCCTTTTAACAAATCGAATAGCTATCTGATCAGTAAAAACGCATTAATTGACAAGTGTAAATAGACCCCATATTTACCTCAGAGAGGTTCTCCTTGCACAGGGGACAGTTAGGGTTGTGGTCCAAGCAGCGCTCTAAACACTTGAGGCAGAAAGTGTGTCCACAGGGTGTGGTGACAGGCTCATAAAACAGTCTGCAATAACACATAAGTGAGGAGGTTTTAGATATATACAAAGTTGAGCATTATTTTCAAAGAGAGATTTTCATTTTCTAGATTTTCATTATTTTTATTATTTACCTCATGCAGAGAGAACATTCAAAGTCTGCACTGTCCAAAAGTTGTGATGGAACTTGCCTTTCCCGAGAAAAAGTAGGGAGAGTTTCGGATGAAGTCGCCTTGTCTGGGAATGAAGCAATAGGAGAAAATCAGAAAAAAAAAAAAGTTTGTACCACCAGCCACAGAGATCTTAGTCAAGCACAACATTTTTTCCTCTACAATATTTGTTTAAAGTAATTGTCAATTTTTTTCAACTGAATTATTCATGGCTTTAAACCCCATACCTTCTTTGAGCTGTTTGCTGGGTGGCTCAAAGTCCTTAGCATCTTCTGTCCATTTCCTTTTTTGGACGGGTGGAACAAAAAGTGAAGAGAGGCCAACAGTTTTTACGTTTTCAGATCTTTTTAAAATAGAAGTTTTCTCATCCTTGAAATTACTGCAACTGAGTGTTGGTTCCTAACACAAAGAAAAAGAAATGGTTTTAGCCTTGATGATGCAGTTGGTCCTATGCTATGATTCTAAAAACGGCTTCAAAGCAAAATTAGTTTTTATAAACATTCAGTGTGATATCTTCATTGTAGCAAATTGTTGAATTGTATCTGTGAACAAATATGCAGTAACCTTGGAGGAGCCTGCTTTGGCTCCATCTCTAGGAAGAGAGGAGTGAAGAGAACTGAGGAGGGATGAGGGTTTGATACGAGGGGAGGGGCCAGCCGGAAGGGGTTGCAGGAACGTAGCCAGACCCTCATTCACAAAGACTGATGAGAACATGTGACTCAGGATCTGTAGATACACAGATACAGTTTTACAACAGTGATGTTGGCATGGACATGCAAAACATCACATTGCAGTCACCTAAAACCGACCACTTCATAAATTAAGGAAAATAAGGGCTTAAGTAGGGCTGCATGATTAATCGTTTTTAAACCGAAATTGCAATTTTCAAATGATGTGATTTTTAAATCACAAATGCTTTGATTATTTCTTTAAACAACATAGACTGTTTGCTTCCTGAACGCATTACATTGACACAGAGTTAAAACAATAGGAGGCATTTTAACACACTGCAAGTGCTGAGGTAATAAGCCAAGAACGTGATTCGGAAAAGATGAGGGCTAGCAGTTCATCTCCGCAACAAAGTTTGTCTGTAGAAGTCCTGCCGATGACTTTGTACCTAAAAAATAAAAAAAGGAATTATGTGCTTAAAGCAGTGTGCTTAAAAAAGACAAGTACTTAGAAAAAACCTGTTGAAATATAGCTGCAAGCAGCAATTATCAGGGTTCAAGCACTTTAAGGCTTTTAAGCACATGCGTAAAAAGATATGTTTTAATTAGCAAGTCTGTAACCATCTCGATCATAGATAAAAAAGACCATTTATAGCCAATACAGGCAATTTACCATAGGATATTTATGGTTTATAAAGCTTTTAAACCGTTATCGAAGTTGAGCCAAAAACCTAGGACTAGTTCGCCAAAGTTGATTTTTGAAATAATCTCCAATATTTAATGAACGATTAGATGGACAATGGCAGTCCTAGAGGCAAAGTTGCTCAGAATGAGGAGTTCTACCATGTGGAACAGATGTTGTGGGTGTGCGTGAAAAACACGATGCTTTACGCACGTGAAAAATGCGTGAAAAATCTTTCACATTTTTCACAGGCTTATAGGGCCGTTAGTCAAAACAGGCCCAGCAAGTTTCGTTCTGATCGGTCTCTGTTAATCTTGTCTGAAAGCTGCTCAAAATTCAGGGGCTGACGGTAGACATGTTTTTCGAGATTCCTCAGTGTCCTCATAGACAGTCAAGGCCCCTCGGACGAAGACACTGCACACCAATTTTCAAGTCGATCGGACTAACAGTGAAGTAGCTATAGCCGTTTTCCTGTTTTTATCCTGTTATAGCGCCACCAAGTGGCCAGTTGCCGCGTCCTTTTTCACACGACCACAGAATGGGCTCTTACATAGGTGTGCTGAGTTGGTGAAAATATCCCATTCCAATCATGAGTTATAGCCATTTTAGTAAAAGTGGCTCCACCCACTTCAAACGTTTTGGCAGCCCTTAGGGACTGTGAATCAGAATTTCAACTTTTTTTTTTTTTTTTGATAACTATTGACAGTCAGTCTCCAGAGAATCTCACTGCACTGGTTTGGTTCTGATCGGGTCAAAAACCTAGGACTAGTTCACAAAAGTAGGTTTTTCAAAAAAAATCCAAAATACCTGAAAATTTCTCTCCAGAGCGACGAGCAAATCCAAGGCATGCATCTTGTCCGCCTTGAGCCAAGGATTCCAAACGACTTAAGACACTTGAACCTAGGCTTGACGGTTCAGGAGTTATGAGCCATTTCGTACTTTTGACCGCTGTAGTGCCCCCATCAGGCCCCGGGCCGAGCTTTGGCGACATTGTAGACGTTGTGAGTACTATCAGCCCTCAAAGTTTCAAGTCGCTACAACTTACAGTTTGGTCTGACCGATCACTTTTAATAACTGTGTCAACCTTGTGAGGCAACAACCAACCTGTATCAACACCTACAGAAGCATTACAGTCAATTCTATGGATCCATGGCTAAAAGGTTCACAGATAAACAAACTGCTTCGTTGCCACAACCGCAACTGACAGCCAAGCCAACTTCAATTGCTCAACCATTTGAAAGTGTCACACCCTATGACAAAACATACTGCGAAATAACAGATGTCATATGTTACCTGGCTAAAGATATGGTTCTGGTTTACACTGTGAAAGAAAGATGGTTTTAAATCTTATCCTACAGCTTGATGAAAAAAATATTACATTCCCTTTTGTACATTCTTTAATGAAGCCATCTCAGAACTGTATGATATATGCAGGAAGAAGGTTGAAGCTGAGCTGGAAGATGTGGAATATTAATGATGTATTAACAGAGGCAGAATCCTCAACTAAAACTGAAGGAATATCCAAACTTATTAATCTCAAGCTTTGTTTACTCCCCCAAAAGTAGTTAAATCAGTGAATTCAATATTATTTAAATTTATATAGAAAAATAAAATACATTATTTACGTGAATTCCATATGATTAAAGAGTATGAATATGGAGGCTTGAAAGCCATTGATTTAAAATCTCTTGCTATACTCACTGGTTTGTTAAGAATAATCCAAAGCAGTTTTTCTGATCCTTTATCTAGGCCCACAGTTTCGTTTCCTTCTTTAAAAATATGTAAATATATGTGCGGTACACTGTCTATACAACATAAACAGCATAGGAGACTGACAGGGAAGAGACAAATTTGTTGAATAAAGTTATTATTGTTTTGTTTTAGCACACAAAAAGTATTCTCATCACTTCATAAAATTAAGGTTGAACACCTGTAGTCACTACAGGTGCAACGGTTCAAATTATTCACGGTTCGGTTTTTATCACGGTTTTGGTACGGTTCGTTATGTGCTATGCTCAGGGAAAAAAGGACTACTGTCACATAAAAATACAGAACATAAGAACAAATAATCAAACTACAACCAACAGAACAGATAAATGGGATCCGTGCTGTCAAAATGAGTCAGAATGCGCAAGGGCCAATTACAAACTACAGGTAAAACAAGTCAAAAATGTAGATTTTGGTCTAATTTGAGGTTCACACAAAAATGAGTTTATTAAGCCCTCAACTAGCGATTTAAATGCTTCAAATAGCAATTAAACATCTAAAAGTATCTTTATTTGTATGTTTTCTGAGAGGAGTACCTTTCCTTTGTCCATGAAAAATGCCATTTTTCCTGCTTACTTTACCACTTGTGCTTCCCCTCAGCAACTTCCTCATTAGTCCCAGTTGTGTATTGTTTTAAAGTGCAGCATTCAAACTTTGTGAATATTCACATCGATCCTGATATACGCATATAAACAGAATTGCAGTACTGACTATCTTTGCTTAATGTTATGAACAGCAGCTATGCTAATTATTCTCCATTTGCTTTTCTGTTTTACCTCGGGACACCCATCCCGAGGTGACTAGAGAGTACATCAGTTTCAGTTTGGATCCAGCCTCTTAAGAAGACCTCAGATGACTAAAACTTTGGAAGAGACGGCGCCAACTCCTGCGATGACTTCAGAAGATGCAACATCTGGATCAACACGCACATTCACATTCTATAAATCCTAATTATTGTTAATATGTAATTCATTTTTCCAGGAGCTCTTTGCTTCTACCTCCAATTAAATTGCTAACAGTGATTGTATGTTAATCGCCTAAATTATTACATTATTAGCTAACTGCAGTCTCCAAATTGTAATGTTGATATGCATTCTCTGTAAAGCTGCTTTGAAACGATATGTATCGTGAAAAGCGCTATACAAAATAAATGTGAATTAAATGTGAAAAAATGTGAATACTTCAAAATGTTGAAGTAAAATATTGAAAAAAAGTTTATTTTTCTATAGATATTTGGTTATTAACTAAGGTTATTAACCTGAAATAAGGTGTTATTAACAGGTATTTTAAGGTATGGTTGCTAGGTGATTTTGTTTTTAACCTTCAGAAAACTCGATTTTTCTCAAAATTGACTTTGCTGACTTTATTGACTTTATCAAACAGATGTAGCTCAGTCATTTTTTGTTGTTTTCCAAAAAAAAAAAAAAAACATCATTTTGAAGGTTTTTTTAATAGAGATTGTGAAAATAACAATAACTCATTTTTGAAAATTTGCTCATTGCGACTCTTTTCCCAGCACAAGTCACAAACACAGTAGAGCAAAGATACAAATGAAATAAACAGTGCTTTTTGCTTTTTAGGTCTTTCAGATATCTAACAGTAGTTTTTAGGTACAGAAAATGAATAAAGTAGCTAATCAAATGTAAAACAACATTGCATATAATCTTCACTGTAAATAAAGATTTTCTAAAGTCTTCTCTACCTTTCTAGGCCTTGAAAATGCTAATTAAATTGCTGTCTATGGAGGAGTCAGAGAGCTCTTTCATCAAAAATATCTTTTTGACGAGCATTTATCCTATTAGTGATTTTATACAGAAAAGATTTCATTACGAGGTGGATCCTTGTGGTTTTTGTTCTTTCCCTGTAACCTTTGATCACCTATTCTTTTACTGTGAGGTTACTTCTAAATTTTGGTTTGATGTACAATGCTTGTTGTCAGTAGAAACGGAGACAATTCCTCCTATTAGTGTTGTCACGGTACCAAAATTCCAGTAGTCGGTACCAATACCATGAAAATTTTACGGTTCTCGGTACTAGTGTGTCACGGTACCAAAATTCCAGTAGACGGTACCAATACCATGAAAATTTTACGGTACTCGGTACCAATTCCGGTACCACAGCAAAATCTGTTGGAACTTTTTTACTATTTTATATAGCTTATTTTAAAAACATATTAATATGATTTGGAGCATGTGTGTATGTTTGTGTGTGTTCCTCAACAACCGTCCATTCCGCCGTGATGAATACGATCCTCAATCGGATGGAACTGGAATAAATACTTTGAATGTTGCGATCCTGTCGGACTTATGATAGCTACCTGAATCGTAACAAAGCACTGTTGGCCAGAGGAGAACTGGCCCCCCGACTAAGCCTGGTTTCTCCCAAGGTTTTTTTCTCCATTTAAACACCTATATGCCACTTGTCTGCCACTTGATGTCACCTGATGGAGTTTGGGTTCCTTGCCGCTGTCGCCTTTGGCTTGCTTAGTTGGGGACACTTGACATTTGACTTGACTTTTGATATTCAACAGTGCTTTGATCTGCCTGCATTGACACTATTCTTTTAAGAGCTGCTGTGCAGCCAAATAATGTACCAGTTATCAATGTAAAGCTGCTTTGACACAATCTACATTGTAAAAAGCGCTATATAAATAAAGGTGACTTGACTTGACTTGTGTATATATAGGCTACCTCAATGAAATAAATTTTGAAATATAAAAAAAATAAAAAACAGCATATGCTGGTTAAGGTAGGTTTTGAAGCTGGTATGCTGGTTTGAGCTGGATTATGCTGGTCAAGTACTGGTCCTATGCAGGTCCATGCTGGTCCTATGCTGGTCCTGGACCAGCATGGACCAGCTCAAACCAGCATACCAGTTTCAAAACCTACCTTACCAGCATATACTGTTTTTTTCAACAAGGGTAACAGACGTGCGTGTTTATTTTAGCTATTCCGTCAGTAAAACAACACACTACAGCCTGTAAAACTATGAAATAAATATTGGTAAATAATGGTAACTTAAATAATAAGAAAGTTAAATATTATTTAAAAACATTTGTTTTTTTATTTCCACACAAAGATGCGTCATATAGCCTACCGCTCTGCTCTTTGAGAGGAATATGGGACACGAGCAGGAAAAAGACCATTTCTCTTTAATAATATCTTCATGTTATCTCCTGATATTACAAGCAACTGACACTTGTTGTAAAAGGTCTGAAGAGCAAGTTTTATACTCCGCGGGGGCAAGACATTCAGGCCATGTTTGATTTTGCGCTGCCAGAAAAAAGCGAGAGTAAAAAAAAAAAAAAAAAATCACCAGCAAGTGAAACGCGCTATACAAATAAATTTGACGCGCCTTATAAAGTCTAATAACAAGCACAAACTGCGTTAAATAGAAATTGACGTGCAAGCAAAAAGGTTTCTGTCCAACGGTGTTTTTCCTACTTTACCACAGTAAAGAATGCGAATAGCCTATAACAGGCCTAAATGCGAACGAAAGAAACGTTTACAATTCTCTTTGTAAGTGAAGATTTGGGAAAAGAAACAGAGATTCCATGTTCAGTGGAATAACTAATGGAATATTGTTAAATTCTCTGCTAATCGGGTGACCAGATCGCGATTCGCAAAACAGAATACAAAGCTTAAATTTATGGACTCCCGTACCTCTCTCATTCGGCATGAACTAAAATGTTTCCACGGCTGCGATGTCACATTTAATTGCTAACCTATTATTTCTTCTGTAAATAAAGCTTTGTGCTTCACTCGTGTCATATTCAAGTAAATACTGCCACAGCCAGGGCTCTGAACCGGTTCAAGGAACAAAACGAGCGAAATTTTGACCGGAACGTAACCAGAAACGGAAACAAAATCAAATTGAATCGTTCTGAACAGAAACACTAATTTGAAATGACCATTAACTGGTTAATAACGTTATTTTTTCGTTCTATTTAATATTTTGATTTGGCAGTCAACTAATCACGAATTCAAATAGTACAGCCTATGCAAATGTGACGCTGACGCATTCAAAGTGTGTGAAAAGCGAGCGCTGATGCGCTCAGGAACAGCTGTCAAGTCATCAATAGGTTAGGTAAGTCACAATGGCAATGCCCTGGAATTAGTTAGGCCTATATTTAAGTGAAAATGAATGTCAAGTAGGCTAATATGCAGCTTGTTGTGCGTTTTCAAACCAGCGGAAATTGCAGGATATGTAGAACATGAGTTCACACAACGTCTCATCACGCACATGCAGCGCTTCTGTGAACGGAGAAAACAGAATAAAACTATAGGCCTACATAACACATTTACAATAAAAGGGAATATTTAGGCCTAAAGGCTACGCAATATTTCACTATATAATTAGGTCTACAGATTAACAAAACAAAAGTGGTTCATTGTGGCGCACTCCAATGATCTAGGAAAGGAAGCAGACATTCTGCTTGTTTTTGCTATTTAAGTGTCTTTTGTAAATGTATGAACTATGTCTTGCTTTTACCTGTATGGCCATAAATTACGGAGTACAGTTTACTGTCTTAGAGGGGGGAAAAAATTCCAGTGGTCGCGCCGGCGCCTCAAGCGCGCATACACAAATTCTTGCATTGCTTACTTGATATCGCAGCCTGTTAAATAATTAAAATAAAATAGAATCAACCAAACAAACATATAAAACGTTACACTGCTCAATTCAATTCTGCAATAGGCCTACAATCTGCCGTTTACCACCCGTGACCACCACCTGACTGTGCTGTTATGTGAAGGATGATGTCGATAATGCGAGTGAAGTACAAAGCTTGCATAATAAATAATAGTTTAGCATTCGTCTCGAAAATGGAAACAGTGCCGAATGAGAAACGTAGGCTTCAGATTCACTTTAAATTAATTAGTTTAGCATCTTATTTAGTTTTATTTCTAATAAATAAATCCTGTTTCTCGCCTTGAAAATAGCAACAGAAGCTGGAATGGCGTTAAAAAAGAAAAGATAATTTTTTTTTAAATTTGTTTTGGCTTGACGTATAGCCTGAATAGGCTGTTAACTTTAGAGGTTTTGTGGTAAAATAAAATAGGGCTGTTTTGTTCATAATTTATGTTTACAAACATTATAATTACATTATATATAGGCTAGGCTATTTGTAAACATTTTATTTACCGATAAATTACATTATTTCTGAATTTAATAATAAAATGCGACATATACGCGACATATCTTTTTTTCTCTCAGGAATAGCGTTGGTATTTTTAACCATGCAGCAAACATTTTAAAATATCTTGAAAAAATCCTTTATAAATCGTTGATAGTTTTTCCTTTCGTTTAACACTCTGGAATCGGAGGTATCGCCGGCGATACCACTTCGGCGATACCACCTCTGGCTGCAAGTATGAATCCAGTATCCAGTATCCAGCGCTCATAGTGATGACAATAAATATTACTCCTCTGTATAGAAAACTGACATAAACATATGAGAATCCATCAATATTTCTCCAAATGTGCATGCTTTTAAGCATATTAAGAAATTACGGTCAATATAAGATTTTAAGAGTCAAAATGTGAAGCTTATTAGATCTTTTTAATGAAGTATAGTTTGTCAACTGCACATTAACATTTAGGCTATATAATATAACAAATATAAAAGCCTATATGAAATGCCATAGAGGCAGGAATGCTCAGACGCTTTGCATCACAGAAATACATTATATTTTAAAGTATATTAAAATAGAAAACCATTATTTGGTTAGAGACTTGAGACTTCTTCTAAAATATTATAATGGCAATGCGTTCAATCTTTTGACTGGTACTGTAATTTAACATAGGCCTATACAAAATTTTCTTCACATGATGTGCAATAATACATGCATGCAAGAGATCACAAAAATCATGTATTTTGGTCAAGAGTGGACATTAATCCTGTTATCAGCATGATCACAGAGGGTTTTTTCACATAGCCCACCTGACTGAAAGAGCTCATTATTATGCGGGTAATTCAGGTCATTATGCGGATCTTTTGTCTTCTCAGGTGTGAATCACAGCATTATTCATGAAGATTCACGCCTCCACGCATACTGTGTTTTTTTGACAAAAAGTGTCTTACAAAATCTAAATCAATATATCGTTTTATATATACGAGTAGGTAGGATAATTTTTTACATTATTTTGAAACAAAAACTCTAGTCTACAACCTTCAATACCCAGAAGTCTTGTGAACACAGATTTAATATTTTTTTTGGCCTTATTTTGGTGACTTAAGTTTTTTGTTTTTTCAATAACCACGCATAAACGTTATTCCTTCAAAAACACAAACATGTATATACATGTTCCTCACATATTTGTGTAGCCTAGTTTGTGCTGAATACAGTGTAATGACACTTTTGTCATTAATATGTTTATGAACAACTGAAAAAAGCACAAATGTCAGGGCATGTCAAAATTTCTCCAGGTCCCCCAAAAAACAGGACCCAAGAGGGTTAATAGGTTTACATTTGGACAGAATCTTGTTATAAAAGATAATTGTAGGCCTACTGGCTAAGACGGCAAATACTCTGTTTTTTAATAAATAAAATGCTGGTGTTATGGACAGAAGGGTCGGAGACAACAGAATACAGGTAAGTGATGTTTATTTGACAGACAGCAGTGGCAGACAGTGATGCAGGTGAGTAAATGGCAGACGTGACGTTAGAATGTAGTATGAGAAGGTTGATACTGTCTTTTGTCTTGCAGGAGTGAGGATCGTGGCTGGTAGCTAACTGGAGTGTTGGAAAGAGGAGAGACGAAGATCGGCGAAGCACACTGAGACGACACCACAGGAGGGAACAGGAAACACGCTGGAATGGAGACGGTGAGTATCGAGGAAATCCTTGAGGTAAGCATAGAAAGAGTCCTTATGCAAACGAGACCGGACGAAGACTGAGGTGAGTATGAGCCCTTTAGTATCTGTGGTGATTGGGGTGATGATTGATGACAGGTGTGCGTGTTCAGAACTCTGGTGAGGGAGTGCGCGGTGATTGGGTGATGATAGAGCCTGGTGGGTCTGTGACAGTACCCCTCCCCCTCCACGGCCCGCTCCACGTCGTGGTGGTCGTCCTCTCCCACATGGAGCAGGTTGGTCTGGATGAGAGGTGTGGAAAGCGTCGAGTAGAGTGGGATCAAGGATGTCGTTTCTGGGTACCCATGAGCGCTCCTCAGGACCGTAGCCTTCCCAGTCCACTAGGTACTCCAGTAGACCACCACGGCGCTAGGAGTCCAATATCTCGTTGACCTGATAGGCGGCTCCATCCTCCAGGATAAGAGGGGGGGGGGGGGGGGGTTTCCAGCTGCTGCGCCAGGCTTTGTGGAAATGGAAACAGAAGGGTGGTGAGGCTTGAGAAGTGAGACATGGAAGGTAGGGTGAATTTTGTATTGTGCAGGTAACCTGAGCTGATAAGTGACCGGGTTGATCTGCTTCGAGATGGTGAAGGGGCCAATGAATCTGGGACTGAGCTTCTTGCAGGGCAGACACATTCTGATGTCCCGGGTTGACAGCCAGACCTTCTGTCCTGGTTGATAGACTGGTGTGTGGGAACGTTTCAGGTCGGCTGTCATCCTGCGTCTGTGCAAGGCTCGTTGTAGCTGATGGTGGGCTGCGTCCCAGACCCTCTTGCTCTCTCGGAACCAGTAGTCGACAGCTGGTACATCCGATGGTTCCCCTGACCAGGGGAAGAGTAGGGGTTGGTAACAGAGCACGCACTGGAAGGGAGCGAGTCCAGTGGTGGGTTGACGCAGGGAGTTCTGTGTGTACTCGGCCCAACCCAGAAACTGGTTCCGAGAGTCCTGGTGGCCATGGCAGAAAGAACGGAGGAATTGTCCGATCTCCTGGATCTTCCTCTACGTCTGCCCGTTCGACTGAGGATGGTAACCTGAGGAGAGGCTTACGGTCGCACCTAGAAGAGCGAAGAATGCCTTCCACACCCTGGATATGAATTGGGGTCCACGGTCTGATACAATGTCCTCTGGAATTCCGTAATATCTGAAGATGTGGTTGAACATGAGTTCTGCAGTCTCCATTGCAGTGGGCAGACCCTTTAAGGGTATTAGAGAATCTGTTGATAACCACCAGGATACAGGTACAGTTGTTGGAAGCAGGTAGATCTGTGATAAAGTCCACTCCTAGGTGTGACCATGGTCTATTAGGAACGGGCAGAGGATGGAGTTTGCCGGAGGGAAGATGGTGAGGGCTTTTCGAGATGGCGCATTCCTGGCATCCCTGCACGTACCTTCTCACATCCCTAGCCATGTTTGGCCACCAGAAGCGCTCCTTCAGCAACGAGAGTGTTTCATTGGCCCCCGGGTGGCCAGTGCCCAGCAAAGTGTGGGAAGAATGAATGAGTGGGGTGCACTGGATTCTGTTGATGTACTGTAAACCTATAGGACAGCCCGGCAGAGTGTTGGTGGAGGCATTGGAGGAGGGAATGGTGGTTTCAGACCATTTGATGGGACTCACAATAATATTTTCTGGCAGGATGGGTTCGGGTACTTCGTTGCTTTCTTCTGGAGTGTACAGACAGGATAAGGCATCTGCCTTAACATTCTTGGGACCTGGACGATCGGAAATACTAAAGTGGAATCGTGTGAAGAATAACGCCCAGTGTGCTTGTCGTTGGTTCAGTCTTTTAGCATCTCTCAAGTACTCTAGGTTTTTGTGATCAGTGAGAACAGTAAAGGGGTGCTGGGCACCCTCCAGCCAATGCCTCCACTCTTCAAGGACAAGCTTGATGGCCAGAAGCTCCCTGTTGCCAATGTCGTAATTTCTCTCCGCCGGGCTGAGTTTGCGGGAGAAGGCGGCACATGGATGGAGTTTGGCTGGATTCCCCTGCTGCTGCGAGAGCATCACTCCTACTCCTGTAGTGGATGCGTTCACTTCTACTATGAAGGGCTTCTCTGGATCAGGATGCACGAGGAACGGTGCGCTGGTGAATGCTTCTTTTAAGATGTTAAAGGCTTCGGTGGCAGCTGGTGACCAGGACAGAGACTTGGGCTTGTTGCGGAGGAGATTGGTAAGAGGATACGCGATGGAGCTGTAGTTCTGGATGAATCTTCTGTAAAAGTTCGCAAATCCAAGGAATCTCTAGAGTTCTTTGATGGTGGATGGAGTAGGCCAGTTCTTGATGGCTTCGACATTCCCCTCATCCATCTGGATGCCACTGCTGTTGATGTTGTAGCCAAAGAACTGCACTGAGGGTTGATGGAATGAACACTTTTCGGCCTTGAGAAATAGATGGAACTCCCTCAGGCGTTTCAGGACCTCCGCAACGTGGTGGCGATGTTTGGCCATGCTCCAGGAGTAAATCAGGATGTCATCGATGTAGACCAGAACGAACTTGTGAAGAAACTCCCGGAGCACCTCACGGATGAAGTCCTGAAATACGGAGCCATACCAGGCCATACAGCATCACGCAATACTTGTAGTGTCCAGTAGGGGTCACGAAGGCTGTCTTCCACTCGTCCCCCTCACGCTGCGGAGGTCCAACTTGGTGAATACAGTGGCACCGCGGAGGTGCTCCAGAGCCGCTGGGACGAGGGGAAGTGGATAGGGGAACATTACAATGGTAGTGAGAGGCTTCATCTTATTGATGGGAGGAAGAATGGCACTCACCATGGGACGAGAAGGACGAGTGGGGCATGCAGAAATGACATGCCCATTGGCACCACAGTACAGACACAACCCCCGGGTCAGCCGCCTCTGCCGCTCAGCGAAAGTCAGCCGATTATTTTCCAGTTGCATGGGTTCATTGGCTGGATCTGGAGGGCTGATGGAGTCTGGCCGGCAGAGAGATGATGTGAATAGCGACCGGCCCTGGTGTTCTTCTAAACACGACTGCATACGAGTGGCGAACCGAATGGAGAGTTGGATGAAATGTTCTAGCCCAATGGAATCCTCGTATGCAGCTAGATGCAACCGCACTCGTGGATCCAGGCCTTGATGGTAGGTAGTCAACAACGACTGCTCGTTCCATCCACTAGCAGCTGCAAGAGTCCTAAACCTCAGAGCGTATTCGTTAACAGACATGGCACCTTGTTTCAAGTGGTAAAGTTGCTCACCAGTAGATGAATCCCCGGTGGGTCTACCGAAGACTTCCTTGAAGTGGGTCACGAAACTGGTGAGAGATCGGGTAACCGGACTATTCTGTGACCAAATAGTTTCAGCCCATTGATGTGCTCTGCCATTCAGCTGGGAAATAATGAAGGCTACCTTTGCGTGATCGTCAGGGTACAAGTGCGGTTGCATCTCCAGGACCAGCGAACATTGCAGGAGGAAACCGTTGCAATCCTCCGCCGAGCAAGAGAAGGGCGCTGGTTTAGCCATGGGACTAGCGTAAACAGATGGGAAGGAGTGACGGTGGTGTTGGCAGAGGTGATCGCTGGTGGAGATGCAGGTGGATTGGAGGTGAGTGCTCGGCGTAAAACGTCCACGAGCTCCTGAAATGGATCTGTTGCACTCATGCTGTCGTCCTAAGTGTTGGTCCGGTCTTCTGTTACGGACAGAAGGGTCGGAGACAACGGAATACAGGTAAGTGATGTTTATTTGACAGACAGCAGTGGCAGACAGTGGTGCAGGTGAGTAAATGGCAGATGTGATGTTAGAATGTAGTATATGAGAAGGTTGATACTGTCCTTTGTCTTGCAGGAGTGAAGATCGTGGCTGGTAGCTAACTGGAGTGTTGGAAGGAGGAGAGACGAAGATCGGCGAAGCACACTGAGACGAGATCACAGGAGGGAACAGGAAACACGCTGGAATGAAGACGGTGAGTATCGAGGGAGTCCTTGAGGTAAGCATAGAAAGAGTCCTTATGCAAATGAGACCAGACGAAGACTGAGGTGAGTGTGAGCCCTTTAGTATCTGTGGTGATTGGGGTGATGATTGATGACAGGTGTGCGTGTTCTGAACTCTGGTGAGGGAGTGCGCTGTGATTGGGTGATGATGGAGCCTGGCGGGTCTGTGACAGCTGTAGGCTACGTATTATTATTATTATTATTATTATTATTATTAAGTAGGCTACATGCAAAAAAAAAAAAAAAAACGTTATTAACAGTTATTTTTTTCTAAACAAACCGGTTTTGGAACGTTAATAATACAGAAGGAACGCTGGAACAGAAACGTTAAAATACCGATTCTGCTTGGAGTGAAACGATTAAATTTTTTTTTTTTTTCATTTTTAAGCCCTGGTCACAGCCCTATCAGTGGGTACCGAATATACCCGGATTCTCGGTACTTCCGGTACTACGGAAATGCATGTATCATCACATTTTCAAAATTTCAGTACCGACTTGGTACTGAAGTACTGGTACTTTTGACAACACTACCTCCTATTGTCTTCTTTAAGTGTGATTTAAATTTACATTTCTCTGATGTTCAAGACTTTGTTTAATTGCTTAATGTCCTGTTAACAGACTTCGCAATATTTTCACACAAATGACATTTCGGGAAATTATTGCAATGCAGTTTGTGTGCAAGTTAAACTAAAATTAAACTGAAATCCGGCCGGTTGTCGATCATGTGTTTGGAGCACAAACCGACTGTTTCCGATTTATGGCCAGTTGACCAGTGCATCTCTAGGTAAAAGGTTACACCACAACAATCATTTGCACAAATGCTCCCAAATAAATTTTGAGGTCACACAGATTCAATTTCGGGAGCATATGCGACCAAAATGGTTGCAATTTCGAGCCTTGTTCTTGTGTTTTTTGTTTTTTCTCACATGTTTATTTTTGTTTATTTTGTGTTCATACTGGTGGATGCGTCTTATATTGTTGGATGTTCCCTGTCTTGTGTTGTACATTCTGAAATTAAAAAAAAAAAAGTGCATACTGAATTTGGTCCTCCGTTTGGTCCTCCAAATGTTCAAGTAAATAAATAATGTTCAAGTAAATATATAAGAGTGGAAATTCCTGTATTATGAACATGGCACTTGCAGGAGTTATTAACATTGTATGTAATACCCACAACCTTGAGCCATATTTTAGGCCCTGTAGATATACAGATCATCTAATAAACAGAAATCCAAAATTTACTTTAACATGTTTCTTCAAATTAGAGAAATTGTATCTTCATTGAATTGAAGCTTGACGGATGTGCATCCATAGCAACCATGATTAACAGGGGTTGGCGCCATCTACTGTGCTGTGGTTAAAGTTTTCTATGCACTATTTGATTTGACGGGACTCAAGAGACTGATTACTCTCTCCCTAGCCAACCAGTTGATAGATAAAAATAAAATTAAAACAAGCATGTAACGACCACAAACGAAAGGAAAATAGAGGAGTAAAAGTTACATAACTTAAAATGTACTTAAGTAAAAGCACACAGTTATTAAACTACTTAAAGTACAATTTCCGATAAAAACCACTTGATTACAATAACAAGTATTTATAATTACAGCATATATTAACACTCCAGCAGTGAATTCATGTTAGAAACATGCTAGCAATGTGCTAAAACATGCTAGAAACATGCTACATGTTAAAAAAATGCTATAAATTGCTAGCAATGTTAAAACATGCTAGCAACACGCTAACAATTAATTTGTTATATCATGCTAGCATTTTTTTTATTTTACAGTGTGTTAGTGCTCTTAAATGCAAGATTAAGATTTATATTCAAGTTAATCTTTACTGTAGATGTTGTAGTTATTTTTTTGTCATGACAGATGTTTGCATCATGACAGCTTTATTTGGAAAGAATTGGCACAAAGTTAATGTTGTTTTAAAATAAAAAGTAGTGATAAAAAGTATTAACTGTTCGGTTTTATTCATTTATTTATGTTCAAAGATAAGTTTGTAATTATGCTTGGTCTTTCTTTGATGCTGTGCAAAAAAAAAAAAAAAAAAAAAAAAAAAAAAAAAAAAAAATCACAATTTGATTTTTTCCCTAAATCGTGCAGCCCTAGGTTTAAGCTTTAAAATTAACATCCAAATCAGAGAAGAAACATCATGTGAGGAGATCTACCACACAAAGGCTGACATACACAAATACACAAAGAATAATGTACCTTCTGAGCCTCCAGTTTTACAGCAATCCAGTCAGATTTCAGAGCCACACAGTAGAAATACTCCTGTAGAGCCTCTTCACTGCGGCCGGCGCCCCTGAACACTGCAGCCTTAATGTAGTGAGCCTGTAAAGAGAAAACATGGTAAATTAAACCTGCAAGCAGCAATGAAAGGGCCCTCGCACCAAGGGCTCATCGCCACCCGTTGGCCTCAGGAAAACAGTGAACAGTGGGTGACATGCATGTAAGTGAATAAATACAGGAGAATTATGGCAAAGTCATTTCAAAGTGCCAGACTTCCTGCTGCGAACAGGTGGCGCTTTGAGCGTAACTGAATATTGCCATGTTGATGTCTCCAGGCCAGGACTATTATCGAACATGTGAAGTTTGGAGCAGATCGGACATCGTATGCTTGAGTTACAACAACTTCCTGTTTCGTGGCGTTAATTGCAAACATTAGCACTTAGCCAAGTGTTGCATGTTTTAACATGTTTCTAGTATGTTTGCTACTTAGTGGCATTTCGAAATGTGTTTCAGCGAGTGAATTACAGTGTAAAGCATGCCATTTCCCGTTGCCAGCAGGTGGCGCTATGACTAACTGAATATTGGCAAATAGATGTCTTTAGGCCAGGACTCTTATCACACATGTGAAGTTTGGGGCTGATTAGACACTGTATGCTTGAGTTACAACAACTTCCTGTTTCATGACGATAATAGCATGCTTTAGCAGTCAGCTAGGTGTTGCTAGCATTTGTGTTGCTAGAATGTTTCTAGCATGTTTAGTAGTCAATTGAATATTTTGCTAAATATTGTATTGTACTATTAGTATGTTGCTAATAGTGCATCATATTGTTAAAAACGTCACTTCCTGTTGCCAGTAGGTGGCGCTATAACTATAACCGAATATTGTCATGTAGATGTCTTCAGGGAAGGACTCTTATCAAATATGGCACATTTTAATATGCTGTCAAGAGACCATAACAGCGTTAAACATGTCACTTCCTGTTGACAGCAGGTGGCGCTATGACTATAACTGAATATGGGCATGGACATGTGTTCTGGACAGGACTTTTATCAAGTGTGTGAAGTTTGGGGCAGATCGGACACTGTTTGCCTTAGATACAGCAACTTCCTGTTTCATGGCGAAACATCAAATTTTGACAGGCCACCAGGGACACGGCCTTTTACGAAAACTCAAGATCTTCGCAATTTAGCATCGCACAAGCCTTATGATTACACAAACCAAATTTGAAGATGATCGGATTAAAGCTGTAGGAGGAGTTTCTACAAAGTACGAGGCCTGAAAATGGCAAAAACTGCACAAAAATCGCACAGGAAATTCAAAATAGCTTCCTGTTGCGTTTAGGACTTAGCTCCAGGAGACTTTTTTGTAGGTAATGGGACGGTACATGTATGTACCGTATTTCGTACATGTACGTTGAACGTAGTCCGAGGCGCACACCGTTGAAGTTTTATAGGTGGCGCTATCGAGCCATTTTGCCCCACCCATTTCTGAAACTTATATCAGATGTCAATTTTCACCAGTCCTGACGCGTGTGCAAAGTTTCGTGAGTTTTCGAGCATGTTTAGGCCCTCAAAAATGCGATAATGTTTGGAAAAGAATAATAAATATAGCTGCAAGCAGCGATGGCGGGCCCAAGCCCGGTGGCACCGCCACCCCGGTGGCTTCAGGGCAACTATGCATGGCGGGCAATAGCCATTTAAAATGGTTAAACATAAAAAGACTATTTTAAAGTCATTTGAATACACCACATTTACTGAGAGAGAGAGAGAGAGAGAGAGAGAGAGAGAGAGAGAGAGAGAGAGAGAGTGTGTGGAAAATCCAAATTCAAACCAAAATATCTGACTTCCTGTTGATCGGAGCTAATGACTGTAAATTAGAAAGTTGTCCGGCTTAATGAGAACACTGTGTGTACCAAGTTTGGTGACTGTAGGTAAAAATATCCCCCCCACTTTTGTCAAAAGGTGGTGCTACTGAGCCCCTCCACCACGCCCATTTCTAAGGCTTTGTCCATGTCTGCTGTTTGACAACATTGATGTGTGTGTCGAGTTAAATGCAATTTGAAGCATGATAAGAGCCTCAAAAACACTCAAGAATATTATTAAAGTTTGACATATTGCCATGGCAACAATATTTAATATATCACAGATACATTCACATGTCTACATCTACCATGTTTTGACATTATTGTGATGAAGTTTGAAGCAAATCGGGTAAAAAAAAAAAGAAAAAAAAAAAAGAGGGTGATCTCAAAGCATTTTGAAAGTGACAAACTTCCTGCTGCCAGTTGGTGGCACTATAACTTTGACTCACAATAGTCACATCCATGTGATTGTTCTCCTACACCGAACACACAGCTGAAGTTTCATAAAAATCAATCAATGTATGCATAAGTTATAACACATTTCCTGATTCCCTTTTCTCGCCATAAATTTGTTGCCTCGCCACGGCCAAACTGTTCAAGATATCAAAAATTTTACATCCTCAATATCTTGACTTCAGGCTGACCGAGTTTGGTGGTGATCGGATTAATCGTCTAGGAGGAGTATATCAAATTCCAGAGCATGCGTTTTCCAAACAACCCATAATAACTGACTTCCTGTTGAGCTGGCGTATAACTTAGAGCATGAAAGTTGTTAGGCCCGATGAGGTCTATATGTGTACCGAGTTTCATACAAATACGTGCAAGCTTGTTTGATATATGGACCAATTTTTTAAGCAACATTCAAGGGTCGCTGTCGAGCCCCCCTGCCACGCCCGGGTACCAGCTTCTGCCCGGCCCTGACAGCCGACGATTCCGATGTGTGTGCAAAGTTTCAAGAGTTTTTGAGCATGTTAAAGGGCCCCGAAAACCCCAAAAACTTAGAAAAAAAATAATTTTCCTAAGGAAAACAATAGGGCCTTCAGCCTTTGGCTTTGGCCCTAAAAAACGGAGCAATTCCAATAGGGTCCTCACACCATCGGTGCTCGGGCCCTAATAATCCTAAAGAAAACAATAGGGCCTTTAGCCCTTTGGCTTTGGCCCTAATAATAATCCTTAGAAAAACAATAGGGCCCTGCACCTTAGTGGCTTGGGCCCTATTAAGAAACGGAGCAATTGCAATAGGGTCCTCACACCATCGGTGCTCGGGCCCTAATAATAATAATAAACAGAGGAAATCCAATAGGGTCCTCACACTTTGGTGCTCGGGCCCTAATAAAAGTAACTAAAGCCCAACAACACAAAACAGCAATATTTAAATTATAGCTGCGAGCAGCAGTGGTGGGCACAAGAATTATGGTGCCACTGCCAACTGCTGGCTTTAAAACAATGCATGGTAGGGCACATGCATTTAACCCTCTGGTAGTCTTTGGTTGTTAGGTGACCAAACAAATTTAAATGAGTCAATACATCAATCCATGGATTGATGTACTGACTCATGGATTGATGTATTGACTCATAATGTATTTGACTCATTATTTAACACTCTGGGGTCGGCAAACGCGCCAGCAAGTTTTGATGGATTTTTCACCACATAGCAGCAAAATCGACTTAAAATACTCAATTTTTGTCATACAAATAAAAGTAGACATTCTGTCAATTGATGTATATCAATTGACAGAATGTCTACTTTTATTTGTGTGCACTTATAATAACAGCAGTATGACAAGCTTTTGTAAAATAAAGAAAATAAACGGTGCGCTGTCAGCAGTCGAAGTCTCTGTGGATTTCTTTCTGAAATGTGTTTCAAAAACAATCCGAAATTCAGCCTGCCTGCTTGCTTGCTTGCTTGCCTGCCTGCTTGCTTACCATCCATCCATCTCTGACCATTTCTATATATCAGACCATTTCTATCTATCTATTCATCTATCTATCCTAGCATTTCTATCCATCCATCCATATGACCATTTCTATTTATCTGATCATCTCTTTCTCTTTCAAAACACTACTTCGGAGCTTTACGAATAGAATTAGTGATTCGGATCTCCTATCAAACGGCTAAACTGCTGAAATCACGTGACTTTTTCACTTCGAATCACTGATTCGATTCGTAAAGCTCTGAAGCAGTGTTTTGAAATGAGCCCATTACTATATTGTTGAAAAGTCGTTATTTTGTTTTTTTTTGGCGAACAAAAAGTATTCTCGTCACTTCATAATATTAAGGTAGAACTACTGAACTCGCATGAACTGTTTTAAATATGTTTTTAGTACCTTTATGGATCTTGAGAGAGGAAGTACCATTGCTGTGAATGCAGGCCTGCACTGAGCCATCGGATTTAATCAAAATATCTTATTTGTGTTCCGAAGATGAATGAAGGCCTTACGGGTGTAGAACGACATGACGGTGAGTAATAAATGACATTATTTCAATTTTTGGGTGAACTAACCCTTTAACAACCACATTTTCTATCCATTTTTATATCTGAGCTAGCCGGCTTTTAAAGGGGTGATGAACTGAGAAATAAAATTTTCCCTGAGCTTTTGATATATAAGAGATCATCATACTATAAGAATATCCTGTAAGTTTAAGAACTGAAAACTTCCTTGTTAGTCCAATAAAAGCTTTTATTGACACCAGGCCCAGCGAACGACAGGTTTTTCAAAGTGAGGATCTATGACGTCAAATGGCAGCAAGCACCACTTCCGCAGAAGATCAACGCCTACTTCATCACTGCCTGTTTAGCCCCGCCCACCGATTCACGCATGACATGTAATAGGTAAATAATATAGGCCTACGTGGTGCTATCGAACTACCAAGCAATAAACATGCCGTTGAGGATTACAAAATATTGTGCAGTGCCTGGACTCGACAGTAATGCAACATTAAAGTAACTGTGTTAATTCTAATGCCTGATCTGATATGTAATGATTCATGCACAGTCAGATGTTCTTTGTCTGTGTGTAAGTAAATCAAACCCGTGACTAAAAGTCAACTTGTGTTGTTTCTCTTAGTAGGATAAAAATAATCAGTTATTTAAACGGTGATTAAATTATATAAAGAAAGCGATCAAAGAAAGCTCCCTTTGTAATCGTTGGAGCAGTGCGCGCTGAAGCTGTCAATCAAACAGCGCAGTTTATCAGTCGCTGAGTTCTGGACACGCACAAAAAAATCCCATTTTATTCAACAAATCTCTTAATTATATTACGTTTGCACTGTTAGTGGCGATGAAAGCATTTGTTAGTGTACAGAAATTGAGTTGCAATGATGAGATCACTGCTTTCATGCGCTCAACATGTCTGTGATCGACTACAATGTTCATCTCTGCAACATTTCTGCCTTTCACCTTTCACGATCTAAATATAATGCCATAGATCTAAATGTAATGTAGCACTTTTCACGATTAGTTAACCTTGAGAGCTGTAATAGTAAAAACGCGCTAAAAGAGAGAGTAATATTTCTCTCTATTTCTTATGCAAAGATGTTAGCCAATTACAGCAGTGGGCATTAACACTGAAGTCTCACAGCAGACATACCCCTTAAAACAGAGCGTTCAAATCAGAGGGCTAAAATCAGGGAAAAATGCCTTTTATTTCTAAATTATGACAATTTTGGATGTAAAAAGCATACTGACATTATAAGTGCGCCCCAGAAAACATTATAAAACAATAAAACAACGCAGTTCATGACCCCTTTAAAACTTCTAAACTAAAATTTTAAACTATTAAAATATCTATTTTAAAACTACTTCAACATTTCTGGCTAAGCTTTTTCAAGCCAACTTAAAGTTTGTCTCGACAAACTTTTTTATCTAGTTTAATATTCATGTGTCTGTATAATGAGTGTGTTGCAGTACTGTTTCATTGGTTGTTTTCTCCCCTTTTCCCACTTTAAGAACTGTATTCTTATTATTAAAGCTACTAAAGTTATTTCATCAAGTGCAGTGAGTGATTTTCTGTTTTTCTTTTGTTGTTTGGTTCATTTTAACAACATGTACAGCAGTAGTACTGTATATTACGCTACACAGATCTAATATACACATGCGATTTCATTCCCTGCAGTTTACGATCACAGGCATAACCGACTATGTTTGTGAATTTTGTGTGTTTTTGACAGTTTAAGTACAATAAGATGTGTAATAGAAATCAGTTTAATACTGTGCTGTCTGACAGCCAGCTTTCTGTGTGTGTAAGTTTAAACTGTAATGGCATTGAAACACATGCAAATAATTAACTTTCATGATGACGAAGAACTGCAATGTCACGTGAGCGTGGCTGCAATAGAGATGATAATCAAAACCAAATAGATGTTTTGTTAGTTTTTGGCAGAGTATCAGAGGCACGAGACTGGAAAAACATCTGTATATATTTCAAACTGTAAAATATCATGTTTTGTTACTTGATACGCTGCTGTTGAAGTTCACCTCTATGTGGCAGTGTGTTACCCCAATTGCGAAGCCATTCTAATTCAGACTTTTATTAATACTGATCAACGCACATATAAAAGAGTAAAACAATTTTCAATTAAACACAGGGGTCTACAGTGTGAATGACCCGAACAGGCCCGGTTCTATGGGGGTGCTAGAGGGGGCACCCCTCAGTTGAAATGAATAACAGCATATAGGCCAAACAGATTTTGCAAACGCGCCAGTGCGTATTTGTGTTTGCACTCTGGAGAGCGTGGAGAGAGAACCTGTTTTTGCAGCGCTGAGCAATGTAGCCAATCACAGACATAATTGTTGATTTCTTGTGACACAATGGCCAATCAGAGGCGTTTAAGTTAAAATCCACTCACCACTCATAATGCTGGTGTTTATTAAGTGCGGAGTTATACAAGCTCACGAATCCTCTCATTATAACAAAGTACAGACACAATGTAAATTAAAGCTGCAAGCAGCGGTGAAAGGGCCCTCGCACCCGTGCCACCGCCTTTAGGAAAACAGAGCATGGTGGGCAATATGCATTTAAGTATATAAATATAGGAGGGCTATATCAGTTATTTGTATTTGCCACACTTCATGCTACCAGCTGGTGCCACTATGACTATAACTACATTTTGGCATGTAGATGTCTTCAGGCCAGGGCACTTATCAAACATGTGAAGTTTGAGGCAGATTGGACATTGTATGCTTGAGTTACAACAACTTCCTGTTTCATGACGATAATAGCATGCTTTAGCGCTCAGCTAAGTGTTGCTAGCATGATTTAAAATGTTTGTAGCATGTTTAGAACTCAATTGCATATTTTAGTACGTTGCTAGTAGTGCAGTGTTAAACATCACTTCCTGTTGCCAGTGGGTGGTGCTATTACTGTAACTGAATATTATCATGTTGATGTCTTCAGGGCAGGACTCTTCTCAAACATGTGAAGTTTGGGGCAAATTGCATATTGAATGCCTGAGTTACAACAACTTCCTGTTTCGTGGCTTTAATAGCATTCATTAGTACTTAATCAAGCGTTGCATGATTTAACATGTTTGGAACATGTTTGGTACTTCATGGCATATTTAAATGTTTCAGGGCGTGAATTACAGTGTAAAGCATGCCATTTCCTGTTGCCAACAGGTGGCGCTATGACTAACTTAATCTTTACATGTAGATGTCTTCAGGCGAGGACTCTTATTAAACATGTGAAGTTTGGGGCAGGTTGCAACAGCTTCCTCTTTCATGGCGAAACATCAGACTTTGTCAGGCCGCCACGGACACGCCCTTCAGCGAAAACTCAAGATTTTCGCAATTTAACATCGCTAAGGCCTTAAGATTAGACTGACCAAATATGATATTGTTCTGGTAAAATCTCAATGAGGAATTAATCACAGTGTAAAACATGACTTTTCTTGTTGCCCGCAGGTGCCGCTATGACTGTAAACTGAATATTGGCATGTAGATGTCTTCAGGCCAGGACTCTAATAAAACATGTGAAGTTTGGGGCAGGCTGGACATTATATGCCCGAGTTACAACAACTTCCTGTTTCATGGCAAAACACCAAATTTTGTCAGGCCGCCACGGACACACCCTTCAGCGAAAACTCAAGATCTTTGCAATTTAACGTTACCAAGGCCTTTAGATTAGACTCACCAAATATGATATTGATCTGATAAAAGTTCTAGGAGTAGTTCATTAAAGTACAACGTCTGAAAATTTTGCAGAGAAAATTAAAAATATCTCACTTCCTATTGGGTTTTCAGATTTTGCACCCAGGGACTTTTTTGTAGGTATCGGGCTGTTACATGTGTTTACCGAATTTTAGGGATGCACCGATACCTTTTTTTAAGGGCCGAGTACGAGTACCAATACTTTTTTTCTAGTACTCGCCGATACCTATACATTTATTAATTTTTTTCTCTCTCTCTCTCTTTTTTTTTTTTTTTTTGAAGTTGCAGTTTTCCAAGTACAACACAGTGAGACTAATGAATGTAGGACAGCTTCTTTATTATTACTCCAATGAAAAAAGTAATAATTTTTATGTGCTTGTCACAAACTTAAAGAACAAAAATTTCACAGTGTCCATAACCTTCAAAGGGCATAATTGCCAATAATTGTTATATAAAAAAAAAATTTACAAACAAATTACAAACAATACAACAAATACTATAGCGATACAAATTAAAAAACTTGTTTTTCAGATACAGTAGGTTTATTTACCATGTATACATTTATTTAACATATTTGTTGTTTTATTAACATTAATGACAAATATAGGCTACGGTCCCTTTAAGACCGAATCCATGGATACTGACCGTATCCGTATCCTGTTTTCACCCAAATGTTTACATCCACTTAAGCCATAACCGACTGTATTTACGTGAGATACTCCACACGATGGACATTTTGACAACTGTGTGTGCATCTGACCATTTGGGCGCAAGGAGAACTGATCGCGCGATGTCTGAGAGAACTGGGATCACGCTCAAGAAAGAGAGAGAGAGCGCTTCTGGTCTGTGTCATTCAGCGCGTTTCCGCCTATCCCGCCTTCACTAATCGATAACGAATTGTGATTGAAAGCATGCAGTGAGCAATGTGTGTGTTGTTATCATTAATTTTGAAGTATTTTCACACCTCTGAGGCTGACATTGTTTATGCTGCTGCCACCGGTGTCTCTGTGCACGGAAAATTCTGTCAGTTACGTCACGTGAGGTATCCATCTTTGGTATCGGGGGTAAGTACGAGTACATGAGCTTGGTATCGATATCGATACTGGTATCGGTGCATCCCTACCGAATTTAATGCTTGTATGTGAAACGTAGCGCGAAGAGCACTTAATTTAAATTTTGTAGATGGCGCTATCGAGCCATTTTGCCACACCTAATTCTGAAACCCATATCAGACGTAAATTTTCACCACTTCTGACACGTGTACAAAGTTTAATGAGTTTGAGCATGTTTAGGCCCTCAAAAATGCATTTCATTTCAGAGAAAAATAATTGATTGAGCAATTACAATAGGGTCCCCACACCATCAGATTTTGCTTTATTCCATCAACAAAAATAGTTCAAAACAAAAATCACAACTGCTGCGCATCTCCGAGCAAACACAGGTGTTTCGTTTTTTAATCATTTAATATTTCTATATTAAAAACCTTATATTTAAAACATTAATCTCATAACATTATCATGAATTTAAATGCATTCATGCCACTTCTGAGCCTCATTAAACTACACATTTTCCATTTCAAAATTCCATACTTTTCCAGACTCAAATTTACAAACCTCTCTGTAGATTTTCAGACCATATTTAACATAAATGGTTCATACAGCATTATATTTTGTATATAGTGCAGTCATCTGAAAATATTTTTTTCATTTATTTTCTCAAAGTGACAACATACAGAGCCCCTAAAATAAAATAAATAAATAAAAAATATACATACTTCTGCATTCACACAAGAAACTTTTTTTGTGTCCTCGAGAAACCATTCACATGCGCATGGGAATTTTTTGCTCAAAATGATCTATTTGCTCAAAATTTGGCCATCCTTAAGCTAGTACCTCTAATATCAAGGCCTAATGTCCAATGTAATTGATCCTCTGTGGTGGTGGAGAAACCATGACAAAATGGGCTGATGTGCATTGTCTAATTTGCCAAGTTCAATGGTCTATAAAAAATAAATAAATAAAAAAAGTGTTCAAAATTTGGCTTTCACAGTACATCATATTTCAAGGCCTTAGGTCTGCTTTAACGCATACTCTGTGGTGGCCAAGAAACCACATCGCGAAATGTACTGATGGTGCAATACGGCTGTGTGTATTGTCCAGTATGCTAAGTTTAATGGTTTCTCATGCGCACATGAAAATCTGTATTTTTTTTATTTTTGCAAAGGTCCATTTTAGAGGCTGTGTAATACGGTGCTAAGAATATTGTGAGAAGAGATCCAAAACACTTCTAACCTGCATTTTTGCATAATGAAAAAGTGCACCTTGAATTCATTCAGTCGTGTTTGACAATCACTAAAGAATCACTAAACGGCTGCCATGAAAACACTTCTTTTATGATACATTTATTTTCATTAAATTCTTAATTTTCTATTATAGAAAACTAAATAGGGGCAATAGTCTGAAAACGTAAATATTTTTTCATACTTTGCTTCTCGTTTTTTTCGCCCATATTACCTGTAGAAAAAAAAAATCTGCCTAAGAATTACGCATATTTGAAAATAAGGCATTTTTTTCCACTTCAAGCCCTCATCAACAGTTACATATAGCCTATTAATGATTATATACAATCTTAATAGTAATTATTAAGATTGAAGATGTGCTTGGGAAAAAAATATATTACCAGAATATCTTGCCCAATAATTATGCACACACTGTAATAACAATGAGGCAATATTAAATGGTTCAAATAAAGTATCAAAAGCAAGTCATTTTATGGTTTTATTGAACAACACTGTTAAAATACATAATGTAATGTACATAATGTACAATCAACTTATGTACATTAATTATTACAATAAATGCCAGCAGAGGGCGTCCACAGCCTGGTGATTGTTGAGTGGCTGATAGAGAAGGCTATGCTAAACTGTGGCAGGCAGTGCAAGTGACAATAACAGATGATGACATGACTCACCATGTTCGTTGACTGATTCCAGCTAACCACAGTTATTTAATGGACTCGTAAAAAAAAGATACTGTTATGCTGATGACACTCAGCTCTATATTACTTCATGCCCTGATGAAACTTACTAATTCACAAAATTAATGGAACACATAGCTAATCTAAAAAAAATTGGATGACTAGTAATTTCCTACTACTTAATTCCGAAAAAACAGAGATTCTAATTATTGGACCAAAAACCTCAGAACGTAATAACCTAGAATACTGTCTAACACTTGATGGCTGCTCTGTCAAGTCTTCGTCATCACTTAGGAACCTGGGTGTGCTCTTTTGATATCAATCTTTCATTTGAAAGTCACATTTCTAGCATTTGTAAAACCACATTCTTCCATCTTAAAGATTTATCTAAACTACGATACATGCTCTCAATGACAAATGCAGAACAGCTAGTTCATGCGTTCATGACCTCAAGGCTAGATTATTGTAAAATATAATACAATATAAAACACCTTAAATTGAGGACATTCCAGTCTATAAATAACATGAGTAGCTTGACAATTAATAAAATTTTTAATAGAATAGATCTTATTTGTTTTTACGTCTAAAAACTTTTTACCTTGTACAACATTAATCACAATGATTACAATGGTAGCATTTAAAGCAACCCTTAGGTTTTGTCACGATTAGGTGGTGTAGTATTCAAAGCATGACGAAGGCGATATCTTCAAAGATATTTAATGGAACACTAGGAACAAGAAACAGGGGAAATACAACACCGTGTAACAAACAATACAGGACGAAGACTGAACTGAAACTGAGTACAAAAGGAAACAGGAGCAAACAAGAATAATTAACAAGACATAGCTGGTACAAATGAACAAATGAAGGTAACCATGGATACAAACAAGTGACAGGAAACCGAACAAAAGAGAACATGTGACTACCAGAACATAGTGCAAAACAGACAGACGTGACAGGTTTAACCCCTAACCAGGAGCTTTCATGGGTGGGTGGTAAATAGCTGAACTAATTTATCCCCTAAGGTTGTACTTTTTATAAAAAACTTATCATTGGAGAATCTTGGAGAACATTTCTCAAAAATTCACTTTGTAAAATTTCCCAATTTTTTTTTGAGTAATTCTTTTAATATTTTTAGCAACTCTACTGTATTTTGTCACAAAATAGACTTTGGTAAAACTTTCTGCTCTTGTTTTCTTTATAACAAAATCTTCCCTTGTCATTTTTTTTGCACGCATCTTGGCTTTTTGAATAGTTTCAAACTTGTACCCTCTATTTTTGTAAAATTGTTTTAATACACCCTCAGCTTTATCCTCAAAAACTTGTTCTTTGTCACAAATTCTACATAATCTTTAAAATAGCCTGAAAGATATATTCTCAATCAACTTAAGGGGATGAAAACTTCTAGCATGGAGAATTGTATTCCTATCTGTGGGTTTTCTAAATATTGATGTATGTAGATATCCTTCTTTATCTTTAGTAATTTCCAGGTCCAGGAAGTTAATCTTTTCCTTATTTTATTCTAAAGATGATTTCACATTAGAGTTGCTATTAAGATATTGATGAAATGAAGTTAAATCTTCCTCTGACCCCGAAAAAAATAGAATATCATCAATATAACGTCCCCACCAAATGATGTTATCTAAATAAGGATTTGTTGTAGAGTTCAGAACAAAATCATTTTCCCATTTCCCAAAGAATAAACCAGCATGAGGAGGACTATAACAAGCACCCATGGCACAACCTTCTTTCTGTTTAAAGAGTTTATCTTGAAAGACAAATATTATTGTTAAATTTAATAAAAAAATCTGAAGGTGGTAACTCAGTTTTTGGTCTAGTTTTCATAAAATACTCCAAAGCCAAAAATCCATTTTCATGTTCAATATTTGTATACAAAGACTCAACATCCATGGTTACCATATAAGAAGAATCATCAATATTATTCAACTCTTGAATCTTGTTTAATACATCTGTAGTGTCTTGAATATATGCTGGTAATGAAGGTAAAAATGGTCTGATAAACTAGTCTACACATTTAGAAACAGGTTCTGTTGAACTACTATTTCCACTAATCAGTGGTCTACCCGGAGGTTCCTCTAAATTCTAAATAGGAGGCATATAGAATGAACCTAAACAAGGATTTTTGTTCAATAAAAAAAAAAAAAAAAAAAAAAAAAAAAATCATTTTTTTGAAATCCAACGATTATCAGTAGGGTCTAATGTAAGCCGTTGATAATACTCTTTATTCTCTCTTCTTTTATATATTTATCTTTCCCCCAAATCACAATTGCACCTCCTTTGTCAGCTCTTTTAATGACTATTCTATCATTTTTTATCATACCAGTAAGAAAAAGGTCTATTTTTGTATCAAACTCACTTGGAGTAGACATAGAGGCAAATGACAACCTTTTTGACAAGTCTTACTAGACAAGTCCACTTAATCATTAATATTTGGCTACTACTTTAGGATATAAATGCTACAGCCACTGTTATTTCTTGAACAAGAACATGTGGACATCATAACATGCAAATTTAGAGCAAGGGTTTAAACTTTTATTTTGAAATCGCGATTAACAAACAATTCACATATTTAGAAACATATTAATGTATCTTCCTGTGTTGGTGTAGGTTTCTAAAAGATTTACGTTACTGGTGAAATGGCACACGTTGCATTCCCAGATGAACATTATAAGCAACCCAAACTCACAGCATACAGAGAGATGGAGTTAGTTAACAGAGCTGCTGAGACGCACACCTCCATGCATGATAACAGGGCAACACTTCACTATGAAACAAAGTGTGTCAGACTTTATGCATTCCCAAATGCACATAATTGGAATCCTAAACAAACAGCACATGTAGAGACTGAGTTCGTGTGGAGCAGCATTTACTGTGAACAGAGCCACTGGAAGAAAGCATATATTTATTTAATTGAATGTTGTTCAATTGAATGTGCTGTTGTGATTTTTAAATGTTTTTAATATATTGTGCAGCTTTCTTGTGTTCACTGGAAAGGTAGATATATCAATACTCAAAACCATGATCAGCAATGCAGCGATTAGCTGGTGGCAAGAACCCAACATAATGACATCATATTAAAAAAAGAACCTCACACACCTGATGAAAAACTTGACAAACTTCTTTTTCTCCCACAATACCATGGTGCAGTTTAGGGGTCAACCGATATGCGTCTTTCAGGGCCGATGCCAATACCGATTATTACAGATGAAGATAACCGATATTTTGAACCGATATACATGTCTGGTGTATGTCTGGTGTAAAAATGGTACAGGCACGGTTATTTCTGGTGTAAAAATTAAAATTAATGTCAAAATTAAGAATAACAAGGGCTCTGACAAAAACTCTCTTTAAATGCTTTTAAACATGTCTTTAATTCTGAGAACTGTTATTAAACATTAATAATAATAATAATAATAATAATCCAATATAAAATAACTCCACATAGCCTTAACTGTATAAATTAAATACAGATTAATCCTTATAGATTTTCTTTTGTTGTTTGATTGTGACAGGTAATAGTAGACCGTAGCAGGTTTAAAGGCTGCTGTCTCTTTAAGAATACAGAAAAGTTCTGCACTCAAACACTTTTCGTTATACAGAGGAGATAACAAATGTTTCAGCTCTTTGTTTTAGAGTGCAGACCTTTTCTGTATTTTTAATTTAATATATAGGTCACAGCACCTAATTAGCTGGGAGAGCGCGGTGAATGCTTTGATTGCTGTCTCTTTAAAGCATTAAAGCATTTCCACTGTCGGGCCAGTGCGAGCCAGGGCTAACAATGTGCTGTCCTGGGCCAATAGCCTCGGACCTCAAGCACAGAGGCCAAAATCAAGTTTCATTTCCACTGCCGGGCCAGTAGCCCCGCTGCACTTCCCTAAAATACCTATTCAGTTGCACCTGCTTCCATTTATTTATGATAACAATAATGCACAAAACAACTCCATTAAGGCTTTTAAGTCCAATGGCTTACACATTTAGAAAAATATTGATAAAATATCATATGTTTGCGTCACATTTCTGAGCATTTCTATGAATTTTCCTGAAAAAATTATGCGATGATTGCATTTTTGAGGTTTGAGTGATCTCTCAGTCTCTCTATACTGTTATCCTTTCAGCCAGAACAACAGAGGGAGCTCAGGAGAAGAAAACAGGAGTTATGAGTTATACGATACGATATATTAGGCCGGTATCAACAAAGGCACAAGGAAAAGACAGAACATTAAACCAAATCAATACACGATTATAATCATATATGAGTTGTCTACGTTCCTCAAGCAGTTTCTGGTATTTTCCATAAACGAGTGTATTTATTATTGCGACGATTAACAGAAGTAGCCTTTAGCATCGCTTATAAGTATATTTCTGCCTCATACGGTGATAAGAATCCCCATCGGATCGCAAGGAAGTTATTTCAAACACTCACTGGTGTCTGAAAGTGAGTTTTGAGCTGAAAACTGTTTGAAATGTCTTAAATGTTGAAGTTAGCTGGTAGCCTGATATAATAACATGGGAAATGGGCAACGGTGTTGACAGTCTCCTGACTCAGGTAAACTCCGCCTCTGTTCATGGCCACTTCTCAAGCCCGAGCTGGCCCGCTTTGGACCAAGGTATTCGGCGGGCCAAAAAACCCTGGACGTTGGCCCCGAGGAAACCCTGACGAGGCCCGATCAAACCCCGGAAGTGACAGTGGAAACGCGACTGTCCCTGGCACTCACTAGCACGCTCGCTTCTGGCCCGATAGTAGTCTCGCGTAGCCAGACCTTCAGACTGACGGCAGAAGGTCTGGACTCTATCGCAGCTTTCATTGGCCAAGGACCACCCAAGAAGGCATTTGACTGACATGTAACTCAACCAATCACAGTTCGTTTTGTTCAGTGTCAGGTGTAGGGGCGTGAAAATGAAAGTCGACGTACCAACAATAACAGACCGGCAAGCATCTAATAAATTATTAATTCTAGAACATTGTGTAAGTTTACTGCAACAATGGAGCCGCAAAATTCACATACTTTTGAAAATCCAGCGTTTATTTGATCCTGATAAGCGTTCATTGTCACAGTTTTATACATGACGCATTCTTCTACGAGGGGGTTTGGTGCCATGCCGTTTGTTTCCAGTCGGGCCGTTAAAGAATGCAACACATACGTCTCCCAGACATCCTGTAGTATTCAACCAACCAGATGATGACTTCGATACTCTTGAAGTGTTTCCAGATAAGTGTGCCATATGCATCAGACATTCAGCCAACGGTCCATGGGCGTGACATCTGAGGCTGAGACTAGCCCGACAGTGGAAACGTGGCTATTCAGTGCTAACATGGCGGATGCAGGCACGCCTTTCAGCATGAAAGACATTCCGGACAGTTGAAGGAACTGTCAGTGTCCCGATCGGGCCAGCATGATCACGAAAGTTTATCATTTGCGTTTTCAACCCTTGCCAATTTAAGCATTCAAGTGAAAAATGTTTGAGACTGTTTGAGAAGTTTTGTGTGAGAAGTGCTCAGAGCTGCGCGCCTCAGACAGCGTGCAAATAATAAAATTCTCTTTCACCTCTTCTTGCACCTAAATGGACAAATTCACACAAATTTCTCAAAATGCCCGCCTTTGCGAGTATCTAGGTAAACATAGTCAGTTACAGTAAGCAGTAAATAAAGAATGCATGTGCATCATTATTGTATCCATGCATTAGTCTTAAAGTGACAGCAACCGAATATTCCTGCAGCTGTCTGTTTTAATGTTAATCAGACTTCAAAAGACAAAGAAAAAATCTGCTCTTCACTGAATAACGTTTTTGTAACTTTAATAAGGATTAACCTTTATTTAATTTGTACAGTGAAGATTATTTGCAGTGATATTTTACATTTGATTACTTTATTCAATTTATGTACCTGAAAACTACTCTTAGACCTACCTGAAAAACCTTAAAAGCACTGAATATTTCATTTGTATCTTTGTTCTATTGTATTTATTTATTTGTGCTATTGCTTGTAGTTTAATTATTTGTTCCTTTTTTAATAATAACCGTTTACTTGTCTTTAATAATCTTTGAAATTTATATTAGTAGTTTTAACTGTGGTCTCAAATGGAATCAAGAATTGTTAAATTTCACTGGTATCTAAAATATTAGTTGTCATTAATGTTGACAATGTCGATAACTTGGTTGGGCCGTACTTGCCGATAACCGATTAATCAACCGATAGTTTTTAAAAATAAAACCTTATTACAAAAATTAAAAACAAAAAAACAAACAAAAAAAACAGTGCTGAACCATGAAAATGTGCTAAAGGAAATAAATATATAAAAATGAATATATTAAAATTCTCTATAGAACAATTTCTACAGAAAATAATTTAAACATTAAAATATTACAGGCCAAATGTGTGTTTCTTTAGCTATCCTAGAAACATGTACATACATTTCATAGGTAACTCTTTGCAAGTCCCATTTGTTAACAATGATGTATTAGCTAGCTTAGTAAGCTTACATGAACTACATGCATTATGCAATATACGTTTTTACAGCATGTATTAATACTTGAGCAATACAATTGTACCTTGATCATTTCATAGTGCATTAACTAAGGTTAACAGATAAAATAAAAATTAAAACTCAATTTAAAAATGTATTAGAAAATGTTGAAATTAAACTATGAACAATACTTCTACAGTATTTATTAACCTTAGTTAATGTTATAAACTGAATCTTATTGTAAAGTGTTACCATTTCATATCTAAATAGTCATGTTTAAAGATGGACATCTTTAAATATCTACGCAAAGGCCAGAGCATTAAAATAACATAAATGTATATTACATGTATATTCTCACTTTATTTTCTTCTATTTTAGAACACTTGATGATTATCAAAATAACAAAACGTATTGCAGTGATGGAAAAAAAAATCTATTCTATCGAATGCGTTTCTGGGTTGTTTTTGTTTATGGTTCTGTCGGCTGCATGAACATATCAATGTTGAGAAAGCAATCACGTCACTAGCTTTAAATATGCAACTTCGCCAGCTAATAAAAGTGACCAGCTGAATATAAACTAATGCAAACAGATAGTAACAACTGCGACATTAAACATTTGGGTCGGATTTACATGTATTTTTGTCAGCGTTTTAACCGCTTGAGGCACTACTAATGTTAGCGTCCTCTCAGCCTTGACAGCAAACATACTGCTCTTCTTTCTCTGCTAATGCAGCATCTAGTCAACAAATCAATTACTTTATAATGATATGACTCTGTAGTGTTCTGTGTTCATACCGTTTCACTGTCTGTTTTAAACGCGCATCTGATGTGCTCTCAGTGCTGATTAGTGCTCTCCGTGCCGTGTGCAGCCTCATGTGTTTAAATAAACAACACGAGGTGTCAGTAATAGTTTTTATTTCACCTCTAGAGGCCGCTCTTGTTCTGTGTAATGACAGTAGACCTTCTCAGCGCTCATGTTTTGTGTAATGATAGTGCATCATTCTCAACTGCTCCAGCAACGGACACAACCCGGAAAAACTATCGGTATGGATTTTTGCCGATAACCGATTGTTCCACCAATCAACTATCGGTGCCGATTAATCTGCAAAACCGATGAATCGGTCGACCTCTAGTTGTCATAACCTTATTTATTACAATATAAGTGAAAGGCATACGGAACGCTTCATTGATGCCTTAAATACGGAACGATTCCGTATTATACAGAACAGTTGGCAACCCTAACTATGGATGTGAAGCCATTTACACATTTTGAGAGAAAGCGAGACTCTGTACCGCTGAATCACTCAAACCGTTTGTGAAACTACGCCTCACAGAAATGTTTTAAAATAACTGATCTGCTCTTATAATCTGTTTGGATTCAAACTGCAGGTATAGTGCATAAATGTTTTCGGGAATTTCCCCACTTAATAATCGCGAAACCTGCGGGAATGTGTAGAATTATGCACAATAACTGCAATACCTGAGGTGTTTTGCAACTTCAGTGTAGTGGATTGTGATTTATTGCAACTTTAGCAATGTCTGCTGCAACTGATGGGTGATCACTAAAGCAGCTCCAGTTAGCAAGTGCTTTCAGTGCAGGGTTGCCAGGTTTTCACAACAAAACCCACCTAATTGCTACTCAAAACTAGCCCAACTAGCCCAGGGGGGCCCCCGGTAAAAAAAATAAATAAAAAATAATTCGCTTTCTAGTTGTAAAGTCTGTGTTTTTGGCAGGGTTCCCCTGGTAAAATTTGCAGACATGAAAAACAACCCACGGCAACAGTGTTAAAGTAGCCCAATGACTTGGCAACACTGTTTCAGTGTGAGCGCAAACCTTTTCGTGCCTTCAGCCTTCCGCGTTGATTGGCTGGACTCGCGACTCCCAACAAATCAGATGGACGGTGGGGCGGACCTTGCTCTAGGCCATAGAGTAGTGAGTTCCGACAGAGGTGGCTGCATCAGAGCCAAATAGCGCATTTCAAAATTACATTATTTTATCTGCAAATCGGTTTTGAAAATGACCGATACAGATAACCATAAAAATCGGCTGATAATCGGTCAATCCCTAGTGCAGTTAGTGTTACTACAGTAAATACATGGTAAATGATGGCAATTTGTAGATTAAAAAGCCTTCTGACTGTTTCGTTGCACAGAGTGTTTCTCCTGTTTATCAGTGCTGTTTCATCTGGTTTTTAACTAGCTTAAATCACCGAGACATTTGTGTTCTTCAGTGAATTCAAGCGCTTCTTACTGGATCTCACAGCGCTGTTTAGTGGTTGCGTGACAGACCGATCAGAGTAAATCCGCTCTAGTAAGCTCACGCCACGGTGCCATTTGAACTGTGAGCCGAGCGGATAAATGGTCCATTTGGTGGGTCGTTCAAATAAGTTTTATTCCGCTTTTGAAGCATAAACATTATTGAACACTTATCGAACTCTTGATATCTTTTTATTGAGGAAAATTATATTGCAATAATTATCGTTATCGACCTCATTTATGGCTTTTTATTTGAAACATGTAAGTAGTAGCAACTTTACATGGCTGCTCGCTCAATAAGCTAAATAAATGCTACTATTAGGCGCATATCCAAGTGTTTGAGCAGAGTGTGGAAGCTGCATCAATGCGCATACAGCATGACATGGAGGCGCAGGCACGAACACTTGCATTTTTTCTCATAACAGCAGAAACAACTTAAAATACTAAATTTTTGGTCATACAGATAGTAATACATCTCAATAAATTAGAATGTCATGGAAAAGTTCATTTATTTCAGTAATTCAACTCAAATTGTAATGGAAGCCCAGGTTGCTTTGATAGCGGCCTTCAGGTCATCTGCATGGGGTCTGCTGTCTCTCATCTTCCTCTTGACAATACCCCATAGATTCTCTATGGGGTTCAGGTCAGGCGAGTTTGCTGGCCAATCAAGCACAGTAATACCATGGTCATTGAACCAGCTTTTGGTACCTTTTTGGCAGTGTGGGCAGGTGACAAGTCCTGCTGGAAAATGAAATCAGCATCTCCATAAAGCTTGTCAGCAGAAGGAAGCATGAAGTGCTCTAAAATTTCCTGGTAGATGGCTGCATTGACTGTGGACTTCAGAAAACACAGTGGACCAACACCACCAGATGACATGGCAGCCCAAATCATCACTGACTGTGGAAACTTCACACTGGACTTCAAGCAACATGGTTTCTGTGGCTCTCCACTCTTCCTCCAGACTCTGGGACCTTGATTTCCAAATGAAATGCAAAATTTACTTTCATCTGAAAAGAGGACTTTGGACCACTGAGCAACAGTCCAGTTCTTCCTCTCCTTAGCCCAGGTAAGACGCTTCTGACATTGTCTTTGGTTCAGAAGTGGCTTGGTACATGGAATGTGACAGTTGTAGCCCATTTCCTGAAGACGTCTGTGTGCGGTGGCTCTTGATGCACTGACTCCAGCTTCAGTCCACTCCTTTTGAAGCTCTCCTAAGTTCTGAAATCGGCTTCGCCTGACAATCTTCTCAAGCCTGCAGTCATTCCTTTCACTTGTACACCTTTTCCTACCACACTTTTTCCTTCCAGTCAACTTTCCATGAATATGCTTTGGCACAGCACTCTGCGAACAGCCAGCTCTTTCAGCAATGACCCTCTGTGGCTTACCCTCATTGTAGAGGGTCTTGATAATCGTCTTCTGGACAACTGTCAAGTCAGCAGACTTCTCCATGACTGCTGTTGGGATTACTGACCTAAACCCAGTATTTATACCCTGAGAATGCTAATTTAATAGAACTTGAAATTAAACATTCTAATAATTTGAGATACTGATCTTTTGATTTTGATGAGCAGCAAACTGTAATCATCAAAATGAAAACAAAAAAGTCTAGAAATATTTTACTTTATGAATTAAATTACAGAAAAAATAAACTTTTTCATGATATTTTAATTTGATATTCTAATTGAGATACACCTGTATTATATATAGGCAATTAATGGCTCATTATTATGATTTATATGGCTTATTAACATACACGTGCAAATAGTTGAATCGCTTAATGACTACTAGTCAACTAGTAAAATCTTTAGTCGAGGCAGCCCTACTATCAAGACACAAGAAAGAACCACAGGCTTCTCACTGATAGATTGTACTGTTCCCACAACAGCCCAACACCTAAAAGTTAGTCACCCATTCATTACAATAATGTATTATAAAATCTTTGTTATTTAGAACATTCTAGCAATGTTTTTTTTTTTTTCCTCTTTCACCAATGTCAGATATGCCTTTTTTCTTTGAAACTACCTAAAAGGCCAAAACCCCAGAGTCTTCTGTTAAAGAAATTAGAGTGCTATTTTAAGGACCATCCACTTCTCTTTTTGTCCTATTATGATCTAGTTTGTTTCCTTCTTTTTTAAAGACAATTGAGCACAAATTATCCTTCCTAAGAACATCAGACTAATGACTTTCCGTCGCCGAGCATTTGTTGGTGTGTGGTGTGTTTCGCACAGTCGCCACTACTCAGACTACTTCGGCAGCTTTTGGCTGATTGAGAATGTTAAATCGTCATCAGGCAGTCAGTGAGACAGACCACTCTGATGGCTGTCCAAAAAAAAAAAAACAAATTGATGGAAGCAAGCAAACGAGCGTCAAGAGTGCACATAGAGAAGGCAGTTCTAATTTTACATCTTGAAGACCAACTGATCAACATGATTCATATTTAAAATAATAATCAAGCGCTGCTTGGTATACAGTTTATATATCAGCAGTCTTAGATTTGGTTTCCCTGTTTGTATGACGATATAGACTACTGCAACCTGCTGATATAGACAGTTATTTCATCTCATGCATGCGCAGATTGTATGTCCTAATTGGCCATTGGCTGTAGTTTTTGCAGTGTGTTCAAACACAACTTTTTGGCCCAGAAGCAAGAGACACAAGGTGACAGCACAGTTGGATTTCATTGCCACTAGTTCTTTGCCTTAACTTGAAGAGTACAGTGTTTGCTTCATCCATATATGAAGTTACTTGCTTAATCCTCTTCGTCCCATGTAAGACATAAGGCCGCATACATGAAGCACTTCCTGAATAATTTATTAATAAAGTGAAAGACATTACAAACACTCAACACTTAAAGAAAATTAACTGGTTCACCATTGGTTGAATCTCCCTGGTTTGAATAGCAACATAGGAATGCATTGTTTCTATTCAAAATCTTGTTTGAATATTTGCACTTGGTGTGAAAGATCTTGAATTCTTATGAGAGTTTAAAGCCATGCTTTGTACATTTGTGTCTCTTCACAGATTCCTACCTTTGCCCACAGGGGACGGAGTCGGCACATGGTGTCTGCATCCTTGATTGCTTGGCTGAAATTTGTCATTTCCATAAGCAGCTCTGCCCGCCGAGCCAGGAGCCTACATATAGAGGGCTCTGTGGAGAGAATAACGGGTTTTACTGAAAATAAATCGATATAACAGGAATTAAAGAAGGTCATTTTAAGCTTGACTTCAGCTAGATTACTGTGGCAGAAAAATATTAATAAATTGTAATGTATTATAAATTGTATTATATATATATAAAATGGATTACAGACCATTTCAATGATGCAACAAACCATTCCAAACAATAGCCCAAAAAAACCAAAAACCAAACAAAAAAAAAGTCACCTTATTTTGAACTATTACCAAAATAAAATGTTATGAATGAGAGAGCAAAAAAATTAAAGCTGCAAGCAGCGATGAAAGGGCCCTCGCACACGGGCTCACCGCCACCCGTTGACCTTAGGAAAACAGTGAACAGTGGGCGACATGAATGTAAGCGAGTAAATACAAGGGAAATATGGCAAAGTCATTTCAAAGTGCCACGCTTCCTGCTGCCAACAGGTGGCGCTTTGACTGTAACTGAATATTGCCATGTAGATGTCTTCAGGCCAGGACTGTTATCAAACATGTGAAGTCTGGAGCAGATCAAAATAAATTATTTTGTATGCCTGACTTACAACAACTTCCTGTTTTGCGGCGTTAATCGCATGCATTAGCACTTAGCCAAGTGTTGCATGATTTAACGTGTTTCTAGCATGTTTGGCATATTGAAATGTGTTTCTGGGAGTGAGTTACAATGTAAAGCAAGCCATTTCCTGTTGTCAGCAGGTGGCGCTATGACTAACTGAATATTGGCATATAGATGTCTTCAGGCCAGGAATCTTATCACACGTGAAGTTTGGGGCAGATTGGACATTGTATGCCTGAGTTATAACAACTTCCTGTTTCATGGTAAAACATCAAATTTTGTCAGGCAGCCACGGACATGCCCTTCAGCGAAAACTCTAGATCTTTGCAATTTAACATCACTAAAGCCGGGTACACACTGTGCGATTTATAATAGTCCTTTAGGATTGTTGCTTGTCAGACTGTACGTTCATGATCCTCATGTCACACTGTGGGATCTCAGCTGTCATTTATGTCAGACTGTACAACAGTCAAGACGTGCACATGAAAACTTGTACAGAGTTTTACATCATCCCACACACGTTCGGTGACTGTGAGCTGCATTACACACGGGACTGAAATGGTGGCTAACAAAGACATCTTTAGCGTTAATTTTGATCACGGGGTGTCTTGAAAAACGAAGACAATTTGACGTTTGTCGTAGGAGAAGTCACACTGCAGGACTGTGCGGCAAATCTTCTGACACTGCCAGAATTTCATCGGAGGTAAGATTTGATCACAACGGTCATTAATCAGCCGTCGGTGAACATGTCAAACTAGCGATCAAAGACTATAGATTTTAGCCTAGGATTATAGGAATCTTGTAGGATTCTCAAAATGTGTCTCAGATGACCAAATCGTGGCCAAAACCGCACAGTGTGAAATCGGCTTAAGGCCTTTAGATTAGACTGACCAAATATGATGATCTGATTAAAGCTCTAGGAGGAGTTTGTTAAAGTACAGCATCTGGAAATGGCAAAAATTGCACAAATTTTCCAAAGTTAATTCAAAATATCTGACTTCTTGTCGGTTTTCAGATTTTGTTTTGTTTTGATTTTGAGACTTTTTTGTAGGTATTGGGCTGTTAGATGTGTGTACCGTATTTCATACTTGTATGTGAAACGTAGCGTCAGGGGCACTTTGTTGAAATTTTGTAGGTGGTGCTATCGAGCCATTTTGCCACACCAAATTCTGAAACCCATATCAGACGTAAATTTTCACCACTTCTGACGCGTGTGCAAAAGTTTCATGAGTTTGAGCATGTTTAGGCCCTCAAAAATGTGATTCATTTCAGAGAACAAGAATAATTGGCCAAACAATTACAATAGGGTCGTCACACCATCGGTGCTCGGGCCCTAATAAATCTTTAAGAGCTATTCGCCTGGGTCTGTGTGTGTCTCGTGTCATTTCCATTCAGAGAAAAGTAGTTCTGGCTGAGGGTAATGAGAAGCTGAAAATTTGTTGTCACAACAAACAAGAAAAAAAAAAAAAAAAAGGATGAACTGATCAAAGCAGCAAACCTCTGGGGAATCACTATTACGAAAACAAAAAACAAAAAAGTTTTTATGTCCACCCTCTCTGATAAGGCGCAATAAGCATAAGGTAGATAAGATAATTTTGATTTGGTTTGATCATTGTGGTTTGATAAGGTCATTGCACTTAAATGGTCAAATACACAAACGCATGTACAAAATTACTGTATTGGCAGTGTATTCACGCAAACACAGAGCTCCAGACTGCAACCTTTTTTTCCTACCGGTGCAACAAAATTTTGTTAGAGGTCGCACTGGTGTGACCACCACATTGCATAACTGATAAGACCTGCCATTTCTGTTTCATACGGTTAGTTTTACCTACAGTCACCAAACTCAGTACATATATTGTTCTCGTTAAGCTGGACAATTTTATAATTTATTAGCTCCGACCAACAGGAAGTCACCTATTTTGGTTTGAATGTGGATTTAATAAATAAATAAATAAATAAATCAGGCTCTGAATTTTAAACTACTACTCCTAGAGGGTTTATTCGATTCATACCAAACATGGTGCTAAGACACTTAAGATGTTAAATTGCAAACGGATTTTAGATATCTCAAACGGTGTTGCCATGGCGAGAGATTAAAGTAATGTCAAAAAAGGGAAACAGGAAGAGTCTCATTTCTTCTAAACAATACATTATACACTATTTATTTTATATAAAATAATACAATGTTTGAAATAAACAAATTTATTCTTTTTTTCCCCCAGTTCAAAAAGCATGTGTAAATTAAAAATAGGCAGATTAATTATATCTGGTAGGAAAAAAAATGTCATACATAGTGTAACTACTAGAGGGCAGCATATACCTATTTTTAAACTGTTGATAAAACCTGAGAAAACGGTTTGTTGACAACACTGTAGAGAATACGGTTTTAGGTATAATTACATTTAGTGGGTATTCTATTTGGATGCATATATTTAGACATGATCAAAGACTAATTTCTGTCACAGTGTACATTTTATTTTTTTATTTAAAATGTTGAATCTTCTGGAGTCAACTTACTGATAAACAGTTTACAACTAAGATCTCACTCTGCCTCCCTCTCTCTCTCTCTCTCTCTGTGTGTGTGTGTGTGGGTTAATTGAGTGTCAGTGACACTTTTGATGGTTTAAACCCTTCATTGCTGTGTGCTTTGGGCTGCATTAAAGGATCTCTTAGGCCTTGTCTTTCTCGGAGTTTGAATAACAAAATAAATGCATAGAAGTTAATTCGTTGGGAACTGACAATAGTTTTATATAATTAGTTTAATAATTAGTTTAATAAAAATATAAAAAGAACTTGTGACGGCCGAACCTGTGACCACACATTCATTCACCACGCATACATTTCCCCTTGCATACATTTCCTTATACATTCATTCACATATTTAAGTCGTTTTTCGTACTCTTTATCCATCCTTTAAGTTTATGATATAGTATTTATGTTAAGGTTTATGTTAAATGTAATAAAAACGCTACACAGATTTACTAGCCTGTGTTATGTTTGTTTCTACTGAGTTTAAGTTACCATGAGGTGGCTCTACAGCGCCCCCTAGAACAGAATCTGAAATCATGGATACATACTAACACATAAATGTATGAAACTTGGTACACATACAGATCTTATCGGGCCGAACAACTTCCACACTCTATGTCATTAGCTCAAATTGCATGAAACTTGACACGTACGTCAGCGATGTCCTCCAGTAGACATGGGCAAAACCATAGAAATGGGTGGGGAGGAGGGCCTCTATAGCGCCAACTTTTGACAAAAGTGGGAAGTTAGTTTTACCTCCAGTCACCAAACTTAGTACATATATTGTTCTCATTAAGCTGGACAACTAGGGCTGTCGCGATAACCGCAATATCGTAATACCGCGCTATTGACAAGCCAACCGCAGAGGACTGCAAAAACCGCAGCAACCGCGATATTTGTTTTCTATTTTTTGAAAGATTATGTCCTTCTCATTTTACACTTCATGCATGTGTGCTAAATATTAAATAAGTTAATAATGATAGCTTAATGTGTATAATGGTGATTTGTACAGAGGCTCTGTAGATTTGCACTAAACAAGCCTAATCAGAATGTGAGAGAGATTGACTGAGCGCGTGCGATTACCTGCGTCTGTCCTTCAGGCCGAGACATTCATGAAAAAAGGTTGTGTCCAAAGATAGCAAAATTTTGTTTTGATATTGAATATGACCTTGTTACACAGATTATATTATATATATATATATATATATATATATAGGGAAATTCCTTAACCGCGACAGCCCAACAGACAACTTTCTATTTTACAGTTATTAGCTCCGACCAACAGGAAGTCAGATATTTTAGTTTGAATGTAGATTTTTTTTAAATAATCAAGCTCTGAATTTTAAACTACTATTCCTAGGAGGTTTATACCATTCACACCAAACTTTTTCAACATGACGACAAGACAAGAAGATGCTAAATTGTGAACGAATATCGGATATCTTGAACGGTCTTGCCATGGCAAGGGATTAAAGTAATGTCAAAAAGGGAAGGAGGAAGAGTCTCATATCTTGATATAATCCTTTTACATTCACCCAGTTGAAATGCATATTACCTGTCATACACAGTCTCCCTAAAGCCTCCAGGGTGGTGGTGGCTCTGGGGCTTGGGCCCACTATCGCTGCTTGCAGCTATATTTATTTATTTATTTTTTCCTCAACCTTCCGGGCACTTTTGGGGGCCTTAACGTGCTCAAACTCTTGAAAATTTGCACACACATCGGAATCATCGGCCATTAGGGAAGCTGGTACCGAACCGACCGAAGCTGGTACCTGGGCGTGGTGGGGGGCTCAACAGCACCCTCTTGAACGGGGTCTGAAAACTTGGTCCATATATCAAACACACTTGCACATATTAGTATGAAACTCTGTACACATATAGACCTCATCGGGCATAACAATTTTTGTGCTCTAAGTTATATGGCAGCCCAACAGGAAGTCAGCTATTATGGGTTGTTTGAAAAATGCATGCTCTGGAATTTGACATACTCCTCCTAGGTGATTAATCCAGTCACCACCAAACTTGGTCAGCATGAAGTCAAGACACTGAGGATGCTAAACTGCGAGCAGATTTTTAATATCTCAAACAGTTTGGCCATGGTGAGGCAATGAATTTATGACAAAAAAAGGGAAACAGGAAGTGTGTTATAACTAGGGTTGGGTATCTTTTGAATATTAACGATTCCGATTCTGATTTTGATTCCATAAGGTTAAAAAAAAAAAAAAAAAAAAAAAAAAAACTTTGGTATAATTCACATTTATTTATGTCTTGTTGCAAAACATTTCATTGTAGCTGAATACCATGAACAAAAAAAAAAAAAAAAAAAAAAAAAAAAAAAAAAAAAAAATCAACAAGCTAAAGAACACTTACACAAGGAACTTTTGTCTATGGTTTAAAAATACCATAGCAAAAACAACTAGCCTAACTAATATAAATATCAACCATTATTAAAGACAAGTAAAACACTCAAAAAATTAACACTCACAAATACAACAAATATGCGATTGAAATATACTGTTTTAAGATTTTCAGGTATTCAGGTTCAGAAACTAATCAAATGTAAAATAACACTGCACTCTATAAATAAAATAGGATGCATTACAAAAATAGTTACAAAATTATTCAGTAAAGAACGAGTGAATTCTCTGTCTTTTTTGTTTGTTTAGTGTTATTATAGAGACGGCAGCAGGAATATTAGGCTAATGTATACTAGTCGCTTTAAGAGCTGCAGCACAGAAAACAGCACAAGTCATCTCACGCTTAAAATCACTTTTTCTGTGAGCGCACTTTGGATGTGTGTGCAGCATGGAAAACAGTGTCGTCTCGTGCTTGAAAGGTTTGAAGTCATATTTAAAATGCACACAAAGAAATTAATAAGAGGAATCGAAATTAATTTTATAACAAGTATCCGATTCCTGACCGCAAGTATTTGATTTTTTCGTTTCCCAACCTTAGTTATAACTTCTGCATACACTGATTGATTTTGATTAAACTTCAGCTGTGTGTTCATTGTAGGAGTCCAATCACATGGATGTGACTATTGTGAGTCAAAGTTATAGTGCCACCAATTGGCAGCAGGAAGTGTGTCACTTTCAAAATGCTTTGAGATCACCCTTTTATTTTTACCCAATTTGCTTCAAACTTAATCAGAATAATGTCAAGACATGGCGAATGTAGACATGTGAAAAGATTTTTGATATCTTAAACACTGTTGCCATGGCAACGCAATGATAAAGGATATCTCAAATGGTGTTGCCATGGTGAAGGATTAAAGAGAAAAAAAAAAAAAAAAAAAAGGGTAACAGGATGGGTCTCATATCTTGTAAAATCATTGCTTGATTTAAATTAAATTAAGATTGTATGTTTGGTAATTGAACCTGAATGAATTTAAAATGAAAGTATTGTATTTCAGATCAATATTTTTTTTTTCTTTAAAATTTTGTATTTTGAGATTAATTCATGACATTAAACAATATTCTCTTCTGAATTATACACCGTTTATTTCTATAATAATACTAACATTAGAAAAACACATTTGAGTTTCTTTTTTAATCAGTGTTGTATGCGTAATTTAAAAATAAGCAGATTAGTGTTCTGTTTATAACAAATGTAATATATTGTATAACCAAAAGACGGCACCAAAGGCCTATTTGTAAACAGGGTTGGATAAATCTTTTTTGCTGTTAAAACAGTGCTTAAAAAGTGCAGTAGTTTAAACATTATCAAAGACTACTTTGTCACAATTTAGATTTTATTTTTTGTTTAAAATCTTCTGAATCTCACCCTGTCTGTCCTCCCCCTCACTCTCTTAGTCTCACTCTCTCTCTGTGTGTGTGTGTGTGTGTGTGTCTGTGTCTGTGTGTGAATCAGTTTCACTTTTGATGGTTAGTTTACCCCTTTCATTGCTGTGTGCTTTTGCCTGCATTAAAGGATAAGAAATCCCTTAAGCCTTGACTTTCTATACACATTTGAATAACAAAAAGGCATAAAATAATTTGTAAAATGGCAGACAACTTTCTAAAAAATATCTTAACCCCTCCCTCTCACCACCCACACACAGTCGACTATAGGCAAGACTTGACAATTCTGATTCAACTATGTAAATTCTTAGTCGGGGACACCCCTAGTGTTAAACTACCTCATGTCTCAAAGCACATAACATTACAATAATAATGAAAGTAAACAACTTGAGCTTGTACCCAACTGCTACAGATTCATTTCGGTTTTGATACTGTTGACATGGATATGCACAATTCTGAGTCTGACTGAACAGCTCTGGTTAGAACATCATGGGTTGCATCTCTTAATTATGGTAGTAATGGCATGAACGCAGCATAAAGCTCATTGTTTTGATTCGGTAGGAACTGTAAAAGGTGGCTGGCTGTTTATTTGTGGTGCTCCGTGACTAAGGTCGGTCTGCGCAAACAGGGTGCATGATAGGGGTGGGGGGAAAATTTGATCCTAAATGCATCGCGATGCAGACGCGGACGATTCTGAATCGATTCACAAATGTCGAAAATTGATTTTCTAAATGTTAACTTAATTGATAACGTAACGTTGATGGAAAGCAAAAGGCGGAACTCTGAAGTGCAGAAGTGTAGCACCCAGACAGTCTGTGGCGTGCACATAACGGTGCGTATCCACTGGCTCGGAGCGAGTGGAACAGAATGAGCGTTTTCAACTCATTTCTATGGAAGCTGAACTTGCATAGGAATGAACTGAAAACGCTCGCTCCGCTCTGCTCGCTTCACGCCAGTGGATAAGTACAATAAGAGAAAAGCAAGAAATCTGACCGGCACACTCTACATTAAAAGCTAGCATATGGAAGCACTTTGGCTTCTATGAAGTTGATGTTGGAAAAAAGGATCTGGGCTGCGTTTCTCAAAAGCATCGTAAGCCTAAGTTGATCGTAGAGACCACTGGTTGCAATTGTTCTACGATTAACTTATACTTACGATGCTTTTGGGAAACGCAACCCTGGACAAGCCACACTATAAGCAAGTTGTGTTATACACAAAGTCACATCCATTAAGGGTCAAACAGTGGAGTGTGTGCAATCTTACAAGTACTTTGGGACAATCATTGATTTGAAGTTTGAAGCCAACTGCAAGGTGGTGTGTAAAAAGGGACACCAACGTCTGTTCTTTTTAAGGAAGCTGCAAATTTTAAATTGATAAAACACTGTTGATTTTGTTTTATCGTGCTTTTATTGAATCTATTTTGTCTTTTACATTGGTGTCCTGGCATGGGAATTTATCTTTAAAGAGCAAGAACTCTATTAACCAAATTGTGAATTGGTCCAGTAGGTTGATTGGGAAGCCACAACTTAACCCTGCTTCACTGTATACCAGGCAAGTACAGCGAATGTGTGTTTCAATTTTAAGTGACAGACAGCATCCCCTGTATTATGAGTTCCAGCTCCTTCCTTCTAACCAGCGGTTTAGAATATCACAGTGTACAACAAAGCGGTACAAGTACAGCTTTGTCTCAGTAGTGATTAAGCTTTTGAATAGTAACAGGATGAAGTAATGTGTTTATTTATTACAATGTTTTAGTGTTTAGTGTTGTTTTTAGTATTTCGCTGTATAGCTTGTCTACGGTATTGTTTATATGTATGGGAAATAGCCTGAACTTGTTTACTGAAACCTAATTTACAGACAGGTATAAAATAGGGGTGTCGCAATATACCGGTATTGATGATAATCGTGATATTCAAAGCATGAAATATCGACATCGTGTTAATTTAGGGTGTGACAATATACCGGTATTGGTGATAACCGCAATATTTAAAATGAATAGGACTCTTATGATATCATGACATGTAAATACTCCAGCACCAGTACCTGGTTGACCTCTCAGGTGGAAGTATTGCACCTTAACGCTGACACCTGTCAAACAAGAAGACGACGCAGCACGCGCAGCTATTCCGAGAAAGAACCATGTCGTCCGAGCAGGAGAGCGAGAGGCTCTGTCCACACCCGAATAAAGTAAGCTCGACAGTATGGGAGTTTTTCGGCTTCAAAGAAAACACTCTGCAGAATTTGCCTGGCTACATCAGTGCGAAGGGTGGCAACACCACCAACCTTTTTACCCACCTCTGTGTCTATCACCCTGCGGATTACGCCATTTTATAGAGAGTTGCGATTATTTTACAAGTCATGGAATGGGAAATGTTAGGCTATATTAACCTGTTAACAGCGATTTTCTGTGTTCATGTATTTAAATAAATAAATTATTATTTTAATAAGTACCGTGTTTTCTTTACTCATCTTACTCAGCGTGATGTAGCTATGCATGCAGTTATATGCCCTGAAATTCAAGATATCATTTTATTTGATTGGTATAATGTATAGGCTACTAGGCTAGTATTAATTTTTGTTTCTTTGGGTCTTAAAAGGCCTTAAATTTGACTTAAAAAAAAAAACTGTGCAGCAACCCTGAAAAAGAAAAACTAAATAAACAAAGTAAAAATTAATTTGACTGATACATCGATAATCGTTTTATCATCGCAGCCCTCCGAATCGTAATTGAATCGAATCATGAGGTGCCTAGAGATTCCCACCCCTAGTCCACGAGGGTATGTAAAAACATAAGTTGGCAGGCAGGTAGGACCGTGTTATTCAAACTGACTAAGTCACTGAAATAAGGCCACAAAACAAATACTAAATGTGTGTCCACAAGACTTCTGGGTACTGAATGTAGAAGCCTAGAATTTTTGCTTCACAATGATGTGAAAATTAGGGCTGTCATGATTCCTCAATTAAATGTGAGTATTCGATTTCAAAAAAAAAAAAAAAAAAAATCAATTTGTCTGTGTCAAGTAACCGGCAAAGTACCGGAAGTGGTGCTTTCCATGGACGAGAATCCATGAAATGCTTTATTAGACCGTTTTCTAAGGCTGCACGATATTAAACCCGTTTAAAATCATTATAAAGCATAAGGCTATTGTGAATTTACAAAGGCTGTGATTCAAGTAAATGTATGTGCTTCAGGTTTTTATATACATGCGCTGTAATTATTTACATGCGTGTAGTAGGGCTGGGCGATATGTAAAAAATATTTTATCGATAATCGCCTTAAAAAATATTGCGATATCCGATAATATCGTCTACCCGAGCCCTGCCCGCCCCGCCCCCATCGGAGACAACATTGCAGACATGCACTGTAAACACACATCAGTTTGGTTGTACTTTATCTGAAAATAGCAGGCAAATCATTAGGCATAAACTTAATTTAAAGGTTAAAGGTTTGTTTTTCTTTTCTTAGTTTGTGCTTTAGTATAAAACATTAGCTTTGTTGTTATGTTAGTGTTGTTAATCATTTCCACACTGCTCTTATCAAGTGTTTGAAATGAATTTCGTTTCGTGAAGAGAACTGTTGAATTGATCAGAGTTTAACGGAGTTCATTGTGAAGGTGGACATTCTGGTGATTATAAGAATCATGCATGTTGATGTCAAATGTGTCTTGCCTATTTTTTTCTTAAGGTCCGATGTTTCTCTTTCATTTTTGAAAGCGAAACATCGGACACATTTTATTATAATACATTTTATTTATTTAATTTTAACGCGTAGCACTGTTTTTTTAAACTTGTAGTTAAGCTATAATGTATTTGTTATTTGTCTAAAAGCGATTAAAAACAATTTGATTTGTTCTGCACGACCAAAAACGGAAAGGTTATTTTTTTTTTTTCATGTTTTTGAGCTTCGATGTGTCCTTACAGGCCTCTTATAATGAAAAAAAAAAAAAAAAAAAAATCATTATTTATTTGGAAAAATAAGTAATTACAAATGTTGTTTGTGAATTTTATTTTTCATTTATTTTGATAATGAACAGGCTGCGATGTCAAGCAGTGCTATCAACATGAGTGCGCGCGAGGCGCCGGCGTGATCACTTGAACTGCTTCCTTACACCAGTGAAAATAACTTAAAATACTCATTTTTGGTCATACATAAACTGTAAAGAGTTTAATTATATCTGTGTACACTCACAATAAAAACAAAACATTTTGTTTCTGTAACATAGAGAAAACAGGTAGGCCTACCGCTTTATTCCGTCTTAGTTTCCTTTTTGAACGTGTTTGTGTGGAGAGCGTCACAAAAAATTAAATCAATTAAAACAGCATATGGCTTTTTCTTTCGTTTTGTTAATCTGTTAATTGTTTAAGTGATATATTTTGTGTATTTATTCCTTTTATTTAGGCTATATGAGTTTATTTTGTGCTGCAGGTGCTTGATGTGAATCCTCCTTTTCTGTTGTTTGCGCATGTAAAACGAAACCACTGGAAAACAAATTTTGTTATTTTTAACGAGTCGTAGACATTTAGGCTATTCATTCTAATTTAATTTAGCCTTTTAAAGGGTTAAAAGGTGCCCTCATGGCGTTCCACACCCGTAAGACCTTTGTTAATCTTCGGAACACAAATTAAGATATTTTTGTTGAAATCCGATGGCTCAGTGAGGCCTCCATAGCCAGCAATGACATTTCCTCTCTCAAGATCCATTAATGTACTAAAAACATATTTAAATCAGTTCATGTGAGTACAGTGGTTCAATATTAATATTATAAAGCGACAAGAATATTTTTGGTGTGCCAAAAAAAACAAAATAACGACATATAGTGATGGCCAATTTCAAAACACTGCTTCAGGTCACGCGATTTCAGCAGTTTGGCGGTTTGACACGCGATCCGAATCATGATTCGATACACTGATTCATAATGCTCCGAAGCTTCCTGAAGCAATGTTTTGAAATCGGCCATCACTATAAGAAGTCGTGTTTTTTTTTTTTTGGCGCAACAAAAATATTCTCGTCGCTTTATAATATTAATATTGAACCACTGTACTCACATGAACTGATTTAAATATGCTTTTAGTACATTAATGGATCTTGAGAGAGGAAATGTCATTGCTGGCTATGGAGGCCTCACTGAGCCATCGAATTTCAACAAAAATATCTTAATTTGTGTTCCGAAGATTAACGAAGGTCTTACGGGTGTGGAACGGCATGAGGGTGAGTAATAAATGACATTATTTTCATTTTTGGGTGAACTAACCCTTTAATTCTAATTTAACAAACTTGTCGGTTTAAACAGAAATGAACATTATTAGCGCCGTGGGTATAAGCCTAGGTTGATGTAAATGCACGAATCCAATATAGTCTGTTACACACACATTTTTACATAATTTTCTGTGTATTTGTCCACGAAATAACCTATGAGGCAGCTCTCCTGCGCGTGCTCTGGATGTGTGCGGAGCTCAGAAAACAGCGTACAGGGCCTACAGAAGTGTTGTCTGCTTCATCTCACGCTTGAATGTTTTAAAAATAAAAATACATTGTTAATAAGCAAAATCAAAATGTTAATTTTATAGAGTAGCCTAGGCCTATTCGATTCCTGGCCTTAAGTAAATGTGATTCCAGAATAGATTTTTTATTCCTAACCCTATTAGCTACTATAGGCTACAAAATATTTAATTGCTATTGCATGTGAATAAATATGTGAATGGTAACTACGGGACTATGTTAAATAAATTTGTATTTTTTTTCCTCGATATTGGCAATTATCATCTGTAACTCGCTTTTATTATCGCCATCACGATATTTGCAAGACATCATCGATATACGATAATATCGTCATATCGCCCAGCCCTAGCGTGTAGGTTATCTACGTGCTTCTCAGTGCGGCTCCATTCACAGTAAATGCTACTCCACCTGAACCGTTATTTACATGAGTGGTGCGTCTCAAACTGCATCTCTGCCTATGCTGTGAATTTGGATTGCTTTTAACGTTCATCTGGAAACACAATGTGCGGTATTTAGATTTGTAAGGTAAGCCATCTGTAAACCTACACAAACGTAGAAGAATACATCAGTATGTTTCAACTTAGTGAAATGTGCTAACTGCTCGTCGCAAATTCAAAAGTTTAAGCCCTCGTTTAAGTCCACATGTTCTTGTTCAAGAAATTACAGAGGTTGTAGCATTTCTGTTGTAAAGAAATGGCCAAATATTAAAGATTAAGTGGACATTTGAAATAAATGTTGTAAACCAATATTAAACAAGGATTAGATCATGTTGTAAAGTGTAAAAACATTCATCAAGCCTCTGCGGGCATTTGTTATAATACATAAAGAACATAATATTATACAACACATTATGTATTTTGACAGTTTTGTTCAATATAAAACCATATGATTACTTGCTTTTGATACTTTAAAGGTGCAATATGTAGTTTTTCATTCGCTAGAGGTCACCTATTCAAAACAAAAGGTATAGCTTGATGACGCCAAGTTTGAGTGAGGAATCTTGGGACATGTGGTCTTCACCTCACAGCCGGTAACAATTCTTTTTTGGTGATGTTCCACTATATGTGAGCTGTATCTGCAGCAAATTTGGTGGTGATCCCATAAAAAAAAAAAAAAATAAAAAAAAATAAAAAGTTACAGCATTTGGAATCAAGGTAGCCTTTTTGTTTATCCATTGGCGCCCCCTGATGGACATTTTTGATGGACTCGTGATCGGTTTATTGGATTATTTTGATCTTGGACTCATTTCTATCGAGAGAATCCACTGTAAGTAATGTTATGTCATTTTCTACAATCTATGCATGTTTCATGAAGTTATAAGCAGAAATGCCAAGTGATAGCTAAATTTTTGCTTTAGTTAGCATCTGTGCGCCTGTGGGGTTTTGTGTCGTAATTGCGTGATCAATATCTTGTGATTGGCTTATTGGATTATACTGATGTTGGGATTCATTTTAATCGTAAAAATCTCTATGGGTGTAGAACGACATGAGGGTGAGTAATAAATTACATTATTTTCATTTTTGGGTGAACTAACCCTTTAAAACCATCCATTAAGATATGCTTCAGAGATACTGGACTTTGGCATAAGGGGCATAAAGGAGGTTTTAACTTGATTACACTGTTTACACTGTAAAAAGTCATTTTGTGGGTTTGTAGAGTTCATGGAATTTAATATGTAAACTTTATTTAACAAGATTAATTTGATTTTTGGAACCAGTTTTTTTGTGTTTAAATTAATTAAAATTGTCTAACAAAACCTACTTAATTTTGTCGTTAAGGATTCATCTATTCTTATTGAGTAATTCCAAACAGAGAGAATATTGAATGAATCCAACATGATGGAAATGAGTTGTTTTCAATTGACAAGCATTTCCAATTGCAGTGTGCGCTTTTAAGGAATGACCTGAAGTTTCCCACAGCAGACAGTATGAGGGCATTTCTGATGGCACTCTTTTTGGGGGCTTTGCTTATTTTTGTGTTAATATTAACAAATAATGCTAAATAAGGCAACTGTAAACCTATTGAGCACTGCTATTGAATGGTTTATGTTCACAAGGCCTGGCTTTACTGGATTCCTGCTGACAATTGGAGGCTGACGACGACGACGATCTGATGATGATGATACAGCTAATTCTTTGACAAAGGTAAGGAAGATAATTTAATTTATTTCTTAAAAACTGTTGTTAATTGTCCAGGTTGTGTGTTATTACCACCAACAAAGTAGGAAATCATGTTTTAGACCGATTAATAGCTAGAGCAGATAAGCTAAAACTATTAGCCTATCGCTGTCATTCAACAGTGTATGCCGTTTCCAGTGCTCACATGCACCACTCCCTTTCCAGCCCTTATTATTATCATTTCAACATTTTGTTTAACTCTTACAACTAACTATGAACATAGATGCATTTGGTTGCACAGTTTAATTAGGTATTAGAGGTATTAGCCACAAAAATTAAAGTGCAAAAAAAGTTAACCGTTAAAATGTCTAAATGTACTCATGTATGTTTTTTTCTCTCATGCATTTTTTAATAGGTCCAACGTAATGAGATGACGGTATAAAATCTGCAGATTGCAACAAGAGGATCTTTTACATTACAGACTACAGCACCAGTCATCTGTACCTGGAAAATCAGTGCCTTGTCTGCATTTGTATTGCCCAATTTTCTAATAAATAAAGAGTTCTTAATCTTAATCTGTTATTTATACTTAAAATCTGATTTAATTAATTAAAATACATTAATTTAAATAATCCACTTAATATTATTAATAATATTAACTTAATTTTGTATGTCAAAATAATTTCATTGAGTAGTATTCATTAATATAGTGTTCTTGTCCAATCAACCCAATACATTTGTTTAAATTTTTTGTGTGCTATTTGCAGTTATTTTAAATGGTTCACTTTTAAGGAGCTCATTTGATTAATTTGAACTTAATTCTTATTTGTTACATTTTAATTAATAATATTGCTTGTAATCTGTTGCCACAATTATGAGTAAGATATAGTGTATTATTTTTTACAGTGTAGCAGTGAGAAAATTATTCTGACAAATTTGTTTCTCAGCATTAACAAGGTGTGATATGACTCAACGTGGGACTCTACATTTCTCAGATCACAGACTGAGTCAGCACTGGGCAAGCAGGCAACATACATGTTTACTTCCAAACTGCCTGAGCAGCATATTGTGAGATAAGAAAACATGCAGTACACAAAACGCCTACACTGCCACCATGTGAGAGAGCAGAAGAAATTCTGCCAAAACTGTAATTCACAAACACAGAAGCGATGCTCACTATGAGAAAAACTCAGCTTTCTGCTTTTACGCTTTGTCTCTGCGAGTGATCTGTTAATGCTCTGCCTGCATTACCCAACATAGAGCTTGGAATACAGGCTCTACACAGGCAAAATTAGGTTATGCATGATCCGTGGAATTAGCGCATCCTCATTAAGTGTCAACATTTTGGTTCTGTCTATCTTGTAAAATCAAAATGTGTTAGGAGACATTTGAACTGACCCACTTAATTGTCATATTTCTATTTCTTTTACACGATCATGTAACCTACTAGGGTAGGAAACAACATTCTAATAATGCCTGAAAGGGAAAAAAATGTATGTCTTTAGACATACAGAAATGCTTTCTGTTACACAAATTAGTTTAATCATTGTACCTGTTGGACAAAGCATGTAACCTAGGGATGCACGATATATCGGGCAATAAATGGTCATTTTTAAAGTTATCATTATCGATCCAATAAGGAAATTGGGCCAATATATTAAAGCCGATAAAGGTTTATTTATTTCAGCTGAGACACTTCAGATGTGCGCTGTTCACCATGATGGTTCTGAATTGATTGATATGATTGGAATCACATTGTTTCAGCGTGACGAGTGCATTGTGGTGGAAAGAGCGCATGGGATTTAAGCCTTCATGACAAGCACGGTCAAGTTCGCTTGAGCATTTGCAGCATTTTGTGCCATTATATGTTGTAATATGTTTATTTTGTGTATATATATCTGATTAATCTCATATAGGTTGAGTTTGGTTTAGTTAATTAACGATGCAGGAAGCTCTTGAATGTACCCGTGATCATTAGCATGAGCAGCTCAAACAGCAATGCACATTAATAACTATGATTGGGACTGTGCTATACATAACATTATAATGAGAACACTATTGTAATAAAACATTCTCAATTCTCTGGGTTTAGTTGCAGTGTTTTAGCATGTTGTTGAGGTGAGCGCATCCAGAACAGGAGTTATCTGGCCAGCACAGACAAGTTCGCTTGTGCATTCGCGTCATTTTGTGCAGATAGAAGTCGTTATATTAAGTTTATGTAATATAAATATCTGATTAATCTCATATAGGATGCGTTTCGTGGGTTAAATAATCCGCTAGAAAAGCTCTTCAGTTTCCAGGTGCTCATTCTCTTCAGCTTCAGAGCGCGCAATGCAAACAGCAATGCAAAACATTAAAAGCTATGACTGTGACAGTCATAAAACATAATTGTATACACTACTGTAATAAAAAAAAAAAATGTATTGGGTTTAGTTGTCATGCTTCAGCAACTGTTGAGTTGATTAACCTTCTAGCAAAGCGCTTCAGTTTACAGGTGTTCATTCTCTTCAGCTTCAGCACGCACAGCTCAATCAGCAATAGTGTTATTTGAAACAGTAATATTAAAGAAGTTTACTATTACTGTAATATTAAAAAAAGTTTAATATTTTTTTTTTTAAACATTGATGCATTATTAATAACTAGCACTTTTTTGGTTCTCTTATTATTTTCATCAACAATATGGTTTGATTAAAATCATTTCCTTTTTGGCCGTGCAGAGGCTATTACCTTTGATTTATCCATGGCACATGTATTTTGCTTATTTATATGTAGCCCAAGTAATGTTGTCCAATGACTTTTTTGCATTATTTAGGTATTTTATTTTAATTTAAATTTTTTTGTTAGGCAATAGATTTTTTGGTATCACTTTACAATAAGGTCTCTTTTGTTAATGCTTTAACTAATGTGAACTAACAGAAAGCAATAACTTTTATGAATGCTAGTTTATAAAATATTCATTTTCTTGTTAGTTCACAGTGCATTAACTAATGTTATTACACGGCTCTGTGGAATACTTGATTCTGATAGGTCAATGGGGCCATCCAGCGCTGTTATTCCCCGATAACAACCACTGAAAACAGTTAACACAGACTCATCCGGGTTACTGAAGTCTGCAGTGCTATATGTTTGTTAGGAGCGGGTTTTCCTTGTGGAAGTTTTGAATTTGGTGAGCTAATAAAATATTAAAAAGCAGACAAATTGTGTGTAGTTATGTCATCCGGTATTGCGGACTCGCTCTCTCGTTTCATACAAACGCAGCTGCTGCCATTTTGCGACTATTGTTTTGTTCACTGTAATGGATTAAGATAACAAACAGGTATGATTTCAAATCAGTTTAATCTCAGATCAATATCTTATCCCCATAATTATTTATGTGGCGAAATGCCGTGTAATATGCTGTATGACTGTACCATATCTCTTAAATGTGTTTGTCTAGTTTGAACTTGCCGCGCGAACAACTGCTCCAATAAATCCAATAAAAATAAAGAGGTATTGTTCATTCATTGTTGGTTCATGTTAAAGGTTCATGTTAAAATATCCATATTTAACAAGTTATAAAGTAAAATATCTAGCTTCTGCCAGACCACCTTCCATATTCAACTTATGAAAAAAGCCTAACTGATGTTGTGTCAGTTACACTTTCTTCGTAAGTTGAATACAGAAGGCGGCCTGGCGGAAGCTAGATATTTTACTTTACAACTTGTTAAATATGGATATTTTTCTTACACAAATGCATCGCTTCGCTTCAGAAGGATTTTATTTACCCCCCGGAGCCATGTGGAGTACATTTATGATGGATAGATGGATGCACTTTCTTGAACTTCATACTCGTTGGTCCCATTCACTGCCATTATAAAGCTTGAACGCATCAGGATATATATTAATAAAACTTTGATTGTGTTCATCAGAAAGAAGAAAGTCAAATACACCTAGGATGGCTAGAGGGTGAGTAATTTCTTGGGGTAATTTTCATTTTAAAGTGAACTAATCCTTTAACTAATGCTAGCAAAATGAAACCTTATTGTAAAGTAACCTTTTTTTTTTTTATAAAGAAAGTTGGCCATAGGAGTGTAAAATTAATTTTTAAGGAATCTTACACTGGTTCAAACTAGGGTACTGTATTGTATATGTTTGATTTATGTTGAAGCCTTTTTTTTGTAATCAGGCTCTCAAAGTATATCAAAATTGGGATTTAGATTTATCGCCCAATATATAGGTTATCACCTTCCAAATGTAAAGAATTATCGGTATCGGCCAAAATTTTCATATCGGTGCATCTTTGCTTTTCAGTGGTTTCACTGTTTGTGGTAGCGGTCTCATTGTAGGGTCTCATTTCGAAGGCTGCGCCCTCCATAGGTTGCATCTGTCAGCTGCATATGTCACAGGGTCTGTCTCGTTTTAGAAAAGCAACCAAGACTATTATTCCTTTTGAGGCACAAATTACTGTGATTTCTTTCTTACTTTGGAATGTAATGGTTGCTCTTCTGAAATGGGATGGTGATTTATGACACATGAGACCCCCAGAGGGCACAGCCTTGGGGACAAAAAAATAAACAAAATAAAATAAAATAAAACGAAATAAAATAAAATAAAATAAAATAAATAAACAGCATGTATTTCTCACACTTCAAATAATGAGCAGGTCTAATGCACTGACCTACTTTTGAGACTTTTGAGCTAAAACAAGTGCCTAACAGCAACCTAAACAAAATTAAACAAATTTCATTTACAAACACACAAAATTTCTGTAATAATTATTATTGTGCCTAATTTATTGTGTAGACAGAGAGTACTATTTGGAAGACTCTGAGTTGGGTTGATAACATGCACAAAAAAAAAAAAAAAAAAAAAAACATAGATAATGGTTGTTGTTGTAATTGCTGCTGTGATCAACAAGACACCAACCTAACTTTTTCCAGCCTAACACCTCAATGAACCCCAATTCAAAACCTCAACTGGTTTATATAAATTGTATTGGTCACGTTGTTACAAAACATCTTTGAGCGTGAGATACACAATGTCGCCCCCTGTAGCTATTTCAACAGTGTCTCGGAAAGTAGGTCAGTTCTTTATAAAATACTCGCTGCAATAAATTGGGTGAAAGGCCGCTTGTACGTAAGAATGAAACAGTCTCTTACCTAGTGCCATCGCCTCGTTGAACTTCAGTATGGCGTTGGATAAGTCTCGTTTTTTCCAAAGAATTTCCCCTTCCAACCAGTATCGTCTCGCTTTGCTTTCCGAATTGAACCACTTGTCAATCAAGCCACTGACAATAACATTTACTCTGAGTCCGTCCACATTTAATTCTCTTGGTGATTTGTTCGTTTTTAAACGACAGCTTCTGCACTCTTTCGTCAAGTCATCTTCCAGACAGCGCTTACAGAAAGTGTGCCCACACACCAAAGACGTCGGTTCCGTTAACAAGCACTTGCAAAGGCGACATGAAAACAAGTCTAAGTTCTGCTCTTCATCTAACTCGTCACTTTCAAAACATCTGTTTTCTGAGTAAGAACCCACGCTTATTGTCTTACTGTCACACTGCTCTTTTGTACGTATCGTATGCGCTATAACTTCAACTAAAACCTGCAATTCATTGGGTCTCAGTGCCTGAAGATTTGCAGCGATGCAGTATGAGTCCAATGCATCGGCTATGCGTCCCCCACGGGCCAGGGCATCAGCTTTCCGCAGACAGAGGCCACGGTCGGTGTGCTCAAGCTCGGCTAGCTGAGAGGAATATATCTCCGCGGCCAGATCGAAGTCTCCTGCCCGGCACGCCTCGTCCGCCACCCCGAGCATTTCCGCACACAAACCCGGTGCGGTCGGGTTAGAGAGGTCGTGCACATAATGTTCGGCGTGATTTTGAATCCCAGAATCCATTTTCTGCTACTCCACATGAAATTCTAATTATTTTTAGGAAAGCGGTAAAAAAGGAGCGTATAGGATTCTGTTCGAATGCATGGAATCCAAAATTACATATAACCTGATGCAGTCGTGTTTTCAGTTAATTAACAAAAACCCCACCTTTAATACAACACGATCTCGGAATATTGGCGAAATTCAATATTAAAGGAGACAAGGCTAAATATTTATATACACTCCTCCGGAAAACAATTCATTTCCCATTCACCACTGCTAGGCCCAAGACAACCTTTAAATGACTGGTGGTTCATTTCTCAGTAAAGCAAAAGTAAGGTGTCTAACTTCTGCCAAAATAATACATAACACATCTCGCAATGTTAGCATTTCAAGTTGAAAATTAAAAAAAAAAAAAACAACAAAAAAACGTACGTTTAAAAACTGCAGAAAAGTAGTTCGTTAGGTTTATTTTGAAATCACAAACGAGTATCCAAACACGACGCATTTAATTAAGCAACTGACAAAATAAAAGGTTAAATATGATTTTCACAGATCGACTTTGCTGATGGTGACTTTCGAGACCTCTGTTGAATGAAGCATATTCATGGCCGACGTTTAGATGACCCATCAGTTTTATATAAGACCCGATGTCTCTGGCAGCGGCACTCTGCGTAATCCTCGAGAAGTCTTTCGATCGGAATACCTTTTAAAACGGTCCTTCCCCGGGTCTCTTTTGTTCTGGTCATTCTACAGGATGTCCATGTCTTATACAAGCCACTGGAAACTGTAAATATTAATTACTTGTTTTAGCAGAACCGAGACAGTTGTGACGTTACCATTTGGTCTGCACGGGAAAGTGTGATACCGACAGTCTGTCTCGCTGTCATTCACGTAAGAAGCACGTGACGTCAGGGATGAAGCCCCATTGGTGTGTTATATAGCTCACTTATATAATGATTCAAACGGTTGTGTAACCTAAAAGGGGCAGGTATGTAGAAAATAGGAGATAATTTCATATTTTTTTTAAAAAAAAGTTTTTTGATAATGTTATGATATATGGATTCTATGGCATGTGAAAGACACATTCAAAAACAGTGAAAAGTTTGAGGTGACGATATTCGTAAATGGCATGTGAATATGGTGCTAGCCTAATACATGGTGACCTAACATTAATCCAAAGTTTTATGTAACTGTTTACTTTATGTAAGTGCAGTTTAATAGCCTACATTCAGTGTGACAACAATGACTAAACCTTGTTTACCAAATTTGTATATTTATGCTGCTTGATGCATTAATTGTATCTTTTATGTATATCCAAACTTTATCTGATATTTTACTCATTTGTTAAACACATTATGTATACTAAACAAATAAACATCAGTTTTGGCATACAGGTTTATTTACACACTAAAACTGTTAATAAAAATACAAAATTCACCACACTTAATTGACTATATTTTAAAGAAAAAGTAAATCTTCAAAGCATGTCAGTGAAAACTGTCAAGAATTAATTTCTTGGATCTCCAAGTGCACTTAATGCCTGTAGTAATCCTACGCTAACCTGAGATCATAGTTAAAAGTAATCCTAATGAAACACGAAACACCTGTTTGAAGAAGCAAACAATACCCACCACTTAAAAGTCATTACAAAATCAAAATTGACAATTATTATTGTTTATGGAATGTTGCAGTGTTTATTATAAATTATGTATCTGTGCAGATATTATTATTTTAAAATAAATGTTACATCTAGCATTCTCCTAATGGGCCGACATGATTCCTCACTCCCACAAGTGCTCTATGATTCAAGTAATCTTTTGGGAACCAGAAGATGGAAACATAGCCAGATACTTGCGACTTTCGATTTCATTTTGAGGATCAACTAGATCAAGCCGCTGATTATGAATGGTAAGTTGTTTTTTTTATTCTTAAGTTCTTTATTTTAATTGCTATATAGTGTCTGAGAATATTAAACAGCAAAAGACTGTTTAAATATGAATCCTGCAAGTTTTGTGTGTCTCAGTGTGAATTAATGGGGCAGATCGTGTGGTTTCATACTTTACATAACTTACATTAGTAAACATGCCATATTGGCTATTCCCAAACTATATTGCTATACTGAGATGAGTAAAATCGACTGAAATACGTAATAAATACTGAAATGAAATGTGTAAGCAATGTATTAAACTGCACATTAAGATTTAGGCTCTGTAATAAAACAAATATAATACATAAAATGCCACAGAGGTAATATGAATGTTTAGATGCTTTGCATCACAGAAATACATTATATTTTAAAGTATATTAAAATAGAAAACCATTATTTTAAATTGTAATAATATTTCACAGTAACAGTTATTTTTTTTTATTTTTTTTTGATCAAATAAATGCAGGCTTGATGGGCATGAGACTTCTTTCAAAAACATTAAAAATAGTAATGTGTTGACAGGTACTGTAATTTAAAATATAATAGGCCCATACAAAATTTCATTCACATGATGTGCAATAATAGGTGCATGCATGAGATCACAAAAATCATGTTTTCTGTTAAGAGTGGACATTATATTAATGTTAATACAATAGCTGATATGATCCTGTTATCAGCATGCTCACAGAGTTTTTTTTTTTTTTCTTTTCCTTTTTCTTTTATCTCACAGATTTGAGAATCATAGTGACCAGATACTGGCCCTCACTGGACTGCATGCAAATGATATTAAGATCACTGACTGGAAGCAGGAAAGGTTTTTTTTTTCTTCTTTTTTTTTCTCCAGTGCATAAAAACCAAATGCCAGGTATGTGATGTTCTCATATCTTTGAACAGGATTGATTTCCAGGTAACTGTGTACTGAAAATGTGTCTTTGACTCTCATTTATATAGTTAACTATATTCTAAATAAATTACAAACAAAAATTATATATTTCAGTAACACTTTATAATAATGTTCAGTTATGAGACATTTATGAATTACTAGTTAATGATGAATGAATCATTTACAAAACATGACTATACATTCATAAATGATTAAGTGGTATGCTAGCAATTAACAATTGTGTTGTAATTTATCTTAAAAATGTGTAAATGAAATAAATCAAACAAATCATTAGATGGTTGATAAGTTATTAGTTGATACATTATTTATCACTTATAAATCATTTAAGTATGTCAAAATTGTTTTGTATCATCTCAATAAACAATTGTTAATTATGAACAAATGATGAACAAACCATTAATAAATGATCAGTATATGATTTATTCATGAAGTTGTAAGCTGGTCTGTGTTTAAAAGCACAAACATGCAGGTATGCTAAAGCACTATTTTTAAGAAGAGTAATTTATTTGTTTTGAAGTGGATAAATATTTATAAATGATTTACAGTCAGGTGATTCCATTGGGTTATATTAAATCCTTTCCCTCATCAGCACAGTATTGTGTTCTGTGTGGATTGTAGGGCTGTAGTCAAGTCCACCTTTGTTGAGTCCAAGACAAGTCCAAGTCCAGGACTAGTCGAGACCGAGTCAAGAGTTTCGAGTCCAAGTCAAGTCTAAGTCCAAAGAGGTTAGAGTCCAAGTCAAGACCAAGTCCAAACGAGACATTCAAGACAGAGACAGAAAAAAAGAGTCCTCTTCAAGACCACGTACGTAACTATTGATAATTTATGTGATGTGAGAGACAGCATATCTTCTATTCTAAGATAATCATTTTGCATTATTATTTGTAAAGATCAAAAAGCATGTGCAGAGTAGCAACACTGTAGGATCAAATAAGGCCATTTTATTTACTTTAGGTATAGCAATTTCACTAAAGTCACATAAAGCTGAAGTGCAACTTCACATTTTCAATCTTTTTTATTATAGTGTAACAATCACATTTTGGGCTTCCAATGGAAAATGTAAAAAAAATAACAAGCAACACAGGTGTCACTAAAAAAAATGACATGTTCCCATTCTTGAACTTATTACTTGTCCTAAATAATCCATAGTAGGCCAACAAAGTAACTAAAACAATAAACCAGTGGGGTTTTTTGCAATGACGATGACTTGCGATAAATAAACTAATAATGAAGAGTGCATATTAGCTGCCTGCTTGTTTTTAAATTAACTTCAGCTGTGGTTCCCAAACATTATACAGTCATGTACCCCCGAGGCATATTCTTCTGCATATCCCCTCTTTTCCACTGAGACTGCTGCAGTCACACCTTTTCCATTAAGGGACAATATTTTCCCCCTTAAACTGATTGTGCATTAAAGCGCTTCTTTTTTTTTACCTTCATAAATACCTTTATAAAATAATAATGTTTTAAATTAAAAATGCCCAATAGAGAAATAATCAATGATGTTAAAACGAGTAATACTTTTAAATATTAAACTAAAACCACCAGTAGGTGGCATTAAATCACTGTCTAAATGAACGAGTCATCGAGTCATTCATTCAGTAACGAAGCAAGTGGCGGTATTTTTGAAAGGGTAATTGAATCATTGACTCTCATGGTCTTTTCACAGCCACAGATTCGTTCACAAAACATCGATATAAGTCACAGTTCTGCTGTGGCTTTCGTTGGAACTAGAGATGCGCCAATTGCAATTTTCTTGGCCGATTCCGATTTCCGATTTTTTGATAGTGTGATCTGCCGATACCTATTTTTGCCGATTTTCTTTCTAAGAACTATAATTGACAGCATATACAAAAAAAGTATACTTTTCTTCAACGCAAAGTTTTATTTTCATAAAAAAAAAAAAAAAAAAAAAAAAACTAAAACTCAGTAATAAAATAAGAACAAATAAAAAAATTGCAAACAACAGCACAAATAAATGCAATAGACTAGAGAGCTAGGAAACTAAATTTTTCAGGTTAAGTAGGTTTTTATTCAGGTAAGAAATACTACAGAAATTAAAGTAATCAAATGTAAAATAACACATCCAGTGTTATTTTACATTGGTTACCTTAATTTCTGTATTCTTTATTGTAAATATTAAATACAGATGTATTCTTATCATTAAAGTTACAAAACGTATTCAGTCAAGAGCAAAAAGTAATTTTCTTTGTCTTTTGTTCTTTAAATAACATGACAGACAGCAGCAGGAATATTGGACTGCTGTCCATTTAAGAGTTTATGAACGAACCCAATACTGTTACATAACATGCGTTTCGTGTGAGCACGAAACCTGCGGGAACCGGAGCTAATGAGTCTAGTCAAGTCAAGTCACCTTTATTTATATAGCGCTTTTTACAATGCAGATTGTATCAAAGCAGCTTTACAGTGATAACTGGTATATAATTTTGGCTGCACAGCAGCTCTTAAAAAATGGTGTCAATGCAGGCAGATCAAAGCACTGTTGAATATCAGATGTCAAGTCAAATGTCAAGCTAAGTCAAAACTAAGCAAGCCAAAGGTGACAGCGGCAAGGAACCCAAACTCCAACAGGTGACATCAGGTGTGAAAAGAGAGGAGCGGGTGTGTGTCACTTCACTGCCGGAGAGAAGAGAGCAAGAACGTGCGGCTGACGTTATTGCCTGTGCGGCCCCACTGGTAACAACGGATCGGCTCGGAATTGGAAAGAAGTGAGACTGACCTGCTGGACTCGGTTGAGACCAACTAGAACTTTTGGTGAGACCAATGACCAAGTCCGAGACAAGTCTGAGTGCAAATACCAACAAGTCCGAGACAAGTCCGAGACAACAGAAAAACATCTCGAGTCCGGACTACAGCACTAGTGGATTGTGTCGGATCTAGTGATAAAGTGAACCTCTGAACCGGTTTTACCTTCCACTGAAGCTCACATCAGGTGCACAGCAGTTAAAGACTCCATGTGTGTCAGAGAAGACAGCTATACCCTCACCAGTCAGTACACAGTACAAAGTGTTCAACACCTGTTATAGATGTGTAAATGCATGAATAAATCATTACAAAGCTTTCTGCGTCCCCTAATCTAAAGTGTAAACTATTCATCACTTGTAAATGTGTAACACATCATTTGTAGATCTTTCTTACCTGTTACAAATTATGTGTATATGTAAGTCATTTATAACACTTTCTGCATCCCCTAATCTAAAGTGTAAACTACTCATCATCACTTGTAAATGTGTTACACATCATTTGCAGATCTTCCTGTTACATGATCCATCTCATTCAATCACTTTACTCAAGCCTGAACTTTACATTTTTTTAAAAATAAATTAACACTCTGCCACCATTTAATCAGCACTTAATCGTTTAATTTTTATTTTGTTTTCCATGGGACAGCTCCTCACCATAACATGAAAACGCACCGTAAACGTAGTCCATTATTTTGTGCATTTTATTCCAAGTCTTCTGAAGTCGTACGATACAACATTGTGAGGAAAAGATTCTTATTCCATAATATAATCTTTATACATTAATAATTGTACCTATCCGCCATCTCATCTATTTAAACTTTCAAATTGGCACTTCAAACACTACGACACAGGTTTGCGTCAGTGACGTCAAACCTCGCTCCTTATTGGCTGTCACTTGTGATTTGCGACCACCATAGACTTGTTACGTTAGCATGTGGTATAAAACATCAGGCAGACGAAGAGGAACAATAAAGGCAGGATTTAATAACTAAACTCAGAATATCAGCATACACACGACATACATCAAACGAGAACGGACAGAGACTGAAGGAGAACACAAGGTATATACAGTGGGTACGGAAAGTATTCAGACCCCCTTAAATTTTTCACTCTTTGTTATATTGCAGCCATTTGCTAAAATCATTTAAGTTCATTTTTTTTCTTCATTAATGTACACACAGCACCCCATATTGACAGAAAAACACAGAATTGTTGACATTTTTGCAGATTTATTAAAAAAGAAAAACTTAAATATCACATGGTCCTAAGTATTCAGACCCTTTGCTCAGTATTTAGTAGAAGCACCCTTTTGATCTAATACAGCCATGAGTCTTTTTGGGAAAGATGCAACAAGTTTTTCACACCTGGATTTGGGGATCCTCTGCCATTCCTCCTTGCAGATCCTCTCCAGTTCTGTCAGGTTGGATGGTAAACGTTGGTGGACAGCCATTTTTAGGTCTCTCCAGAGATGCTTAATTGGGTTTAAGTCAGGGCTCTGGCTGGGCCATTCAAGAACAGTCACGGAGTTGTTGTGAAGCCACTCCTTCGTTATTTTTGCTGTGTGCTTAGGGTCATTGTCTTGTTGGAAGGTAAACAGTCGGCCCAGTCTGAGGTCCTGAGCACTCTGGAGAAGGTTTTCGTCCAGGATATCCCTGTACTTGGCCGCATTCATCTTTCCCTCGATTGCAACCAGTCGTCCTGTCCCTGCAGCTGAAAAACACCCCCACAGCATGATGCTGCCACCACCATGCTTCACTGTTGGGACTGTATTGGACAGGTGATGAGCAGTGCCTGGTTTTCTCCACACATACCGCTTAGAATTAAGGCCAAAAAGTTCTATCTTGGTCTCATCAGACCAGAGAATCTTATTTCTCACCATCTTGGAGTCCTTCAGGTGTTTTTGCATGTGTCTTGCACTGAGGAGAGGCTTTCGTCAGGCCACTCTGCCATAAAGCCCCGACTGGTGGAGGGCTGCAGTGATGGTTGACTTTCTACAACTTTCTCCCATCTCCCGACTGCATCTCTGGAGCTCAGCCACAGTGATCTTTGGGTTCTTCTTTACCTCTCTCACCAAGGCTCTTCTCCCCCGATAGCTCAGTTTGGCCGGACGGCCAGCTCTAGGAAGGGTTCTGGTCATCCCAAACGTCTTCCTTTTAAGGATTATGGAGGCCACTGTGCTCTTAGGAACCTTAAGTGCAGCAGAAATTTTTTGGTAACCTTGGCCAGATCTGTGCCTTGCCACAATTCTGTCTCTGAGCTCTTCAGGCAGTTCCTTTGACCTCATGATTCTCATTTGTTCTGACATGCACTGTGAGCTGTAAGGTCTTATATAGACAGGTGTGTGGCTTTACTAATCAAGTCCAATCAGTATAATCAAACACAGCTGGACTCAAATGAAGGTGTAGAACCATCTCAAGGATGATCAGAAAAAATGGACAGCACCTGAGTTAAATATATGAGTGTCACAGCAAAGGGTCTGAATACTTAGGACCATGTGATATTTCAGTTTTTCTTTTTTAATAAATCTGCAAAAATGTCAACAATTCTGTGTTTTTCTGTCAATATGGGGTGCTGTGTGTACATTAATGAGGAAGAAAAATGAACCTAAATGATTTTAGCAAAAGGCTGCAATATAACAAAGAGTGAAAAATTTAAGGGGGTCTGAATACTTTCCGTACCCACTGTATACATGAGGCAAACAAAGGGAACTTAACGAGGTGATTAACTAGACACAGGTGAATCAAATGAACTAATAAAACAGAATGGGGAAAACTAGTTAACAGGGGAAAACAGAAACATGAGGACTGTAACAGTTCGCCCCCCTCTTGCAAGGTGCGTCCTCGCGCCATACAAGGTCCAACAGAGGAGGGAGGGCGGGGGCTCTGGAGGAGGACGAGGAAGAGGAGAGGGACAAAAACAGACAAACAGAACCAGAATAGTCCATGGGGGAGTGGAGGGTGGGAGGAGCCAAGGGGAAGCCTGGAGCAGGAGGAGCCAGATGTTGGTCCAGAGACCAACCATGACGAGGCCCCAGGGTGGAGTTGAAGGCGGGAGACGCCATAGTGGAGAGTTGAGAGGCGCCACCCTGGGGACAGCCGATGGAGACGCCACTGACGATGGAGATCCAGGTGGAGCTGGCATGCCGGAGAGCCCACGCGACACTGCTGGATCTGGAGACCGAGATGGAGTCGGGACAACGAGCATCCAAGGTGGAGACCAGGAACCTGAAGACTGAGACGGAGGCGGTGGGAATGAGGACGAAGGAGGAGACGGTGGGGAAGGAGGAGCCAGGTGGAACCGAAGGTGCAGGCTGGACAACGTCTGACCAAGTCAGAGTCTGTGGGACGAGGGAGCCCGGTGGAGTCGTGAGGCTGAAGGTTTCCGGTGGAGCCGAGGGAGGGAAGAGCCACGGCGGAGGCGATGCGTCGACAGGCCGCGGTGGAGTGTTGGGTTCGGAGGCTGGAGGCGGAGCCAGGGGATCCTCTGGTCTAGGTGGAGCTGGTGGCCTGAAGCTTCGAAGCGGGTCCACACACTTGGGTGATGGAGCTGAAGAGGGGCTGAAGGGTACCAGTGGAGGCAGGAATTATGAGATGGCAGTCAGAGGAGGCGGGAGAGGGAGGCTGGGAGGGAACACAGGAGACACATGGCTGGACGGAACCAGCGGGGAAACGGACAGTTCTTGACTG